>NW_020954556.1:10006038-10088948 GCF_900497805.2 Vombatus ursinus
TACCTAACTGACTATGTTATTCTCTTCTTGAGCCAAATCCGATGAGAGTAAGGTTCAAACAATGCTCATTTCCTCCCTTCTTTCCCTCTGCTGTAATAGGTTTTTGTGTCTTTTCCTGTAATGTAATTTACCCTTGTCTGCTTCCTCCTTTCCTTTTCTCTCCGTACATTTTCTTAGTTAGATCAGATTGATCCACTTACTTGGATCCATTTAACCTACGTGATTAGATTTTTTTTTTGTCATTACATCAAAGTCAACTTATATCCATCCCCTTTATGTATACCCCTTTAACATGGTCTAATAACAATAGAGTTCTCAAGGGTTACAAGTGTTGTCTTCCCTCATAGGGATGTAAATAGTTTGCCCTTATTAATAACATGTCGTTTCTTTCTGTTCCGTTTACCTTTTTATGTCTCTCTTAAGTCTTGTATTTGAAGATCAACTTTTCAGTTGAGCTCTGGTCTTTTTATCAGGAAGGTATGAAAGTCCCCTATTTCGTTGAATATCCATCTCCTCCCCTGAAAGATCATGCTCATTTTTGCTGGGTAGTTGATCCTTGGTTGTAATCCAAGCTCCTTTGCCTTATAGAATATCATATTCCATTGATCAATTTTTTTTACTAGATTAAGTAGAATATTAACTCAAAACTGTGTTTTATCATGTTATGACATGTTCCTTATTCAAGATTCCTATAAATGTTACCTTAAATTTTGGGGGAGTAGAGAGATACCCAAGGACATGGGGGAAAAGGGAAGGGGAGAGGAGAGACTCTGTCAGTTTGGACATTTCTATGTCCAAACTCGAAATGCTTAGTTTAAAAATAATGTTAAAAATTTTTTTTAAATTGATTCTGGCAGATGTACCCAAAATACAGAGTATAATTTTCTTTTCTTTTCTTTTTTGCTGAAATCTGAGTGATGAGGATGGGATCTAGACCCCAAAAAGGAAAAACCCTGGACTTTCCCACATGCCAAATCTCTGGCGATCACCTGAGGCTATAATCCCATCAACTGGCCTTTCATTGTGGCTATGCCCAATATCCCAATTCTCTGTTACCCTTAACCTAGCCTAGCCCTCCATTGTTTTACCTCCCTATGGCCCCCTGCCATTTCCCACCCTTAATCCTAGCTAGGCTCCATTCTCCCTTGGCCACATGGTCCAGGTCCCAGGCTTTCTGTTCACCCCAGCTTACTGGCCACTCCCATTTAGATCCTCCTTAGACTCCTCCTCCAGTCACCCCAAACTACTTGGCCACTCCTAGATCCGTCCCAGTCTTTCTGTATGTAAGGTCCGTCTTGTCTCTATTAAGGGGCTCAGATTTTTACAATCCAGCCAATAGCTCACAGGTGCTCAGATTCCTTAAGAGTCTGGCTAATATGGCAGATCTTTAATAAACCTTGTCTTTGGCTGAAAGAAGTCTTGGGTCGAATTCTTTTGGGCAGGACCTGCGTGTCATGATCTAAACACTGTATTGGTTTCTGAAACATGGCTTCCCATTCTTCCTTTAATTCTTCATAATCATAATTTTTATGGCACAGTAATATTGTACTGCATTTGGAGCTATGAATCACCTATTTTGGAAAGCAGTTTGGAATTATGCAAATAAAATGACTAAAATATCCATATCCTCTGAGGCTGAGATTACCCTACTAGGCTTATACCCCACAAAAGTCATTAATAAGAAGAAAATCCCCACATAGACCAAAATACTTATAGCAACACTTTTTGTGGTAGCAAAGAATTGGAAACAAAGTAAGTGCTCATTGATTGGAGAATGGCTAAACAAATTGTGGTATATGAATATAATGGAATAATACTGTGCTGTAAGGAATGACAAATATGAAAAATTTGGGAAAGTATGACAATTAAAAAAGTTTGAGAGACATAGTTTCTTGTGCCGGCTGCGCCATGCACTCTCCTCCTATAAGGAGCAGGCTGCCAGAGTCATACTTACCAGTCTTCGGAGCCTACCTGGATAAACACAGAGAGACGAGCCGACCAGGAGGTGCCAACACCTGAGCTTTATTCAGAGGCCATCACAGCAAGGCCAAGCAGGAAGGCCACAGCAAGAGAGCAGGAGCAAAGAGAGAGCGAGCTCCTACCACTACCCGTTCCTTAAGTACCTACTTAGCCCCTCCTCCTCAGCCTGCCTACTAGTCAAAGATTGTAGGGTCAGATACCAGAAGGGGATGTCTGGGTTTAGCACACCAAGGGAGAGGAAGTGACGCAGGAGGCTAGGACTGGATACAGGAAGGAGACGTCTGGGATTAGTGCATAGACAAAGAGAGAGTACGTGACCTAGGAAGTCAGGCCCAGATACCGGGAGGAGGCGTCTGGGGTCAGTGCTACACAAAGGGAAAGTACGTGACCCAGGAAGTCAGGAAGGACACAGGAAGGAGGTGTCTGGGGTTAATGTTGCACTTAGGGAGGGGACTAAGCAAAGGGAACTCGTCCTCTGCCGTCCCACTCCCACGTGGCACAGCCCTCTGCCTCAGGAGCACATGCTCCGGCTACTTCCTTGTATTCTGTTCCTTCCCCAGCTTATCACAGCTCCACATAGCACTGCCCACTGCCTCAGGAGCGTGAGCTCCGGTTACTTCTCCGTATCTAGCCCCCATCCCAGTTCACCACAACTCTGCCTAGCACAGTCCCTGCCTCGGGAGCATGAGCTCCGGTTACTTCCTAATATCTTGTTCCTACCCCATCTTGCCACAACCTCCACTTGGCAATAGCTGACATCAGACAGTCCCTCACAGTTTCTGGGTAATTTAATCATTTTAAAGTCAGCATATTATTAACAAAAGGATGGTCGTTTGACTGTTTCCCTTAGACCAAAGACCCCTAATGTTGTTGAGGGTCACAGTTTATATGCTTTTGGAAGAGGAGGTGGTCCTGAGGTTTGGCAGTTGGGTGTCACAGTTTATATGCCTTTGGAAGAGGAGGTGGTCCTGAAAGGCAGTTAACACAAAGACAGGTGTGGCCTATATTAAAATGAAGGTCTTGGGGTATGTGACTTAGGTCACTTAAATCTTGGTCAAAGAGACATCAATTTTCATATCATCTGTCTTGATAATAAGAAGAATCAACACTCCCCCAGACTTCTCTGTGTAAACACAATAAACAGGAATATACCCGTTAATGCATACTTTTAGAATTTTAGAATTTTAGATCTTAACCTTGGTAAATCTCTAAGAGAGGTTTCCCTTACTAGTTGGTTTCTGGATACAGAAGTAAAAAAGGGGGAAAATTCTGGTCCTAATACAAGAATTAATTATTAAATGTAAGAGAGAAATAGTCATTCTCACAGAAGTATGGAAAAATTTAAATGAACTGATGCAGAATGAAGTAAGCAGGACCAAGAAAACAATATGCAAAGACTTCAATAATGTAAATGGAAAGAACAACCACAAAACAAAAGTAAATGTTGCAAAATTATAAAGAATAAGTGTGGCTCCAAAGGAGAGGTATGAGAAGACATCCCAACTCTTCCTTTCCAAAGATGGGAGATCCACAGATACTGTATGCTGCACATATTTTCTGACTTTTTCAATGTATTGGTCAGCTTTGCTGATTTTTTTTCCCTCTTCTTTTTCTTTAAAAATATTATTTGTTATATAGAATGGCTCTCTGGGAGAAATGAAGAAGAGGGATATTGAGAGAAATTGTATTGATATAAGTAAAACAAGAGATATCAATAATAATTCATTTTCAAAATATTCCATTATTCATGTACCACCATTTTTAAACTTTTTATTCATTTTAACTTAAATACAAAATGAGAAAAGAAAAAAAATTTCCATGTACACAGCAGAACATAAGAGAAGATTCAATATAAAACAAATTTCCATTTCACGAAAACCTATGTAATAAATCCTACACATTGTTTTCAAAGCAACCCAGCTTTTCTATGCTTCCTTCTAGGTTCTTTTGTTCTCTGCTGTGTACTTTTTTTTTTCTCTTTCCCTCCCTCCTCCACACTCTTCCCACCCCCAGCCCTAGAGAAGGCTACAATTAAACAAGAATATACATACATATACACACATATCTATAAACATATACACACATATACATATATGTAAGACCATACTATGCATGTTTCTGTCATCTCTGCAGGTTAATAGCATCTTCCTTCATAGGTCCAAGTGTCTCCATGTTTTTCTAAATCAATCAACTCATCATTTCTTATATCACAGCAGTATTCCATTACAATCATACCCTATCTGAAAGATTGTCTATCAAAGTTTTTTCCCAATTTTCTGTTTTCCTTCTAGTCTTGGCTACATTGGCTTTATTTACACAAGAAATGTTTAATTTAAAGTAATCAAAATTATACAACTTAAACTTAAAATTGTATACTTTAAACTTAAAAACAATATTTTCCTTGTAACATAGTTTAGGTCTAGTACTGATGGATCTCCTTCCTTTTTACTTTCTTCCCTTAGTTTCTTTGAAATTCTCAACCCCTTGTTCTTCCAAATGAATTTTGTTATTGCTTTTTCTAACTCAGTAAAATTATTTTAAAAATAATTTAATTGGGATGTGACTGAATAAATAGATTAGGTAAAATTGTCATTTTTTTCTTATTACATTGGCTTTACCTGTCATGGACAATGAATATTTCTCCAATTATTTAAATCTGACTTCATTTGTAAAAAAGTTTTATGATTATGTTCATGTAGTTCCTGTATCTGTTTTTGGCAAGTATGCTCTCAAGTATTTTATACTGTCTATTTATTTTAAATGGTCTAAAACAATATTGAATAATATTGGTGACATATAGTGTAGTTTCCCAATTTTTCTCTTTTAATTAAATCTATTTTAGCTTTAACTTTGAGATCATTATTACTTCTGCTTTTTTTACATAATAAATTCTACTCCAGCCTTTTATTTTATCTCTGTATGTACATCTCATTTTTATTATTTCCTGAAAGCAACATATTGTTGAATTCAGATTTTTAATCCATTCTGCTATCCATTTCTGTTTGATGGGTAAATTCATCACATTCACATTCTAAGTTATAATTACCTTTTGTGTATTTCCCTGCAACCTATTTTTCCTCACTTTGCTTCTCTCACTTTATCTACCTTTTCCCTCCTCACTTGTCTATTGACTTAGATCCTCTATCTTGCTCTCCAATTCCTTAATTTACCCACCCCTCCAAGAGGCCCTTCCTTAAGTTCTCCCCCCACTATCCACCTTATCTTTCTAAGAGTTTCTCCCTTATCCCCTCCCTGCTCCTAATTTTTAGGCCACACCTTTCTAAAAGTCCCTCCCTTGTCCTATCCCTCACCCTCTTATTTCTTTCTTTTTTTAGGCAATTGGGGTTAAGTGACTTGCCCAGAGTCACACAGCTAGTAAGTGTCAAGTGTTTGGTCTGGGGCCGAATTTGAACTCAGGTACTCCTGACTTCAGGGCTGGTGCTCTATCCACTGTGCCACCTAGCTGCCCCCACCCTTTTATTTCTTTCTAAGTTTGGGAAACTTTTATATCCTTCTAGATGTATATGTTGTTCCCTCCTTAATCCATTTCTTATGAGAGTAAAGTTCCAGCATTACCAGCTCTCCCCTTTCCACTTGCTTCTTCTGTACTCTTTTTTTCATGCTTCATTTGTATAAGATAATTACTCCTTTTTATCTCATGCTACAAAGTTTTATTTTTTTTAGAATCACCCTATCATACACAACTCAGCCCAAACCTTTCTTTCAAACTACCCAAATAATAATGACAGTTATAAGAGTACTGATAACATTTTCACATATAAGAAGTAAGCAGTTTGAACTTCTTGAGTCTCTTATAATTGATCTTTAATGTTTACCGTATATTTCTCCTGGATCTTATATGTTGAATTTTCCAGTAAGTTCTGCTCTTTTTGTCACAAATACCTGAAAGTCTTTCAATTCACTAAATATTCTTTTTTTTTTTCATTCAGGATTATACTTAACTTTGCTGAGTAAATTACCCTTGGTTGTAATCCCAGCTCTTTTGCTCTATGAAATATAGTGATGATGGGGATGGGATCTGAACCCCTAAAAGGAAAAGATCATGTCTTTGGGATCTGGACATCAAAAAGGAAAAGCCCTGGACTTTCCCTCAAGACCAAAATCTCTGGTGTTGCCCTGAGGCTATAATCCTACCAACTGGCCTTTCATTATCACCTTGGCCCAATCTCCCAATTCTCCATTACTCTTAACCTAATTTAGCCCTCCATTGTCTTACCTCCCTATGCTTCCCCCCTCCCCCACCACTTCCCACCCTTAATCCTATATAGGCTCCATCCCCCCTTGGCCATGTGGTCCAGGTCCTGATGTTCTGTTACCTCCCAGTCACCCCAAACTACTTGGCCCCTCCTAGATTCCTCCCACGGTCTTTCTGTATGTAAAGTCCACCTGGCCTCCATTAAGATGCTCAGATTCTTAAGATCTGGCCCATTTGCATTAGTGACACAAATGCTTAGACTTCTTAAGAGTCTGGCCAATATGGCGGATTCTTTAAATCTCACCTACCCCCATCCACGATCTAATACACCTTGTCTTTGCTGAAAGAAGGCTTGGGTGGAATTCATTTGGACATGACCCACATGTTGTGATTTTGGGGTCCCAGCACCCCTAAACCTCTAAACCTCAACAGTGTCTCAAGACCTATGGTCCTAAAACATAATAGCTGCTAGGTCTTGAGTAATCCTGATTGTAGCTCCCCAATATTTAAACTTATTTTTCTTGTTGCTTGCAGTATTTTCTCCTTAACCTGGGAGCTTTTAAATTTGGCTATGATATTCCTGTAAGTTTTCCTTCTGGGATTTCTTTCAGGTGATTGGCGGATTTTTTCTATTTCTGCTTTACCTTCTTGTTCTAGACTTCAGGGCAATTTTCCTTAATAATTTCTTAAGATTCTTTTTTTGATCATAACTTTCAGATAGTCTGACCTCTCAGGTTGTCTCTCCTCGATCTGTTCTCCAGATCACTTGCTTTTCTGATGAGATGTTTCACCTTCTCTCCTATTTTTTCATTCTTTTGATTTTGTTTCATTGTTTCTTGGTGTCTTATAACATCATTAGCTTCCCCTCACCCAATTTTAGTTTTCAAGGAATTATTTTCTTCCTTAAGTTTTTGATTCTCTGTTTCCAGTTGGTTGACTTTTTTTTGGGGGGGGGAGGCTAGGCAATGTGGTTAAATGATGTACCCAGGGTCACACAGCTAATGTCAAGTGTCTGAGGCCATATTTGAACTTAAGTCCTCCTGACTCCAGGGCCAGTGTTGGTTGGTTGACTTTCTTTTCATAATTTTCTTGATTTTCTTGGATGGCTCTTTTTTTTTCTAATATTTCCTCAATCTTGTTTAATTTTTTTTTAAAAGTCCTTTGTAAGTTCTTCTGAGAACTCCTTCTGGGCTTGTGACTATTTGATATTTCATATTGCTCATTGAAAAAGGAGTGGCTTTTTTTGCTCCACTATCTTCCTCTGAATATAGCTATCTATGGTTGGGTTCTTTCTCCTTTGCTTACTCATTTTTATTATTGTTTTTAGCAGCTTGTTATCATAATCAAGATCTAGTACTGAGGTGTGGGGAAGGATGCCCCAAGCATCAAGTCCTTCTTACTTTTATTTTCTGAGCTCTGTCCCAGGCCCAACCTCGGGTACTCCTTTCCAGCCTTAATCATGGCTAGGGCCCCCAGCCACATTCTCCTGCAAAAGTTCCTGATGCCCTGATCACCTGCTCCCTGTGGTCCCTGCAAGTGCCCACAGCCAGCAGGGTCCCTGCCCCTCTGCTACCACACTCACTAGGCATATGCTAACTCCTCTCATCCCCCCAGCCCAGGACTATGGTCGACACAGCTGTGCTTGGGGAAGGTCGTTCAGTCTTCTTCTACTCAGCCTTCCCAACAACCTCGCTCCGCTACAGTCTATGAGGTGAAAGTTCCTTAGGCTAAGTCTGCCCCCAGGGCTTGTGGTTTGTTGATTCTGTGGAACTGGCCCAGAGGTATTTTCATTCACCCAGGCCAAACCTCCACCCCTGGAGGTCAGCTCTTTTCGGGAGTCCTCCCAAGCTGTTTTAGGACGACAACAGCTTTATCCGTTTGCTGCTCCACGTTCACTTTGAGTCAATGCTCTGGGTTTTTATTTTTGTCTTTTCTTGTGAAGAAAATTTGGAAAGCCTAAAGTTTTCTGACCTACTCCACCATCTTCCCAGAATCCTCTCTCTATGCACCATTATTTAGCCGTGACCTAACTAATATATCAATCTAGTTTGATATAGAAGGCAGCTAGGTGGTTCAGTGGACAGGGCACATGTTCAAATCCGGTCTCAGGTACTTACCAGCTGTGAGTCACTCGGGTGAGTCTGCTTTAATACACTAGAGACGGAAATGGCAACCCACTCCATTCTCTTTTCCAAGAAAACCTCATGGACGTGGGATCATGAAGAGTCAGACACAACTGAACAACAACAAATTTTGACAAATTGAGTTTCATTCCAATATCTTGCCACCTTTAGATATGGTTACAGCAAAAGAACATAGCCATGTTATACCCCACTTCTTTGAAAAAAAGCAAAGCACAATTCTTATCCTTAATTTGTCACTTACACATAAAACCAGAACTAGATGTATACTATATTTAGGTGAAATTTGGAAAACATGCACGTCTGCTATGGCAGTGATTTTCCACTGTAATGAGGTCTAGATGCAATTTAGCAATTCTGTGTCCTTATATTCCCTTTCCAAACATACTTTCACTGGTTTGTAGCAGGATGGGGTGATGAGTCTCTTTTCTTAAGCCAAGAGACAAGAGACGGGGGAAGGGATCTTAGTTCTCACAGTGAGCCCAACTAGAATGAGCAACCCTTGGACTGTAAGGCTGTTCTGAGGCCTGTGAGTTAGTCATCATGTGTGCCTGTGAGGTGTTTTCAGGCCTTTAACTGTATAACTCACATGAATAGCAGCTAAGGAGGGGATTGGGGAATAGAGATATTAAGAACAGGTGACAATGCTATTGCCACAGCCCTTTCTGATTCTAGACCAGGGTTGGGGAACCTGCTGCCTCGAGGCCACATGTGGCCCTCTAAGTCCTCAAGTGTGGCCCTTTGACTGAATCCAAACTTCACAGAACAAATCCCCTTAATAAAAAGGTTTGTTCTGTAAAACTTGGACTCAGGTCGCAGGTTCCCCACCCCTGTTCCAGGCTGCAGTCAAGGTAGGGGTGAGCCCTACTTTTATTCTGAATTTGACCCATATTCCTAAAGATACAGCTTCAGCAGTTTTCCTTGGCTATAACCATTCCTGGCAATGTCTCTGATTCTCTCATTTCAAACTGGGCCCAATTTCAAGTTGTTTTTCAATACTTTGGAAATGTATATGTCAGTGGCTTGGGGCCAGAAGACGTGAGGGTATTATTCCAGGTTGATAGGTGCAGCCCAGCTGTCTATAGTCCAAATCAAAGTAGCAAAAGACCACAGGCAGCATTCCCCATCCATCCACATGATGCCTTGGAATTTTCTCTTGGGTTTTTTTTTGTTTTTGTTTTGTTTTCAGTTCCCCTTGGAGCTGATGTCCTTGATTCTTCTCTCAAGGGAAAATAGGCACCGAAACTCTGGCTCTATCCTCTCCCTCCCTCCCAAGCCTCAATCCTGTCAAGGTTAGCTGATTTCTGCGGCCACTTTCCATCGCTATTCCGGGAGTCCTTTAATCTAGTGTGAGCACCTGCAGGTATCTGCCCCAAGGACAGCTGTTCTTCCCCTTCTCTTCCCTATCTTACCTATCTGTAATTTTGGAGCATTTCTTTCTCTAACAGTCAATGGTAACCCCCCCCCCCCCCAAACCACCCACACACACACACACACACACACACACACACACGTCAATCTTTTCCAAGGATCAGGTAAGCTGAGAACTTCATGTGGAATTCTATGGCTGTAGACAGCAGAGCCTTAAAGAGGCTAACAGATGACCATATCAGGGAAGTTAGGAAGAGGATTCATGCATCAGGTATGAGTTGGATTAGATGATCCCCAACTTTTTCCATGCACAGCCTTAGAATGCCTGGTTGGAAGCATTTCCTAAGCCAACAATATCGGGGTGACAGCTGGAGGCATTACAAAGAGGGGACGAGGGATGAAAGGTGGCCTCTTCGTTTTCCTCATAGAGTTGGCCGCCGGAAGGTCCAGAAGGGCCGCAGTGCTGACAGCAGAGAGTATATAGGAAGGCCAACAGGTAGAGCAGACATACTAGGCAAAAGATGGCTATTGCAGCCACTGCAGGGAGCTCCCATTCTCTGGCCTCTGGCTCACCCGTGAGATTCATGATAACTGTGCCCTCCCTGGTAGAGAGTTGGGACTCCTGATGCCTCAAGGATAGTGAAACCTGGTGCCTGGGAAGAGAAAATACTAATGGAAAAGATACATTTCATAGGACTTTCCCCCACTTCCCTCATTGAGCTATCATGCTTAGAGTACCACTATGGTCCTGGACTCCTGAACCCCTCCCTCATTGCCTTTATGGACTGGAGGCTATTCTTCCCCAAGTTTCTATTTCAAGAAATGTTATGATGCCAACCCCATCTACCTCCATCCTACTCCATCCATCTAAGATGCCCTTTAAGAGCCCTTTGCTTCTCAGCGAATGAAGAATGACCTAGACTTTTGTACTCCTGAAATATTAGAGCTGGAAGGGACCTCAGAGGAGGTAGCTGTGGTGCAGTGGATGGAATATCGGATTTGGAATGAGAGGCCCTGGATTTCAGTCATGGCTCTCCTACTTTATTGGCTATGTGAGTCTGGGCAAGTCCCTTAGTCGTACCGTGCCTCCATTTTATCTGTAAAAATGTGGATGATGCTAACAGCATGTACCTCATGAGGTTGTTGTGAGAATCAAATGAGATAATAGATACAAATTGCTCAGTGATCCAAAAAGTGCTCTATAAAGGTCAGCCCTTGTCTAGTCCAGCACCCCCTCTCAGCAGACAAAGGCTCCAGGACATTGATTTCCCCAAAGTTTTCTAAAGGCTTAGAGGCAAAATCAAAGCTAGAACTCATACCCCCTGATTTCCCATCAAAGGCTCTTTCAGCCAAACTGTGGTGCCAATAGGTGTGCTGGATCTAGATCCCCTTAGATCTTCTAAAAAGCTTCAGGCTGCTGGTTAGACAGCTTGCTAATCTCCCAGTTCCCTTTCAACTTTGTGATTCTGTCATTCTATGTGCACCCTGAGAAGTATTTCCCAAATCCACAGCTGGCCTTCTTGGCACAGGCTGAGAGATATTCTGATGGCAGCCAACCCTGCTCGTGGCCTGGGAGACAGCATAGGAAAAGAACTGTTGCCTGGGCTCTTCTGAAAGGATAGAGCTGGAATGTTACCCTTGACCAAAATGTCAGCCCATACCAGTGTGTAGTGCCCCATCATGCAGCTAACATTTGTAAGGGGCAAACAGAATGATTCATTTTCATAGCATCTTAAGGTTTACCTAGCACTTCTGTGTAACACCCTAAAGTGATTCCCTCCATCAGACAGTCAGGGGCTCAAACCCAAGTCCTCCCACTCCAAATCCAGTCTTTTTCAACTATACCACACTGACAGTTACCCTCTTTGCTGTGTAATAAACACTAAAAATCGTAATAGCTAGCATTTATTTATATGGTGCTTTAAAGCACTTTAGAAATATCTCATTTCATCCTCACAACAACCTTAGGAGGTAGGTGCTATTATTATCCCCATTTTACAGATGAGGAAACTGAGACTTTGAGAGGTCAAAGGACCGGCCCAGGGTCACACAGCTCATGTCTGAGATAGGATTTGAACTCAGGTCTTCTTGACTCCAAATCCAGCCCTCTATCTGCTATGTCTCCTAGCTATCTATGCAGATTTTCATTGAAGTAGTAAAAAGCACATACCTATCCTCCTATCCACTATCCCCAAATGGGTACCCTGGTCCACTTACATCAAGCAAAGACTAAAGAATGGGGAGCAAGGGAGAATGGGGATGCAGGCAGTGCAGGATGATGCTAACCTGCCCAAGGACACTGGAAAAGGACCATGGGAAGGATGGCAGGATTATTGAAGTCACTAGTTCCTTAGGCAAGAGCAGCCAGGTGATACTAACCGATGAATAGAGCACTGGGCCTGGAGTCAGGATTATCTGAATTCAAATACAGCTTCAGATACTTACTAGCTGTATGACCCTGGGCAGGTTTGCCTCAGTTTCCTCCTATAATAATAATAATAGCAGAGCAGTGTTGTGAGGATCAAATGAGATATAATTGTAAAGCACTTAGCATAGTACCTGGCGCATAGTACCTGGCACATAGTAGGTGCTTAATCATTGTTAGCTATTATTATAATTAGTCCCTTATACCACAGCACAACTAGGAAGTGGACAAATTTCCTAGCCACACAATGGGAAATGGCCTAGCACTCTGTCCTCTGAATGACCACTCCCAAATCACTGGATACTCCAACTGTGTCTTGGCTGCAGCCCCAATCTCATTCTCAGATACTTCTCTTCCCCATTCCCACACCATCTTGCCCTCCAGTGGCCAGAGGAGAGTGGGACAAAGGACGTGGAGTTGTGTTTAATTGCCAGAAACAGAGACGGGGCCTAGTCTTTTGTCCCATCTTTTTAAAGCTCTGGGACCAAAAAAATAAACCCGCCAGCTGCCTGAAGAGTAAACCCGATGAAACACAACCTATCTGCTAGAGGAAGAAGCTTGTTTAGGGCTTCCCTACCTGTTCAGCCCTCTTGGTCACAGTGAAATAGTCCAGATGCAAACAGGTATCTTATCCAAGGTCATTCTCCTCAGAGTCCACCTGACCACACCTCCTCTTGATTCTTCCTATCTGTTGACTTTTCCTTTGCTTTCTTCTCCTTTCTTTCCCTCTCTTTTCTGATCTCCTTCATTCAGCAGTAGTTCTTGCCAGCTAGGCTGGCAGTCCCAGGGGACCGTAAGGGGACTTTGATTACTGTTGCTCTGGAAACCCTGTGAATTGAGGCTGGGTTCCCTGTGGCTAGCAGCTTGTGCTTTGGAGGAGGATCATAAGATCAGGAATTTCAAGATTTAAAGCTGGAAAAGAACTTGGGTGTCATCTAGACCAGTGGAGTCAAATTCAGAAATGATTGGTGCTGGCCACATATTGATTTAGAAAACCACAAATTAACATTATCTATGTTGTACTGTATTTATAAAGAAAATGTCCCAGTTACATTTTAAGCTGGTTTGTCTGCAAGGCTGAATCACAAATCTGACATTGTTGATGTACAGCAATCCTAGAAAGACCTCAGCATCCATTCCCAAATCCCAAATCCTTTTCCCTCAGAAGAAGCCTTGAGTACCAGCAGAGGCATCTTCAATAGATTTCATTTTGTAGTGCTCACCTTTGGCTTCCTTCATTCTAGTGCTGGCTTCTCTCTAACCCTTAGGACTTGTCCCTCACTCCCTATTCCAAGGTAGGACTATTCAACCTTGACCAACGTGTCAATGTGCTAACATAGGGGGTAGAGAAAAGAATCGCCCAACTAATCTCAGAGTTGGGAAATGGAGCTCCAGAATAAGTATCAAGGGAAGGAGGATCATAATTTATAGATACAGAGCTGGAAAAGACGTAAGGTCATCTAGTTCAAGCCTTGCATTGGATAGATGAGGAAATTGAGACCCTTTCAAAAAGGTTAAATGAATAACTTGCGGCGTCCACTTCCTGACCACCTACTTGAGAGAAATGATTATTAAATAACTAATGATTAATACTGGGGAGACAGAGGATTTATCCCTCCAGGATACCTCTACTAGGCCAGGCCAGTGTTGGAAAAACATTGCTGATAATAAGATTGGATTATCTTTCTTCTCAAACTTGCTCAGAGCCCATCCTGGTGGGGAAGCCTATTGTGTTCTACTGAGACTGGGGTGGGTATAAGTTCTTTGATTAGATTGCCGTAGGCTGGGTGTGATTTGAAAGTAAATAACTTGATCAAAGTCACAGCCTCCAGCTCTTCTTTGGAATAGGTCCACCTTTCATTACAATATTATTATTCTCATTAATTGCTAACCAATCAGAGTTGATTACTGTCTGCTGTAACAGCCACTCTTCCAAGGACATTTAAGCATCAGAAAGTGGCCACAATTCCTCTTTGATGTTTGAGAGGACAATGAACCCTTTTTGTTAACCATTTACTAGCTGTGCTTGATATAATTGATTAAAATTTACCCAGAAACTCTGTCTCTCAGAAGGATTTTATTTTTTTTTTACTCACCACACTCTCACTATGTCAGCCTCCTGCAATCTGGCTTCCATTCTGACCACCCTACTGAAAGAGTCCTCTCCAAGGTCACTGAAATTCTACTAAATCCAACAACAGCCTTTTAAACTTTTGTCTTTTTGGTGACAGTGTATGCTATGTACCAACTCCCCCTCCTTGATCCTCTACTTTCTTGTCATTTGTGACACTGAGCTTTCATAGTTATCTTACTTCAATGATTGTTCCTTCTCTGTTTAACTGGCTTCTCATCCTCATCTCAACCCCACCTCTACTCCCTATTCGATAAGGTTTGATCCTGGGCCTTCTTCTCTTCTCTTTCTAAACTTCTTTCTTTGGTGATTTCATCCCCTCCCATGATTTTAATTATCACTTATAGGCAGGCAACTCATATCTTTATCTCTACCCCAATTTTCTCTCCAGAGTTCCAGTACCAAATTTCAGAATATCTTGTGCTTCTGTAGGAACTCTATCAATGATCTGGATGTGATCATCATTTGGGCCAGAAATGTCCATCCTTAGGACCTTTCTTTTCAGTAAACATGTGTACCAACCATTTGCCTTTGCCTTAAGGCAGCTACTTCCAATTTCTGGAGGTAAGGGAATGTGCACAGGCCCAAGCTTCCCACCCCTAGTAGTAGGCTCTTCTGCCTGCTAGTTTAGTTTTCTGAAAAATAAAACAAAGAGAAGCTCAGAGTAGGCCATTATTCTTTTTTGGTAGACCAGAGAAAAAGTTATCTATAAAAGAAGTCCCTCTCCCTGAATCCCAGTCAGCCAATTAGCTTGGGGGCAGCCCCAGTAATCAAAAACCAATCAAGAGTTCTCTATGTCCTCTTAGTAGGGCATGCCACTAACTTCCAAACTAAATTCTGTTCCTCATAGTCCCATGAGATTGATTAGAGAGCTCATTAAATTGATTGGCAGGAACCCCCTGATCAATTCCCCTTACATAAGAAATAACTTGGAGCTGTGTGCAAAAGAAATGGGCTTCGTGAATTGGAAATTGAGGAGATGCCCATCAATTGGGGAATGGCTGAGCAAGTTGTGGTTATATAAATGTAATGGAATACTATTGTGCTGTAAGAAATGATGATAAGAAATGATGAACAGGCTGACTTCAGAAAAACCTGGAAAGACTTGTATGGTCTGATGCTGAGTGAAGTGAGCAGAACCAAGAGAACGGTTATGCACAATAACAGCCACTTTGCATGATGACTAATGTTGATAAACTTAACCCTTCCTGGCAATACAAGGATTTAAGACATCTCCAGAGGCCTTGTGATGGAAAATGCTATCCGCACCCAAAGAAAGAACTATGGAAGCCAAATTGCTAGTTTTTTTTTGAGTTTTGTCTCCTCTTTCTGATGGTTCCTCCTATTGGTTTTAATTTCTACTTATAACATCACTAATGTGAAAATATGTTTAATATTAATGTAAATGTATAGCCTATATCAGATTATGCGCCATGTCTTGGGGAGGGTGGTGGTGAGGAAGGGGGAGAAAAATTTTAAACTCAAAAGCATATGGAAGTGATTATTGATAAATCAAAAGAAATTAATAAAACAAAAAAGAAATGATGAGCAGGCAGACTTCAGAAAAACCTGGAAAGTCATATATGAACTGATGCTGAGTGAAATGAGCAGAACCAGGATAACATTGTACACAGTAACAGTCACACTTTGTGATTGCTGACTGATAGACTTGGCTCTTCTCAGCAGTGCAAGGATCTAAGATAACTCCAAAAGATTCACAATGGAAAATGCTGTCCACATCCAGAGAAAGAACTATGGAGTCTCAGTGCAGATGGAAGTATACTATTTGCTCTCCTTTTCCTTTGTTGTTTGGTTTTATTGCTTCATTCTTGTGGTTCCTCCCATTAGTTCTAATTGTTCTTTACATCAGGACTAATGGGAAAATATGCTTAATAGAAGGTATAAGTAGAGCCCATATCAGATTGCATCCTGCCTTGGGAGGGAGAGGAGAACAGGGAGAGGGAGAATATTTAAAATTCAATCTTATGGAAGTCAATGTTGATAACTAAAAATAAATTAATTAATTATTTTTAATAAGTTTCTGCAAAAAAAAAAAAAGAAATGGGCTTTGTGAGGTCAATAGCAACCTGTTACCTCAAATCTTCACACAGAGGCTGAATGGGGCAATATCATAAAGGGGGATTCTTCTTCAAGTAGGAGGTCCTCTGAGGTGCTTTCTAGCTTTACAACTCTATGAAAAAACTCTTGGCATATTTTCCTAAGATTCCATGAGCTTCTCCCCAACTCCCCACTGACAAGCTTTACTCAGACCTCAAAATATATCGAGTAGTAATCATCATCATTATTTGGTACAGATTGAAAAAAAAGAAAGAAAAATCCATCAGTAGAATAGATATAAGTTAAAAAGAAACAAAATCAATTGAACTCAATCACTCAGTGTTTGATAAACCCAAGGATCTGAATTACTTAGGGGTGAGAAGAATTTCCTACCGAAAAAGAACTGCTAGAAAAATAGGAAAGCAGTTTGGCTAAAAATAGTTTTGGACCAGCATTTGTACCATATACCATAATAAATTCCAAATAGATATACAATTTTTGTTTTCAAAGTCACATAAAAAATTTGATGGAAAATGAATGGAGCTAACTTTCACAACCTTGGCTAGGGGCAAAATTCTTAATCAAAAGGTAGGAGATATAAAGGGAAAAACAGACAGTTTTGATTACATAAAACTGAAAGGCTTCTGCCGCTTCAGTAAGAAGAGAAACTGCTCGATGGGAAAACATCATTATGTCAAATATTTCTGGTAAAGGTCTGATGTATAAAATATCTGGGGAATTAGCACAAATGTAGTACAAGAAGAATCATTCTGCAGTTTAAAAAAAGGTCAAAGGATATGAACAGGCAGATCTTAAAAGAATCATTACAAACTATTAACAACCATATGAAAGATTCCTCCAAATCAATAGTAATAAGAGAAATGAAATTTAAAAACAATTCTTAGTTTTCTCCTCACACTCGGCAAATTGGCAAGGCTGACAAAAAATGGGATTCTGATGATGATGTTGCAAGGGCTATGGGAAGACAGGCACACTAATAGACAATTGGAGGAGCTATGTGTTAGTCTAAACATTCCAGAAAACAATGTGAAATTATGGAAAAAATGATTAAGAGGTAGGCCCAGAGATCCAACTTCTAGGCATCTACTCCAAGGAGGAAAAGACCAGAAAGTTCCCACATATGTCACAAATTTCATAAATTCAACACTTTTTGTGGTAATAAAGAACTGGAAACAAAGCAAGAGACCTTTGATTGGAGGATAGCTAAAAGTGTCCCTGCACTTACTCTAAATAGCATAGCCGCTCTTTCTACTATATCACTCCTTTCTGAAAGGAGCATCTGCAGATGATTCCATGTGGGCTGCTGTACAATCTCTAAAGTTGAGGTTACCACTGTCAAGGCTCCTATTATGGTCCAGAGAAAAATAGTAACAAAGATGCCCAATAATTCGCAGAAGACAAGGTCCAAGAAAAAAGCCAGAAATTAAAAAATATGACCTTGCCCTCTAAATTGTGGTAGTAGTTTCTGAAAAAAATTAGGGAATTTTTAACCTAAAAATAAACACAATAAAAAACTAATCAATCAACCAATAAGCATTTATTAAATGCCTACTATGTGCCAAGCACAAAGATGTCTTTCCACAAATGCGCAAAGCATCAATGACAAACAAAAGTAAATTTAGATTTCACAGTTATCTTTAGATAACTGAGACTTGATGATTTGGAACCCATGACTAAGATATGACTCTGGAAGGTTCTACCATTAAAAAAACAAACAAACAAACAAACCAGAATAGATGGATGTGGAAAAAAATAGAAAAGATGGATCTTCAATGTTGTCTATGTTGATAGTTCCTCTGCTGGTCCCTCTACTCTCTTACAACCCATCCATGCCTTCTCCTTGTGTTCAGCTCTTCTTCCTGTCCTTTATGGGTAAATCTTCCATAGAGGGTCCACCCAATAAGTCAGGGCCCTTCTCTAGGTCTTTGGAGGTCTGTGTTCTGATCTAAGCACCACCCTTTAAGAAGAAAGGATACTGATAAGCTGGAGAATTTCAAAGAAAAGTAACCATAATGGCAAAGGGCCTTGAGTCTATGCCATATGATGTGTTGACAACTATGGTCATAGTTTTATTGTGTTTCGGTTTTTTTTTTTTTTGAAGCTAAAATTTCTTAATTCCTTGGCAATAGCAATGTTCCCATCCCCTATCAACAAACAAACAAACAAACAACCAAAAAAAAAAAACAAAACAACCCAATAACAAAACTAGATCTGCTTCCGGCTCAGTTCCCATAGCCATCACTGAGGGAAGAAATCAATGTGGAAAAGGGGGTCTACCATCCTCATCACCACCAGCAACAACTACTGACCAACTGCCACCAATAGTCCCATGGGCGTGGGAGCCCTGAGAGTGGCCAAACTCCCCAGGCCATCTGTCCTACTTCCAGCCCAGGTCTCAAAGCCAGCATCTAGGTGAGAGGTGCCAAACACGTGGTCCATGGGCCAAACCAAATTAAAATGCAATTTCTATCTGATTTTAATGTGTTAATGTGATAATAAAAAAAGAAATATATAAACATGTGGGATTTTCTAAGTCAATATATGACCCACAGGGATCCTTATGTGTGGTTTAATAGCCCTTGTTTCTATTTGAGTTTGACATCACTGATCTAGGGAATTAGCTCCTATGGAGAAGGGGTCAACCATCCCCAAATGCCACCCAGGGCAAACAAGACGGCCTAGCTGAAGCAACAAAGCCCTCAAGGGACAGGAGGCAATATGTGCCAGGCAAATCAAAGCCCTACCACCTTGACTTCCATCTTCCCTCAGATCCTAATGGAGACAGCCTAAGACTCTGGACTCAAGAGCCTTGAGAATAGCAATGCTAGAAAAAATAATAAGAAAGTTCATATGGAAGAACAAAAAGTCAGGAACTTCAAAGAAACAGGGAAAAAAGATAAAAAGGAAGCCAATTCAGCAGCATCAGACCTTAAACAGAGGGCTGGGTCTAGAGTCAGGAAGATCCAAGTTCAAATCTAGTCTCAGACATTCACAAGCTGAATGACCCTGAGCAAGGTGAGAGCATTGTTGAAGTGTAAAATGGAGAATTTTAATTATTTTAAGTTAAATCTTTCTTGTATAAATAATAATGATACAGTCAAGAACAGAAGGAATACAGAAAATGGAAAAAACTTTCATAGCCAATCTCTTAGATAGGATGTGATCAGGTTGGAATATTGCCATGGAATAGGAAATGATGAGTTAGTTGATATAGAAAAAGGTGAAAAGACTTGAACTTATGAAGGAAGATGCTATCCACCTTCAGAGAAACAGATAACAAGTGGAAATAAGCAAAGTGCAGTCTTACATATATGGGTATAAGTGTATATGTATATGTTTATAGATATCTATATGTATATATACATATGTCTTTATATATACATGCATACACATACATGCTTAATTGTAGCCTTCTGGGAGAAGGGGAAAAAATTAAGTAAAAAGTAAACAGCAGAGAACAAAGAAAAATCAGCTTTGAAAACAATGTGTAGTATTTGTTATATAGATTTTCTCGAAATGGAAATGTGTTATTTTTTATTGAATCCTCTCCTATGCTCTGCTGTGTACATGGCAATGTTTTTTTTCCCTTTTCTCATTTTGTATTTAAGTTTAAAATAAATTTTAAAATTTACAAAAAAAAAAAAAAGATAGAATAGCAATGCTTCCCACCCAGTACCCACAGCTATCATCCTAGGAAGTAACCAACCCTTGTGGGGATGCAGCCTGGAAACTGCTCCTGCAGGTGCTGTAGCCACAGCTACTGAAGACCCAGAAAAGAAAGTTCTTAGCACCAAAGTGCTCAACAGTGTTAAATGGTTTATCATCAGAAACTGATATTTCTTTATTGGTGGAAATGACAATAATGAAGAGACAATAATATCTGTTGTGCCTCTGTGCTCTAAGCACAAGGGAATACCTCCATCTGACTTGTAGCTGAAACCTTTTATATGTGTTGTCTATATGTGAAACTTTCTATAAACCTCCCATTAGAATGTGAGATCCTTGAGAGCCAGGACTGTCTGATTTTCTCCAGTTGTATCCTCAACTCTCAGCACAGTGCTTTGCATATGGTAAGCACTTAATAAATGTCATCTGTATGAGAATCAGTTGAAGCAATGGGATGGCCCAAGGATGGGACAGCTTTGAGGTTGTCATGTGGAAGAAGGGCAGCTATATGACTCAGTGGACAGAGTCCTGGGTCTAGAGTCAGGAAGATCTGAATTCAAATCAAGCCTCAGATGCTTACAAGCTATATGACCCTGAGCAAGTCCCTTAACCTCGGTCTGCCTTAGTTTCCTCATTTGTAAAATGGAATAAAAATATTACCTATCTTCCAGATGTGAGGATTAAATGAGATAATATTTATAAAGTACTTAGCAGAGTGCATGGCACATAGTAGGTTCTTTAAATTAACTAGTGCTAAGGATTGTTCTTGTTATATTTGACTTGTTAGAGCACAACTAAGGGAAATGAGTGAAAGTTGCAAAAAGACAGATTTAGTCTTGATCTCAGGAAATTGCATTACATTTACATTACAGTAATCCAAAAGTTGGTTGGTTGTTGTCCTTTGTTCTTGAAGAGGACCAAAATAACATCACTATGTCAGAGTCAAGTTTCAGTATATCCAAATGTGGCTGATCAGACCAATACGAGCTCGGAATGCTCTACCACAGGTCAGGCATAAATAGTCAATGAGCACATGTGGGGTAGATTCTCTAAATTTGTGCATCTTGTCTTTCTGTTGAGCTATTTCAATTCTGCTTTGCTGTAGAGCACAGGACCTTCTCTGATGAGGGTACTCCATGATGAGTGGTCCTGTGCCAGTGTCTCCCATGTCACATAATCAATTCCAAAGTTCTTAAAAGAGACCTTGAGAGTGTCGTTGTACTGCTTCTTCTGACCACCATGTGAACGCTTGCCTTGTGTGAGTTCTACATAAAATAGTCTTTTTTTTTAAATTTTTAACATGTGTTTTTAAAACTTTGGGTTACAAATTTTCTCCCTTCCTCCCTCCCCACCCACACTCACTGAAAAGGCAAGCATCTCAATACAGGTTATAGATGTGCAGTCATGCAAAACACTTCCATAGTAGTCCTGTTGTGAAAAACTAAGTATATTTCCCTTCATCCTATCCTACCCCCCATTTATTCTATTCTCTCTTTTGACCCTGTCCCTCCTCAGAAGTATTTGCTTTTGATTATCCCCTCCCCCAAACTGCCCTCCCATCTATCAACCCCCTGCTCTCTTGTCCCCTTCCCCCCTTCCCCCCTTATTTTCCTGTAGGGTAAGATAGGTTTCCATACCCCATTGTGTATGTTATTCCCTCCTTAAGCCAAATCCTATGAGAATAAGATTCACTCATTCCCTCTCACCTTCCCCCATTTCCCCTCCATTGTAAAAGTCTTTTCTTGTCTGTTTCATGTGAGATATTTTACCTCATTCTACTTCTCCCTTTCTCCTTCTCCCAGTATAATCTTCTCCCACCCCTTAATTTTATTTTCCAGATATCACCCCTTCATCTTCAACTCATCCTGTGTCCTCTATCTATCTATCTATACAAATATATAATTTTTTCCCTCCCACTACCCTAATACTGACAAAGGACTCATGAGTTACAAATATCATATTTCCCTGTAAGAATGTAAACAGTTCAACCTTAATAAGTCTCTTATGATTTCTCTTTCCTGTTTACCTCTTCCATGTTTCACTTGAGTCTTGTATTTGAAGGTCAAATTTTCTATTCAGCTCTGGTCTTTTCCACAGGAATGCTTGAAAGTCCTTTATTTCATTGAATGACCAATTTTTTACCCTGAAGGATTATACTCAGTTTTGCTGGGTAGGTGATTCTAGGTTGTAGTCCTAATTCCTTTGCCCTCCGGAATATCATACTCCATGCCCTCTGGACCCTTAATGTAGAAGCTGCTAAATCTTGTGTTATCCTGATTGTGTTTCCACAATACTTGAATTGTTTCCTTCTGGCTGCTTGCAATATCTTCTCCTTGACCTGGAAATTCTGGAATTTGGCTACAACATTCCTAGGAGTTTTCTTTTGGGGATCTCTTTCAGGAGGTGATCTGTGGATTCTTTCAATTTCTATTTTGCCCTCTGGTTCTAAAATATCAAGGCAGCTTTCCTTGATAATTTCTTGAAAGATGATGTCTAGGCTCTTTTTTTGATCATGGCTTTCAATAATTTTTAAGTTCTCTCTCCTGGATCTGTTTTCCAGGTCAGTTGTTTTTCCAGTGAGATATTTCACATTCTCTTCTATTTTTTCATTCCTTTTGATTAGTGTTACAGTGCCTTGATTTCTCAAATTGTCCCTATCTTCCAATTTCTCCATTCTATTTTTAAGAAAGTATTTTCTTCAGTAAGCTTTTGGATTTCCTTTTCTATTTGACTAATTTTGCTTTTAAGGGCATTCTTCTCCTCATTGACTTTTTGGACCTCTTTTGCCATTTGGGTTAGGCTATTTTTTAAGGTGTTATTTTCTCCAGTATTTTTTGGGGTCTCCTTTAGTATCATTCTCAGTTTTTCCTCTACTTCTCTCACTTGCTTCTCAAAATCCTTTTTGAGTTCTTCCATGGCCTGGGACCAATTCATATTTTTCTTGGAGGCTTTGGATGTAAGAGCTTTGGCTTTGTTGTCTTCTTCTGGTTGTATGTTTTGATCTTCTTTGTCATCAAAGTAAGATAATGTAGTCTGACTCTTTTTGTGCTGCTTGCTCATGATCTCAGCCAATTATTTGAGTTATAAACTCTTTGTTAAGGTAGGAGTCTGTTTCCAGTGTGGAGAATATACTGTCCCAAGCTTCAGGGGTTTTGTGCAGCTGTGTTCAGAGATACTTCTAGGGACCTGTAAATTTTCAGTTCTTCCAAGGTGCTATGATCAAGGGCGAGGTGTTTACTCCTTTCCTGGCCTGTGCTCTGGTCTATGAGCACTCTTTTCTGTCTTGGAACTGTGAGGAGGGTTTCCTCTCCATAGCCACTACGAGCTCCATCACGCCAGGGCTCCTCCTTGCCCCAGGACCACCACCCAGAACTGTGACCCAGATCCAAGCACGGGGAAAGCAAGAGAATCCTGCACCAGCAGAGAGATCCCTGCAATCCCCTTCTGATCAGCCACTCGATTCCCCCTCAGTCTGTGGGCCCAAAGCTCAGGAGACAGGCACCGCTGAGATCACCGGCTTTTCTCTCTCACCGCAGACACAGACTTTTCCCACTGACCTTCCAAGTTGTTTTTGGCGTTCGTAGGTTGAGAAGTCTGGAAATCTCCGCAGCTGCCCCTGATTCAACCCTCTGAGGCCTGCTCCAGGGTTGCTGCGGCCTGCACGCCCATGCCAAACTGCTCCTCTCCCAGCCTGGTGTGATATACCTTTCTGATCAAACATCCAGGTTGTCTTGGGCTGGAAATTTGTTTCACTCTATCTTTTTGTGGGTTCTGCTGCTTTAGAATTTCTTTAGAGCCATTCTTTTAACAGGTATTTGGAGGGGTTTGGGGGAGAGCTCAAGCAAGTCACTGCTTTTACTTCTCCATCTTGGCTCCACCCTAAAATAGTCTTTTTGGTAAGCGTACATTTTGCATTGGGACAATGTGGCCAGCCCATTGGAGTCGTGCTCTCTGAAGTAGAGTTTGAATGCTTGGGAGTTTAGCCTGAGAAAGGACCTCAGTGTCTGGTATCTCATCCTGCCAGGTGATCTTCAGAATCTTCCTAAGACAATTCAAATGGAAAATTCAAATCCAAAAGTAGAATCTCTTATAAAGTAGAGTTTACCTCTATTTGTCATTGATGCTTTGTGTATTTGTGGATATGTGCCTGGCACATAGTGGGCACTTAATAAGTGCCTCACCAGAGGACTTCCAATAAAGGTTGGATGGCTACTTAGGTGTATAGTAGAGGAGGTTCATTTTTGGATATGGGTTAGACTACATTATTGCTGATATTACTTTCAACTCTAAAATGCTGTGATATTTATATTATGAGGGAGTAGCTTAGAACACAGGTTGTCCATCTATTCTCCCTTGCTCTCACTATATGGCCAGTCCATCTATTTTTCTGCTCACCCATCTCTTTGATGAAATTTTTAATGCTGCTTCTCACACACAAGTTGTCACTGGTGATATGATGCAGCCCATTTATGCCCATCATATACCTCTCTGTTGCTCTCTGACTGACTTGAAATTTGAATGGCTCAGAACTTTGTAACACTTCATTATTTACAGCTGTGCTGCATTGCTAGAAAAATGTTAGCCTCAAAAAAAAGATGGGATATTATTTCAGTAAGAAGGTTTGAATCAGTGAGACTGAGGCACCACTGGCAAATAGGATAAATGATGAGAACAGTTAACATTAGAGGGATTGTGGAAAGACGGACAAACTGATACATTGTCGGTGGAGCTGTGAATTAGTCCGACCATTCTGGAAAGCAATTTGGAATTACATTAAGAAAAGGTGGCTGAAGTGTCCGTGCCCTTTGACTGAGAGATCTTACAGCTAGGATGTAAAAAACAGAAAGGCTCTATATGATCCAAAATATATATATATATATATATTTTTTGGAAAGGCAATCAGGGTTAAGTGACTTGCCCAGGGTCACACAGCTAGTAAGTGTCAAGTATTTGGTCTGAGGCCGGATTTGAACTCAGGTCCTCCTGACTCCAAGGCCGGAACTCTATTCACTGTGCTTCCTAACTACCCTTGAGCCAGAATGTTTATAGCAACATTTTATATAGTAACAAAGAACTGAAAACAAAATAAATGCCCACTGATTGGAGAATGGCTAAACAAATATTGGGACATGATAGTAATAATAATATTTACATAGCACTTTAAAGTTTGCAAAGCACTTTATGTATACTGTCTCTTATGATTCTCACAACAATCAACAAGGTTTATGCTATTATTATCTCCACTTTACAATGGAGAAAACTGAGTCAGAGAGGTTAAGTGACTTGCCCAGGGTCACATGACTAGTAAATGTCCGAGGAAAGATTCAAACTCAGATCTTTCTTCCTCTAAATCTAGCACTCTAGCCACCGCTTAAGAAACAATGAATTAGTCAACAAGCGCTTAAAAGAAGAAATGATATCTATGCTGAACATGATTTTTTTTGGGCATTCAGTCGAGTGGCTTCTGATTATTTCAAAGTACAGCACATAATGCGGTACAGTTTTTATAATTGTACATACTTTTTACATGGATATAGAAATGTTTAAGTTAAAATTAATCTTTTTACTGACATACTCAAATTTTAAATCCTAAGAAGAAAAAAGGAAAAATAAACCATGGCTGTGTATGGGCCAGATCCCCCTCCCTCAGTACTCCCCTCACCACACATCACAGTCTGCATGCTGGGAGTGTTCATGGAAATGAGACGTCCTTTTCCTTTTTGTTGGAGAGAAACATTGGGGAACACTTTCTAAAGCTAGATTATACCAGATAATAGCTACATAAAAATGTGAAAGTGTCCAGCGTCAAAAACCTGCATGAAGGAAATACTTCTGACAAAGATTCAGGATCAGTTGCAACCCAGAGACATGAACAGGTTGAACACTTAGAAAAGTATATAAACACCAGGTTACTTTGCATTTAGTACTAACCTATATCATACAGAGTTAACAAAAATAGCTGTTGTGGCTTCGCTTTTTATTTTGGTCAAAACTCAGTCTCAATCCCAAATATTACCCCAGGTGTGTGAATGATGTCCCTTTACCATGGCTGCCCCAGTGCAAACAAGCACTTCTGTTATAGTGTGAAAGAGATGCAAACGCTGGCAACAGAGAATCACGAAACCCACAAATCCACTTTTTTTGCTTGGCCTGTCCCCAACTCCCATCCAGGGTGAAATCAGGGATCCTCATGTTTTGCCTTGTGTCCACACTGGACTCCAACCCAAACTGCCAATCCTTGCACTGTACAGCTCCATGGAACTTTAAACATATTGTAGTCTTGTGGACATTTTGCAAACAAGTCGCAGTCGGTGGTAGGTATTTCCTGGAGATGCTACCACCTCAAACATAGACTGAAAGGCCCTTCCATCTAGCTCCTCATCTGTTTGATATCTGTAAAAGTCCATGGCCACAACATATTTTCAAAAATAGAAAAAAAAAAGACACTCTCTCAAATTATTTCTATGAGACAAAAATGCCCCAGATTTTGAAATTAAGGAGGGATAAAGCAGAAAAAAAAGAACCAAAGGCCAATGTCATTAATTAGCATTGATGAAGTAAATTAAATAAAATAATAGGAAAGAGATTAGAATAATATGTCAAAAAAGTGTTTATCATGAAATGCAAAGCTAGTTTAACATTTAGCATAATAAATCATATTACAATAGATTGAACATATAGAAACAACAAAAAACATATGCTTACATAAGTAGATGTAGAAAAAGCCTTTGATAAAATACAGGACTCATTTATGTTAAAAACATAGGGAATGAAAGTGCCTTTTTAAATATGAATAGAAGTATTTATATAAAACCAAGAACTATCATTATTTGAAATGGCAAGAAAATAAAAGGAAATTAAAGGAATAATCAATGGCAAACAAGCAGTAAAATTATCGCTGTTGGCAAATAACATGAGTTTATTTAGGAAACCTTGGAGTTTCCTAATTTAATTACCTATTTAATACAGAAGAGGTAGGAATGGAGCCTCTTAACTTTATCCTGAACTGTTACTGAAAGAAAAAGTCTGCTTTTGGGGGAAAACAACAATAAAACAGCAGCTGTTAATGAATTGGACAATGATAACAGACAGTGAGGGAAAAGGTAGTAGCATTGAGAGATTAAATGATATGCCCATAGTCACAAAGTAGTGTGGGTCAGAGGAATGACTTGAACCCAGGTTTTTCTGACTCCAGAATTAGATAGATGATTTGTTGTTCAGTTGTGTCCAACTCTTCATGACCCCCTTTGGGGTTTTCTTGGCAAAGACACTGGAGTAGTTTTCCACTTCCTTCTCCAGCTCATTTTACAGATAAGAAAACTCAGGCAAACAGGGTTAAGAGACTTGCCCAAGGTCACACAACTAGTAAGTGTCTGAGGCCAACTTTGAGCTCAAGAAGAGGAATCTTCCTGACTCCAGGCCCAGCTCTCTATCCACTGTGCCACCTAGCTGCCAACAGATAGACAAGCAGAAAGAGAGAGGAAAGGAAAGAAGGAATGAAGGAAGAAAGAAAGAAAAAGAAGGAAAGAAAGGAAAAAAGAAAGAACATTTATTAAATGCTTACTATGTGTTAAGCACTGTATTAAGTGCTAAGAACACAAGTGAAAAAGACAGCACCTGCCTTCAAGAAACTTATACTCTAATGGGGGAAGACACATGAAAGAGAGCTGGAAAGGGCAGGGCATGATTAAGGGGAAAGGTTACCTTATAAAGTGAGGTTAGCTCTCTAGTAGGACATGCTACCTCTCTATGTCTTCATGGACTATTCAGTTGTTCTCTTTGAGCCTCAGTTTCCTCATCTGTAAAATGGTGATAATATCTGTAGTACTTACTTTGTATGGTTAGTATGATGTTCAAAAAATAAAATGCATTTTAAACACTACAAATTTTAGCACATTTTCTTGGTCAGTCAGTCCACAAACATGTATTAAGTACTTCCAATGTGCCAGTCACAGTGCTAAACCCTGGAGATACAAAGAAATGCAAAAGAAAGGTCCCTGCCCTCAAGGAGTTTACATTCTAATTGGGAAGACGTGCAAATAACTGTACATACAAGATATATACTTTGCAAATGGACGGCATTAACTATGGAGGGACCAGGAAAGGCCTCCTGCATGCAGGCTGGGTGAGATCTGAGCTGAATCTTAAAGAAATGAATCCAAAAGGCAGAGGTGAGTAAGGAGATCATTTCAGGCCAATGCTCAAGAAAGAGCCCTGGATTCGGCATCTGAGGAGCTGAGTTTAATCCACATTTAACTATCTGGGTAACCTTGAAATAGTAACTTAAATTCTCAGAACTTCAGCTTCTTCATGTATGAAATGAAGGCTTGACCCTCTGATCCCTTCTAGCTCTAAATTCCATGATTACTTGTCTATGACTTGAGATGAGTCACGGAACCTCTATTAAGGCCAAATTTCTTCACTCGTAATATGGGGTTGATAATATTTGCATTACATAACTCACAAGGTTGTGGTGAGGCAATCCTGTTGTTCTGAGGTAAACCATCAAGTATTATAGAAATGTAACTTATTCTAGGGCAGAGACAGTCGGTATCATTTCCTTTGTATCTACCTGAATATTATATATACAAATGCTTAGTAAATAAACTGTCATTTTAGTCTGGTTTCCACCTCCGGGTTCCATTAATGTCTCTAAAATTCCATTAACATCTTTAAAACATCTCTAAAGTTCAACAAATATTAATTAAGCACCTACCACAAACAGGTCATGGCCTGGTTCCAGGGAAGACAGAACCAATAAATGCCACAATCCCTGAATTCAAATAGCCTAATGTTTAGCAAAAGGATAAGGCCCACAGATGGCAGCTAGGTGGTAAAGTAGGTAGAGTGTTAAGCCTGGAGTTAGAAAGACCTGAGTTCAAATCTGGCCTCAGACATTTACTAGCTGTGTGATCCTGGGCAGGTCACTTCATCCTGTTTGCTTCAGTTTCCTCATCTGTGAAATGAGTTGGAGAAGGAAATGGCAAACCACTCCAGTATCTTTGCTGAGAAAACCCAGAAAAGGATCACAAAGAGTCAAATACAACTGAAAAAAAAAACAAAACACCTGAATACAACACATAGACAAATAAACTATAAATCAAATTCTAATATAATTACATGGACATCAAAGAGAGTCATGAGAAAGTAGAGGTGGGAAGGATCACTTCAACTTGGGTGATTAAGCAAAGGTTTTTTTTTTAAATTAATTAATTTATTTTTAGTTTTCAATATTCACTTCTATAAGATTTTGAGTTCTAAATTTTCTCTCCCTTCCTCTTTTCTCCCCTCCCCAAGAGGCATGCAATCTGATATAGGCTACACATGTTACAATTGTATTAAACACATGTCTACATTAGTCATGTTGTAAAGAAGAATTAGAACCAAAAGGGAAAACCAAGAGAAATAAAAAATAACAACAAAAAAAGAGAGAGAGAAAATAGTATGCTTCTTTCTGCATTCAGACTCCATAGCTCTTTCTCTGCATGTGAATAGCATTTTCCATTATGAGTCTTTTGGAATTGTCTTATATCCTTGCATTGCTGAGAACAGCTAAGTCTGGGAAAGTTAGTCATTGCACAATGCGGCTGTTACTGTGTACAATGTTCTCCTGGTTCTGCTCACTTCAATCAGCATCAGTTCATGTAAGCATCTCCAGGTTTTTCTGAAGTCTGCCTGCTCATCATTTCTTTTATTTTTTTATTAATTTATTTCGATTTATCAACAATCACTTCCATAAGCTTTTGAGCTTAAAATTTTTCTCCCCCTCCCTCCTCTCCTCCCTTCCCAAGACAGCATGCAATCTAATATAGGCTCTACATATACATTCCTACTAAACATATTTTCATGTTAGTGATGTTGTAAGGAAGAATTAGAATCAACAGGAGGAACCACAAGAAAGAGAAAACAAAACAAAACAGCAGAAAAAAAGGAGCAAATAGTATGCTTCAATCTGCATTCAAACTCCAGAGTTCTTTCTTTGGATGTGGATAGCATTTTCCATCAAGCTGCTCATCATTTCTCATAGCACAATAGTATTCCATTACATTCATATACCACAATTTGTTCAGCCATTCCCCAATTGATGGGCAATCCCTCAATTTCCAATTCTTGGCCACCACAAAAAGAACGGCTATAAATATTTTTGCTCATATGAGTTCTTTTCCTATTTGTATGATCTCTTTGGGATACAGACCTAAAAGTGCTATTGCTGGGTCAAAGGGTAGACACATTTTTATAGGCCTTTGGGTATAGTTCCAAATTGCTCTCCAGAATGGTTGGAGCAATTCTAAGTGAAAGTTTCTTGATGGTGATCTGCACCTAGTCTGGGCCTTGGAGGATGGTCAGGAGGCAAAGATGAAGAAAAAATGTGACTAATGAAAATTTCAAGAGACATAATTTCTGGGTAATAAATCATTTTATTAATTATGATTAGTGAATAATTAATAAAAGGATGGTCATTTGGCCTGTCTCCTAAACCAAAGATGGATTATGGTGGCCTATGATGCTTGTATGCCCTTGGAAGAGTGGGTGTTCCTGACAGAAGCAATCAGTTCCGATTGGTTAACAATTAATGAGAATAATGAATATTATAATGAGAGGTGGATTTATTCAAAGAGGGACTAGGGCAGGGAACTGACTTTAGTTATATCACTCACTCCCAGACCACCCCTAGCCCTAGGCAATCTAAACAAAGGATCTACCCCCCTCCTGTTATCCCTCCCCCTCCAAGCCTGAGTAGAACATTATGGGCTTCCCCAGTTGGATGGGGTCTGAATAAGATTGAGGAGAATGTTAAATCTAATCTCATTATCAGCCCTATTCTTCAGGGGCTGATTTCACCTAGTAGAGAAGGAGGAAACAGGAAAGGAACAAATCCTGGATCTCCCCAATAGTAATTGGTTATTAATATAAGAGAGAAATAATCATTTCTCTCAGGAGTCATTTCCTGGTATGAAGGATGGTAGCCCATATGAAGACACAGAGAAGGGAGAGAACATGATGAAAATGAAGAATGGTGATCATGGCTCCAGGCTTCACCACCATAACTCAGCTACCTTTTTATCCCAGAACTTCCCTCAGTGTCTGGGGTCTTCTTTGGAAAGAGCCCTCCACCAGACCGGCTCCCTTCTCCCATTGATGACTGCCACAGGGGTAGGGTGAAGAGTCTATTTTGGGGCCAGGCCTGGCTTCATTCCCCTCCAGAATTGGCCACCATACTCCCAGTGAGCACCTCCCCCACCCATCCTTTTCAACTCCCACGTTGCATAACCTCTTTGAGGGCAAAGACAACCTATTTTTTTTTTTTTTGCTTGTATTTATTTGAATCCCCAGATCTTAACACAGTACCTGGCACATAGGAAGGGCTTAATATATGCTTGTTGACTGCCCACCTGTATTGTATGAAGTGGGCTGGGGCTAGGTTAGAGTAGAGTGGTCTCCATTGCTTAGCTAAGGAGTTTGTATTTTATTCAGTAGGCAATGGTGAGTCACTGATGTTCTTTGAGCAGTGGATATCATAACTGTGCTGAACATTACGTGAGTGGCAATGAGCCTGAACAAGGGCAGTGGCAGTGGAAAGGGGTGGGGGGGCTTGCAAGAGGTAGAGCAGAGGTAGAAAGGACAGGACTTGGAAAGGGATTGGGTCTTGGGGATACAGAAGAGCGTCACAGAGGCCAAAGTGAAGCAGTCCTTCCCCTCTGGGAACTCCCGTCACCATCTTCATTTTCTCCAACAGCTCCGACCCTTCCCTATTTCCTGGGGCCTCCTGCAGCTGAATGCCAAGCTTATCTGAGGCATACTTTTTGTGTAATCTGTATCTCAGCATGAGGACTTTGCCTCATCAAGAAATCCCGTCATAGACATCAATGTCCATCATCTTCTGTCTCCCCCTCCCCTTGCCAGTAGGGCAGATAACAATCCCTTATCCCCCATTCCCACTTTAGCTCTCTTGATTTCTCAGTGTGACATACATACACACACACAGCACACCCTTCTAGATGAGAGAAGAGGGCCTTGGCCCTGCAGGGGGTCACATGGCAGCCCTCCTCCCCATCCCCTCTCTCTCGGAGTGAACTGCGGCCTTTTGACGTCAGCAGCAGCCAGCAGGGTGTCTCAGTCCCTCAGTTTCCCCAGCCCCCACCCAGGACTGCCATAATTCATGGAAGGATGGCAACATAGGGACCTTGAGCTTATCTACACTGCCCTTTTCATAACAGCCTCCTCCTCCACTCCACCCATCACTGTCTCCCAGTGATACTGAACCCAGCTGGACACTATGTTAGACACACGTGCACACGTGCATACAGACACACATACCTCACCACTTCCCACTGATCCAAAACATATTTACCAGCTTCATTAATATATTATAGGGGGGCAGAGGGTCTAGGAAGGTCCCTCCAAGGTATGGAATGGGACAAAGATATGGACTTTTTTCTCCTCAGCTCCACAGCTTTTCTTCTTTTCTCCACAGCTTTCTGCCAATCAATCTGTCAGCAAATGTTAAGTGCATCGTACTAGGCATCAAGGAAAGAGACAAAGATGAATAAGAGCCAGTTCTGGCCTTCAAGACACTTACATTCTAGTAGGGTAGACATCACATGTAGAAATTAAATAACAATATGAGGTGACCAATGATAAATGGTAAATGAAAGGGAGGGGCAGCTATGTAGCACAGTGGATAGAGTGCAGGACCTGAAGTCAGGAAGACTCATCTTGGAGAGCTCAAATCTGGCCTCAGATACTTTCTAGCTGTGTGACTCTGGGCAAGTCACTTAACCCTGTTTGCCTCAGTTTCCTTGCCATCAAATGAGCTGGAGAAGGAAATGGCAAACCACTTCATGTCTCTGCCAAGAAAACCCCAAATGGGGTCACGAAGAGTGGAGCACGACTGAAAAACAACTTGACAAAAAATGAATGGGAAAGACACAGGAAGACAGGACTATAAGTTAGATGAATGAATCAATAAATGAATAGAAAGGTATTTGTTTTTTTTTGTTTTGTTTCTAGGCAATTGGGGTTAAGTGACTTGCCCAGGGTCACACAGCTAGTAAATGTTAAGTCTGAGGCTGGATTTGAATTCAGGTCCTCCTGATTTCAGGGCCGGCGCCACCTAGCTGCCTTGTAAAAAGGTATTTGTTAAGCACTTTATGCAAAGCACTAGAGAAACAAATAGAGAAGTAGGTATGTTATCTGTTGTCAAGGAGTTCTAGTGGTGGAGACCACACTAATGGAGGGTTTCAATTGCAAATCAGATGGGAAAGTCCCATGGTCCTTAGGGCGCTACAGAAAAGCAGGTGGCAATGCATCTTCTTTAATGTCATCTTTTTTCCAGTGATAAAAATTGAATCTGTTTCTGATGTTGAGCCATTTGACACTTCCAAGGACTTTGTTTTGTTTCTGGCTCCGGAGCTGTGATTGCTTGAGGGAGGGAGGGGAGCAGAAAGATGGGTTCTTCAGCACAAGCAGGAGCAGTTGCTAGGTAGCATCTCCACAGGGGTTGCTTCCTGGGACAGGGGTGGGGGAGGGAGCAAGGGGTGAGCAGGGTTGGTCTGGAAGCAGCTGCTGGAGGACATTGTCATTCCCAGGGCTGCTGAGCTTCACTGTCCATCAGTGGTAGTTGGTCAGGGGTTAGTTTTGGTGAGGAAGGTGAGCCCCTTCACAGGAATTGCTCCTCTTAGAGACGGTTGGACACTTCCGACGAAGGGTGAGCAAATCACTATGCATAGAAGCAGTTGTCAGGCTGCCTCTCCACCGGGTCTGCTTCCCAGGATGGCGTGGGGGACCATCTAGAAGCAAGGCTGGTGATCTGGGTTAACTGCTATTCCCAGGGTTTGGAGGTGCAAGGTCTTGGGCTGACTCTGTCCAGGCCTGAGGGGAACAGGAGATGGAGGTGCTGCCTGTAGTTTGACTCATCCTAAGCATATAGTAGCTATTACCCTCCCAGGGTCATTGGGGGACACAAATGGGATAACCTGTCCAAAGGGCTTTACCAACTTTGAAGAACCTCCACTGTTATTTTTGTGGCAGTTGGGAACAACTACTTCTACTCTCCCCGACAACGTCCCTTGCCTTTTCAGGGGTATTTATCCCTGGGAGTTTCACTCTGGACCTCCCAAGCCCCTTGAAGAATGAATTCCCATCGAAAGAATTTTTACAACCAGTCTCTCTGATAAGGGCCTCATTTCTAAAATATGTAGAGAATTAAGTCAAATTTATAAGAATACAAGTCATTCCCCATTGATAAATGGTCAAAGGATATGAACAAGCAGTTCTCAGATGAAGAAATTAAAGCCATCTATAGCCATACGAAAAAATGCTCTAAATCACTATTGATTAGAGAAATACAAATCAAAACAACTCTGAGGTACCACATCACACCTATCAGATTGACCAAGATGACAAAACAAGAAAATAATAAATGTTGGAGAAGATATGGGAAAATTGGAAAGTTGGTGGAGTTGTGAAATGATCTAACCATTTTGGAGAGCAATTTGGAACTATGTCCAAAGGGCTATAAAAATGTGCATGACCTTTGACCCAGCAATAGCACCTCTAGGGCTGTATCCCAAAGAGATCAAGCAAATGGGAAAAGGACCTACATGTATAAAAATATTCATAGCAGCTCTTTTTGTGGTGGCAAAGAATTGGAAATTGAGAGGATGCCCATCAATTGAGGAATGGCTGAACAAGTTGTGGTATATGGATGTAATGGAATACCATTGTGCTATAAGAAAGGATGAACAGGCCGACTTCAGAAAAACCTGGAAAGACTTGTATGGTCTGATGCTGAGTGAAGTGAGGAGAACCAGGAGAACACTGCACACAGTAACAGCCAAGTTGTTTGATGACTAATATTGATACACTTAACCCTTCCCAGCAATACAAGGATCTAAGACATCTCCAAAGGTCTCATGATGGAAAATGCTATCCACATCCAAAGAGGAGTTTGAATGCAGATTGAAGCATACCATTTGCTATTTTTTTTCTTCTGTTGAGTTTTGTTTCCTCTTTCTGGTGGTTCCTCCTATTGGTTCTAATTCTTACCTACAATATCACTAATGTGAAAATATGTTTAATAGCAATCTATATGTATAGCCTATATCAGATTGTGCGCCATCTTGGGGAAGGTGGGGAGGAAGGGGGAGAAAAATTTTAAACTCAAAAGCATATGGAAGTGACTGTTGATAAATCAAAATAAATTAATTTTAAAAAACCTAATTAAAAAAAAAGAAAATGAATTCCCACCAAAGAGGAGTAAATAGGAAACTGAGGTCTAATAGAGGACCTTGGGATCATAGGGGCTATATAGACCTAGGATGGGGTGGGACCTTAGTGGCCGATCTAGTCCAACTTCCCTCATTTTACAATTAAGAAAGCTGAGGCTCAGGAAAGATAAAGGTCGGGGCAGCTAGGTGGCGCAGTGGATAGAGCAGTGACCTTAGAGTCAGGAGGACCTGAGTTCAAATCCAGCTTCAAATATTTACTAGCTGTGTGACCCTGGGCAAGTCACTTAACCCTGATTGGGGCTCCTCCACCCCCTCTAAAAAAACAGAGAAGTGTCTTTCCCAAAGTCATCCAAGTATCTAGCAACATTTGAAGTCATGTCCTCTGGCTCCAGAGCCAATGTGCTTTCCACTGCCCCACACTGCCTTGTCCGTAGCAGGAACTCAATAAGTGTGTGTTCATTAAGTGACTGAATGAAATCTCCAGAGGCAGCAGAGAATCTGGTATAGAAAGAGCACATGAGTGGCAGTTAGGAATAAGGCAAGAAAGCAAAAGGTCCTGACTCTATAACTGAGTAGCTTTGACCTTGGGCAAGTCACCTCCATTCTCTGTGCCTCAGTTTTCCCATCTGTAAAATGAAGGGTTTGGAATACAGAGTCCATGTGGGTCTCTTCCAGCTTTATCGTTCTGTGTTCTAACATTCCGTATTTGAAGGTCTCTTTCCAGCTCTAGCAGCAGGCCACTAGACTTCAGGCTGGGAGACACAATCCCTTCTGGGGTGACTAGCTCACACCTCCAGACTCGATCTTAATTGGTCTCCTGGTTCCCATCCTCTTAGTTTCCACTTCCCTGGCCCACAGTCACAAGCTCAAGCTGCAGCTGCAGGGATTCCCCCCTCCCCTTTCCCTCCACCCTCCCCGCCTAAGCATCTCAGTGAAGCAATGCCTCTGTATCCTTGACCCCTTCCTTCCCTCTGTGAATGACGGTCCCTTTATCTCCTCCTGATGGTGCTGCAACCTTCAGCTGTGGGCATTTAAGAAGGAGAACTCGGGGGCCCAAAGAGCAGCTGCCGGTCTGGGAGGCCGAATCTTGACAGGCCAAGAAAGCTGTGACTGCCCCTGCTGCCCCAGGGAACAATGCTTCTGGCTACTTTTAAACTGTGCGCTGGGAGCTCCTACAGATATTTGCGGAATATGAAGGGTGAGGACTCTGGGCTGGGGCTGGGGCCTTTTTGAAGAGGGACCTGGGGTTCTTAGACACTAGGGTGCATTGGTCAGTGCACTTGATTGGTAAAGTCAGTGACCCAGGGCTGTGACACTAACCAGCTTGGCAAATTCACTTCATTTCCCCAATCCCCCCTTTCCTTCTTTATAAAGAGAGGAAGGGCATTTCCCATGTATGTGGATGTTTCTGGGGGTGGTCAAGGATTTTAAGGAGGAGGCAAGCTGTCAGTCCTAAAGTGTAGGCAAAGGAAAAAGAAAAAAGGAGGAAGAGAATGAGGGAGCAGATAGATCAGGAGAGCAGTAGATAGAAAAAAAAAACAAAAAATAAAAAACGATGCTGATGGTGGGGAGTAGAAGTGTTAGCTTTAATTGTCCACCTTTGGTTCCATGCATGGTTTCCCGTGCCAGAAGCAGCTGGCCTCTCTCTGGCTCAGACCTGGCCCACATGGGAGATAATATGGGAGCCATGAATGAACCCATATGATGCCCTCGGGTTATACCCAAGTAAAGTCACCTGGTAGATTGTGGTAGCTCCATCAATGGGGTTTCTGAAATGAGGTAGACATCACTTTTCTTGAACCACTTCTAGCTCAACTTTCCCACCCCAGAAGAGCATGTTATAAAATTCATAAAGTCAGGGAGAGGCAGGAGAAAGGTATTACCAGAGACCAAACTCATTTGGGGAAGCAGGAAAGAAGGCTGAATCTGTTCAGATATCACATCTGGCACTTACTAGCTGTGTAACCATAGGCAAATCCTTTAATAGCGTTTCGTCATCTGCAAAACAGGAATAATGAGAGACATATTGACTACTTCAGGGCTGCTGTGAAGTGCTAATGACATAACCTATACAAAGCATTTTGCAAGCTTTCAATGTCAGGATTTGGGGTGTGTGTGTGTGTGTGTGTGTGTGTTTAAACTAAGGAGAGACCTGAGCCATTTTCCCCTTGCTTTTTAGACAGTTTTCCTCTCTCTCTGCCTTTACGTTCTCTTACCTCCCTCTAAAGGCACAAGCGCATAGATTGCCTGGTCATCCTAATAGAATATATAGCCTCTGTCCCTCCTTCCTGAATGTCTCAGGGTTGGGGCCAGGTTCTCTGACTGCAGGTTCTGGTTTCCAGGGGTGATTGGGTCCCAAAGCTTCAAGGACATTGTGGATGATGGAACAGCTAGGTGGCACAGTGGATAGAGCACCGGCCCTGAAGTCAGGAGGACCTGAGTTCAAATCCGGCCTCAGACCAAACACTTGACACTTACTAGCTGTGTGACCTTGGGCAAGTCACTTAACCCCGATTGCCTCACAAAAAAACAAAAACAAAAAGAAAAACAAAGGACATTATGGATGACCGTTAAACAACAACTTCAGTCTATAAAGATACCAAGGCCACTCTGGCTGCTTATAATCTCAGGGATATGGGAAGACAGGGATGAGGATGAGAGGTGAGGCAGCAGGAATCACAGAGATGCTTGGACAGGTAGTCAAGAGAGAGATCTTGTGGAAAAAGTGGCCACGGGCAGTTTGTATAGTTTTTGAGTCACTGAAATAGAGCTGCTCTGGCTGGAAGGGACCTCAAGATCCAAGGAGCCAATCTCCCATTCAGTTCATTATCCAAACTCTGGTCCCGAAGAGCTGAAGGGAAGCTCTTGGCTTTCAATGCCCTTGTTGACTAAATTTGTCTTGGTTTTCACTTGACCCTCGATCCCAACTATTGGGCTTCATGCCCAGAGAGATCTGAGAATTGGAATGGGAATCTCCAGAAAGCATCCGGCAAGATCATAGTCTGTTTCAAATCTGGCCTTAGATACTTATTAGCTGTGACCCTGCGCAAGTCACTTAACCTCAATTGCCTCAAAAAAAAAAAAAGTCTGTGCAGGTTCTTTCTTAGTCAGTGGGCTATAGGGGAGATAGCAATGGAGATCAGGTAGAAGCCTGAAGATGTGTCCTACAAGTCACTTCACCTCCCTAGGCCTCCTATTCCCCATTCATAAAAGAAAAGGATTGAACCAGGTGAAGAGAGAACAATGGAGTAGGAGTCAGGAAGACCAGAGGATAAATCCAGGCTCAGTCACCTACCAGCTGTATGATTTCAAACAAGTCACTTAAACTCTCTGAGCCTCAATCTCCTTATCTGTCAAATAGGAATAATGTGACACCTAGCTAAGAGAGTCGTTCTGAGGGGTAAATGGGACAATGAAATAAAGCTCTTTGTAAACCTTTAAAAAGTCCTGTGTAAATATCAGTTATGTTGACGTCTGAGATCTGTCTCAGCCTTAATATTCTTGCTTCTCTCTCCTCTTCTCTGAAGGTCTAAGGCAACAGACGATCATGGCCATCAGCCAGGAACTGAGCAAGAGGGTGCTTGGAGGCCCAACACCCAGCGCATGGATCAACCAGGTTCGCCGCCGGAGTTCCTTGCTTAGTAAGTGCTGGGGCTTCAGAAATTGCACCAGCTGTAGGGAAAAGACTCCAAGACTTATTCTAGCCCTTTCTCGCGCTTGTGGGATTTCTGACCAGGGAAGATGACAAACTGACTCCTTAGAACTAGTCAGCCCTCCCCTCGCCCCAGCATCCTTCACATTTTGTTGTTGCCTGTCTGTCCTTACTTAAAAGTTAGAATCTGCCTCTTTGGAGGAGGTTGAAGCCTCAGAGGATGAGCAACTAAAGGCAAGGGGAATTGGAAGCAGGGGGCCTGGGGGAGACCATTGGGGTTCTGCCTTCTTCAAGGGGCTGCTTTGCCTACAATCCCCAGGCTCTCGGCTGGAAGAAAGCCTCCACAGTGACCAGGACGTGGCTTATCTACGACAGGGGGAGGAGGCCATGCAGAAAGCCCTTGGCATCCTTGGCAATGAGGATGGTTGGAAGAGTGAGACTGAGCGGGTAAGAGCGTGCACAAGGAAGGCTTCGGTCCTGTTTTCCTATGGGCAATCTTCAAAGCCTGGTTGAAACCCCACCCACCTCTTCCCTGATTAAGGATGACCTCCTCGCCTGAGCTCCTAGAGCACTGACTAACCGTATCATCTATGTCAGTCAGTCAACAAGCATCATTAAGCACCTGCTAAGGGTCAGTCGTTGTGATAAGCCCTAGAGATTTAAAAAAAAAAAAAAAAAGGCAAAAATACAGTTCCTGACCTCAAGAAGCTTATGTCTCTGTGATCCTTAGATACACAGAGGCAGCTTGGTGCAGAAAGAGCACCGTATTTAGATTCAGAGAACCTGGGTTAGATTCCCAACTCTGATATTACTAGCCATGTGACATGCAATTAGTAACTAAACCTCCCTGGGTCTCAGTTTTCTCATCTATAAAATGAATGTTTAGACTAAGTCACTTTTAGGGAAGTAACTGGAAAGTCCCAATGGTAGATCTGAGATTTGGAACACCGGTTTCATAGTGGGCCCCAGGATTTAGAGTTGGAAGGGACCTTACAAATCATTTAGATCAGAGCTCCTTAACCTGGGGTCCCTGGATCCCTTTTTAATATCCCCTTAGGGGAGTTCTTGGTGAGATTTCAGGAGGTCCATAAACTTGAATGAGGGAAAAATGATATATTTTCACTAAGATCTAACTTAAATTTACATTTTCTTTAGTTATGAATTTTAAAAAACCATTCTGAGGAGCCCATGACACAAAAAATATTAAGAACTCCTGATCCAATGTCATTTTACAGATAAGGAACCTGAGACCAAGAGAGGGCAAGTCATGTAGCTAATTAGTGGCAGAGTTGGAACTTTTTTTTTTTTTTTGTCTTTGGATCTCTAGTACTTTAGTGTCTGGCACATGGCTTAATAAACGCTTTGTTTCTGAATGAATAAGTCCTTGGTTTACAGATGAGGAAACTGAGGTCCAGATAGGTAGCCTGAGATCATACAGTAAATTACTGAGTGGGAACTTGAACCCAGGTCTTCTGACCACAAATTGTATTGTTGTTGTTGTTTTTTACTGTAATATCATGCTGCTTATGTGCTCCTGCCGATTCTACCAATGGGGAACACTTGGTTTCCCTTGATGAGTAGAGCCAGAATTAGTACTGAGAGTTCTAGGGCCCTGTAAATCTGGTTAGGATTGGCTAAGATTGCCTTCTCCGGGCCCAAAGGCTATTCCTACTTCCCATAACGCTAAAAGTTACTTAACTTTTTGATCACCAGTGGAAGCATTATTTGGGGATAGGAGGATTATGATAGGTCATATTCCTAGAGCACTTTAAGGTTTACAAAGTCCTTTTGTTATGCCAAGCTGGATGTGCATATGACATTTCAGTTTTCCAAAGGAAGACTCTTGATGTTCAGTGGTTGAGTCCAGTTACACATCTCAGAAGTCCCAATCTAAGACGAAAATTTTGTGAGGGCAATATGGTGTGGTGGCAAGAGTGCTGAGCTTGGGATTGGGAGAGGCCTGGTTTTGAACCCCATCTCTACTGCTTCCTAGCTGACTGACCAGGCTATGAGCAAATCAGTTAACCCTGATAAACTTCCATTTTCTTAGCAGCCAACTAGGAAATAAGACCGATAGCCCCTACCTCACAGGGCTATTACCAGGATCAAAGATAATTTATGCAAGGTGCTTGGCAAACCTTGACTCAATTATATTAATTCCCCTTGTAATCACCATTTCTATTACGCCAGAATGACTTTGCAAATTTTGGTCAAGTTTTTAACTTCATCAATTACTTTCCCAGACTCTCTGGTTAATTATGCAATATAGAATCGCACCCCTCACCACTAGTGGCTTGGGGGAAGATAACCTTGGAAAGCAGAAATCACCATCTCCTCTAGTGATGCAGAGCTTTTCTCTCAAAGAACTCTGTGATCTGTGATCGAGCTTCCAAGGTCAAACTGACCTTCTCAGCTGTGCCTGTACTTGCTGATAACAATCCCATTAGCATCATCTTGCGGAGGCCATTGATGTTATCACCATTTGCATGCTTCCTGGTTATCTCATTCTCTTCTAGAAGAGGGAAGGCAGCTTCCTACCTCCTCTCTGGAAGACTAGGAAGATCACCGGGGAAGTCAGAATTAGGAATGCACCTCAGTGTCGCACAATCTGAGCTGGAAGGAGCCTGTAAGGCTCTCTAGCCCAGCCCCTGCCTACCATCCCCTTTATAACTCCCCACCCTCATCCCAAGTGGTCATTCAGCCTCTGAAGAGGGAAAGCCTCATACACCCAATCTGCCTCTAACTTCTTTTACATTACCATTTGTTCTGTCCTCTGGGGCCAAGCAGAACAAATTTAATCCTTCTTCCACAGGACAGCCCTTCAGAAAATCTTTAGGATCAGAGCTTTAGCAATCTTGGAGGTCATGATACTAACTCCCTCATCTTAGAGTTAAAGAAATTGAGGTGTAGAGAAATCAAATGACTTACCCAGGGTCACATAGCTAGTATCTGAGGCGGCCCTTGAACCCAGGTCTTCCTGACTCTAAACTCTATACACCACACCGTGTCGTTTTCTTCATGTCCTACCCTAAGTCTTTGATTAAACAGGCTGAACTTCAGCTGATCATGGGGCATGGTCACCAGGCCACGCACCATATTAGATACTTATATTGCTTATCATTATTCTTTCTAAAATGTGCTGACTAGAACTGAATATAATGCCCTCAATGTGGTCTAATCAAGTAGAGCAGAGTAAGACTTTTAGGATACTATGTCACTGCTTTCTTCGTCTTCATCTCCCTGTTCTACCTTGGCTCCATGTAAGGAAAACTCTAACAATTAAAAAGTGTCCAAAATTGGAATGACTGCTTTGCAAAGGAGGTCTTCAAGTAGATGAAAACTTATCTCTAGATAACAAAGTATTTCCTGCTGAGATGAGGATTTGGGCTGGAGAATCTTTTGAAGCCTCTTCCAACTCTTTGATATTCTTTGATTCTCTTGCTCCTATCTATCCCTTTACTCTATACTGCTCATCTGGGACTGCTATGAACCCACGGGTGGAAGGTGTTTCTTCCCAAATGTTACTCCAGCTCTCCTGTCTTTCTCCAACAGTCAAATGGAGACAAAGTGCTGAGTAAGGTTGTCCCAGATGTGGGCAAGGTGTTTCGGCTGGAAGTGGTGGTGGACCAGCCCATGGAGAGGCTTTATGAGGAACTAGTGGAACGAATGGAAGACATGGGTGACTGGAACCCTAGCGTCAAGGAGATTAAGGTGAGCTGATCTTCCTATCTATCCTTTTTTTTTTTTTAAGGCAATTGGGGTTAAGTGACTTGCCCAGGGTCACACAGCTAGCAAGTGTCAAGTGTTTGGTCTGAGGTTGGATTTGAACTCAGGTCCTCCTGACTTCAGGGCCGGTGCTCTATCCACTGCGCCACCTAGCTGCCCCCCTATCTATCCTTTAAAGCCCAACAAAGATGCTAACTCCTACCCTTAGCTCTCATGTCTAAGAACCTTCCCCTTTAACTCACAGTTCACTTTTTGAACCTTTGTAAGGTACTTATGTGATATTTTGCATTATCATTTTGTGTCCTTCATTAAAACTCTCCAATGCCTCATCTTGGCATGGAAGTAAACTTGGCTACTTGGAGGCTACATACCAATAGGATCTGGGGTAGGTCCTACTAAGTAGGTCTTTGGGTCTGGGCCAGGGGAAGAACTGTGTGTCTGTGATTTGAGCACCAACCTAATTAAGCATGGAGCAGTTTACCACCAAGGTGAATGTTTCAGCCACAGTAATTCTTGAAGACCATATAATGAGGCATAGAAAGTTTATAATCTTTATTAGCAGAGGGAATATTAATGGATTCTTGAAGCACTCAAGTTATTTGTGCATGTGTCATCTTCTAATAGACAGCCAGCTCCCTAGGGCTGGGACTGTATCTCCTCTATACTTTCTGTCTCTCTCAGCACTGGGCTCATACACAATAGGAAGCCAAGTTTGAGGGATGGGGGAGATGATGATGAGATCTGCAACAACTGTCTTTGAAGTTTGAGCCAATGAGCCCTTCCTCTTTTCCCGCCTTCTTACTAGTGACTTATTTTCTTTTGTGTCTGAGAAGGTTCTGCAGAAGATTGGAAAGGACACGATTATCACCCACGAGACGGCAGCCGAGACTCCAGGAAACATCGTAGGGCCTCGAGATTTTGTGAGTGTTCGATGTGCCAAGCGTCGGGGTTCTACTTGTGTGCTGGCCGGCAAGGCTACCCACTTCGGGGATATGCCTGAGCAGAAGGGTATCATCAGGTAACTGCCCTCAGGCTTAAAGACCCATCTCACTAGCTCCTCAGCTTCTAAGATCTCTTCCCAAGGGCCATTTCTTCTATAAATATTCTTGGACATACTTTGGCCTGGAGACATGGGATAACTGTTGAGTAAATATTGCTAAGAAGTTCTGATGCCATGTTAGTTCCCTTCCCTTTCAACACCTCTTTTGAAAAAAAAAAATCCTGCAAAGATTCTTTCCACTGTTTTCCAAAGAGGGAAACCAAGGCAGAAAGAGACCAGGACAAGACCTACAGGTTCATAAATTTAGAACTGGAAAAGTCCTTAGAGGAAATGTAGTACAAGTCCTTCATTTTACACGTGAAGAAACTGAGAACCAGAGGGGTTAAGTGATTTGCCCAAGTTGACACGGATATAGTAAGTCCCAGAGCCAGAATTCAAACCCAGGTCCTCTGACCCCAAATCCAGTGCTTTTATAGCTGTCCCATGTGGTAGCCAAAACTTGTTCTGACCCACTTTAGAAACATAACAACCTCATTTGCCTATTTATAGCTAAGTGAGGCCCACCATAAGAAAAACAAAGATCTGGGAGGTGGTAGAGTTGCAGGTGATGATGTAACCTGAGTGAACTGTTAAAAACAACTTCTGGGAGTCAGAAAGACCAAGTTCAAATCCCGCCTCAGACGCTAAATAGTTGTGTGACCCTGGGCAAATCACTTCACCCTGTTTGCCCTAGTTTCATCATCTATAAAATGAGCTGGAGAAGGAAATGGCAAACCACCCCAGTATACGTGCCAAGAGAACCCCAAATGGGGTCGTGAAGAGGTGGGCATGATTGAAATGACGGAACACAACAATAAAATGGGGATGATGATAGCGGCCTCTTCCCAGAATTGTGAGGATCAGATGAGATATTTGTAAAGCACTTAGCACGATGCCTGGCACATAGTAAGCTCTATATGAATAGCAGCTATTTTTATTGGGATTCCAATGATCTATGATAGCAATGGTACCGAGTACTATTTAAGAGACTAGAACTGTGAGTTCTCATCTCGTGACTGATTGTGTTCATCCCCTCAGAGCCGAGCATGGCCCCACCTGCATGGTCCTCCGTCCCGTGACTGGGAACCCCTTTCAGACTAAGCTGACCTGGCTGCTCAGCATTGATCTCAAGGTGAGTGAGTCAGGAAGACCCGACTTCAAATCAGGCCGGACATGATGTGTGACCCTGGCCAAATCACTTAACCTCTGTCTGCCTCAGTTTCTACAGCCATAAAATAGGGAGAATAGTAGCACCTGCCTCCCAGGGCTGTTGTGAGGATCAAGTCAGGCATTTGTGAAGTGCTTGGCACACAGTAGGCACTCAATAAATGCTTGTTCCCTTCCTCCCTCCCTCCTCTTAGGCAGCTGGAGCTTTAGGCTGGTTCCTTTTGGTTTTAGCTATCGCCTTATAAACTTTTCCACTTTAGGTTCATGGTTAGTGGGAGAACAGCCATGAGGTCTATAGAAGCAGCATTACAAACTGCCCTGACGTCTTGGGTAGTAGCATTCACACATGGAGTTGAAGGATGGCTGTCTGGAATTCCAACATGCCACACACTGATATAGGGCTTATGCCCAGAGGGCTGTGGGGCTCTCCTTGTTAAGATCATTTTGCTCAAAGGAACCTTTCTACTTGTCTCATGATCCAGGGCTGGCTACCAAAGGCCGTCATCAACCAAGTTATGTCCCAGACGCAGGTGGACTTTGCCAACCACCTTCGCAAGCGTCTGGTCTCCAGCTCCGCTCCTGCTGTCAGTTGTTGAAGACCTCCAGACAGCTCCTAATGGTCCCCCACAAGCATTGTTGCCTGTGCACCCATTAGCAAAAACCCAGCTGGGAAAAGCCTGTGGGTCTGTGTAAAATCTCCTTTCTAGACCAGTGGATAGGCGTAGTGGTGAGAGGGGAATTAGGGGGTAGGGGGTGGAGGGAATTGTTTATAGTATAGCAAATAAGGGCATAGGCTAAGGCCATAGACAGCACCAAGAAACAAGAGCCCTCTCTGCTCCAAGTTCACTGTCAGGGCTGTGCTGGAACAGTTCAGGCAGGGATGAGGCTAGCCCAAGGCCTTCTAAGTCTTCAACTGCTGAAAACATTTAAAAATACTTCTGGCCCCTTGGGTGAGACTGAAGGTGAAAATGTGAGGAAAGAGTCCTAACTTTGGAGTTAGGAGGCCTTGGGCTTGAATCTCAAGTCTGCTATTTACTACATGTGTGACCTTAGGTAAGTCACTGAATGTCTGTGGGTCTAAGTTTTCTCCTCTGCTTAAATGGGTCTTGGACTAGATCACTTCTTCAGCTAGCCAAATCCACAGAATGGGAGGGTAGGGAGACTAAACAATCATTTTTTTTGGCAAACTAAATTATAAGCCTGAATGACTTATAAAAACTGTTTCAAGTGAGAGACAAACAATGAACATCAAAGAGTACGGTTCACGACTGCCTATTCTATTTACTTAAAAGAAAGGGAAGAATGTCAGATAGGAATAGAGAAATAAGAATGCTAAGGAAAGAAAGAAAAAGCAGCAGGTTAAGGTCGATCAAAACCATCAATATAGTTTCCCAGTGTCTTTACATTAAAGAGGAAATATGAATCCTGGTGTAATGGCAAGAATACTGGAGTTGCACCCACACCTGTTTTCAAAGCCCTGGCTCTGTCACTCCATTGTTCTGTGATCTTGGGCAAATCACATTCCCTCTCTGGACCTCAGTTTCCTTATTTGTGATAGGAAGGGGTTGGACTAAATGCCCCTTTCTAAAGCTAATCTCCCCATGTTTCTGTTTTGGATGTTCAAGGCTAGTAAACTTTATGTGTTCTGCCTTATGGGCCATGACTTCAGCGGACTTTAGGAGAGCAGATCTGTGTCAACATATGCCTATCTTTAAAATGCTGTTTAGGCCTAAAACATATACAGCTACCAATTCTTCAGTTAAGATTTCTATATTAATAAATCAATACTTGATTTTTAGGTGAGTGTAGCAAGGTCTTTTTCCAAGTTTTAGGCACTTCTCGATTAGGGTAGGCTTTTTGTTGTTAAAAAGATTTGCAAGCAACAAAGAGAATAAATCTGCTCTCAAATACTTTTTCCTCTACTTCACAAAATAGAATAGTTAATAGAACAGGTTTGTACAATGTGGAAACAAAGCTTTTATTTATTCAAAATACTAGTGGGAATGTTGCTATTTATTGTTTTAAGTGTAACAACACAAGATGGTATTTATTACTATTTATTCTGATTATCCCAAGGAGCATGAGCCAGTCATTCTTGCCTTGGCTGAAATGTCACTTTTGACTTGTCTGCCCAGAGTCCAAGGATCACAGAGGGAGGTGAATGTAATGGCTCACATTTATCTAGTACATTATGGTATGAATGTAACCAACGCTGACTTTCAGAGTACAAAAGATTGCTCATTTTAAAAAAATCTACCAAGAAACCTTAAATGAGAAAAGACAGCAATATGATTGCTGGTTTCAAGAGAAAGGAGAGCAGGCTCCTAAAGAGACATGCCCAAGGTTTTTCAGTATAACTAAAAACTGTGGCATTTCAATAATCATGGGAATTCAAGAAGGGTTTCCTTCAGCTGTCTCCCAAACTCACTGTAACTATGCTTGAAATCTTCTGAGATGGTTTCAAGACTTTTAATTTTGGTTTGGAATAAAACAACCTGTTTGAGCCTAATATATTAACTGTCATCCTTAGAAGAATGTGAACTATAAGAGTTTTCAGTCCTCATTCAAACAACCTTCTTCCCAAAGTACAAACACATTTTGAATGTTATATATACATAACCAAAATCTCTCTACATGTGAACTCTGGGATGTAAGAAAGTGCAATATATAAACTTGCAAACTTGAGAAACACTACAAAAGAATTCACTTCACCTTTAGATACCGTCATCCTAATTCTCAGTCCTTCAGACTAGGGTTGGTGATGTAGGACCAGACTAGCACAAATCCCTCCTTCTCCCCTCTCACTCTCCAACACTATCACTTTACCCCTCAATGGACTTATTCCTACCTATGACCAGCCCAGAACCGAAGCAGTACATACTGTGAGTGTCAAACTAAAAGTGACTCATGTTACAGTAACCACTGACTTTAAATTTGTATAATGCAATACCTATTACTTATAGATAGGCTTGGTTATTCAGTGAACCCATAGGTATGGTATACTATTATGCAATGGGAAAACTTTACCCCTATGTCCTTATGGAGCCCCAGGTTGAAGGCTACCATCGGCTCCTTTGGAACAATACCATGAGAACTGTATACAGTCCAAGTTAGTGAATTCATGGTCACAAAGCCAAGGCCCAAGGGCTCCTCAGATGTACTGTTTTATTTTGCTCCAAAAAAGTGTCAAGGAGGCCATTTGGGAAGTTGATTTAACCTTGGGGGAAGGGGACAGAGAGAAGAGGAAATCACATTCGCCTCTGGTTTAGTTTTATTCAAGTACACTGGCAAACTGCCATTTAATCATCAACTCTCAAAAAGGAAGGCAAACTTGGTATAGGACAACAGATAAATGTAACAAAGCCCAATGTGCAAAGGAAATAAAGGGTAATGTATGTAGTATTCCGTCCACCCCTTCCTAAACTCTACAATCGCTTCCTTTCTAGTCTCCATAGCTCTGTTCTCTTCCTACTCCAATCTAGCCTATGTCTCATTACTAGCTTTATTTTCCAAGTGCAGAGGTCTGATCATGTTACCTCACTGATCAAAAATCTTGATGATTCTTTGCTGCCTACAGAATATAATTCAGATTTAAGAGTCTGGCTTTCAAGGCTTTTCATATTCTAGTTCTAATCTACTTTCCCACACCCACACCACTGCTCATACTGTATCCTATTTCCTCTGATCACCATTAAAAATCTTCAGTCTATCCTTTAAAGTCTTCCTCAAATTTCATCTCCTCTATCTAGCTTAGCTGAGATCTCTCAATGACTTCTTCCTCATTGAATTGCATAGCATTCTATTTCTCCTTTGCATTTGCCATACTCTAATTTGTATTTCAGTTATTTATGTACTTCATCATTCCTACCCATTTTATATTGCTTGAAAGCAGGGACCACGTCTTTAACTTAACCCCCAAGAATAGCATACTATATTGTACAAGGTAGGCTCTTGACAAAGGCTGAATAAATGAAATGGAAACCTTTTTGTTCTGAAAGTACAGGAAGCCAGGTTGGCTAAAAAGTAGTACTATAGCAAAAGACTGAAGTCAAAATCTCTCATTTCCCTCCAAATGGCACCTCTCTTACCCTAGACTGCTTGAGTCTCCATGACCTGCTGGAAGGGAGTCAAAGGCACCGTGCTCCACAGATCTAGTCTAAGAGAGAGACACAAAGTGCCAAACAAACTCATTTTCAAGTTTTATTTCAGACTGGTTATTACTCCTTAAAAGTCACAAGCAAGAGTGTCTTTCACAATTACAGTTTCATGCATCTGGCTGTTTTGGCATTTCAGAGATCCTTATATAAGAAAACTATTTACAAATTAAAAAACACACAAAAAATGAATAGTTTTTAGAGCTGTTGGAGCACAAGGCTCCTCGGCAGGGACCACTAATTCAGTTGCTCCTGGAAATGGAACGGCTGCCCCTTGCAGAAATCTGAAGAACGGGACAGAGTTGATATCCACATATGGAAATGTTTTTAAACATGAAAGCAGCTTGGAAGAGACAACTCCCTCAGTGTTAGAAAAGCGGTTGGAAGAGCAGCCTGAGATCTGATGACGAGTGGCACAGCACCAATTTCACAGGAAGCTCATTGGATTTTGAAGAGTCAGCAGTTTTAGAGCATGGTACACTGATGAAGAGCACTCATCCATAAACAAGGGTAGAGGACAGGGGTTGCCCGTCCCTGCCCTGCACTGCTAACCTAACCCTGTAACTTGAGAAAGGAGGTGCTGCGCTCTGCATGGTCCCTTTCAAGGCGAGGACATCTGAAACTGTTAAAAAAAAAAACGGAAGTACATAACACACCCAGTTTCGTTCCACAGAACAGTGACGACAAACAAGACCAGGGAAACCTGGCTATGGCTCCCATGGGGGACTCCGTCTTCCGTCTACTTCTGTTTCAACATGGTATAAGACATCAGCAAGTGTGTGCTCCACCACGGCCCCCCAGCCCATGTCACTCATCTGCAAGTTGAAGAACAGACAGGAAGAAGCTCGTTAAAACAGGGCATAAGACATGGATGGAACAATGCTGACATTTTAAATCAATACTTACAGGGCGGTAAGTGAGATCTCTTGGGGGATACTTGAAGCAGGGTCCAAAGTTGATAGAAACCTGAAAGAAATTTCATGCACAAGATACATACACATTAGATGACTCTTTCTCATTAAATTTAACCTTGATGTTCAGGGGGCTGTCCAATTATAGAACTCTTAAGATGTTAACAATTGAAAGAACTTTAGAGATTACAGAATCTAATCCTTTGGCTTTACAGATAAGGAAAATACAGTCCAGAAAAGTGTTGTGACTTGCCCCAAATCATACTACTAGTCAAGTGACAGGACAAGGACAGGTATCTCTTGACTTCCAGTTTAGGTTTTCCACTAAATTAGGAGATTATACTTACACTGACTTCCAATTTTACCTAATTATCTGTTTAATTTGCCACATTAGTAGTATATGCCAAAATAATATTGAAAGTTCAATTATTAGCCTAAGAACAAAAGTAACCATCAAGTCATTCAACAAATAATTGACTACTACTATAATAACAATTTATATTTAGAGACTTACAGTTTATGCTTAACACACAATACTTCATCAGACCCCTAAATCTGATCCTGATGATCATATGAGGAAGGTAGAAGTATTTATTTTATAGATGCTCATTTTAGAATTAAGGAAACTGGGGCTCAAAGGGGTGACTTGCCCAGCTTATAAGTGGCAAATTTTATACCTGAGCTTTACAGTAAACATGGTAGAAACTTAAGATTTATAATTAAATTTATTGAATTCTGACCCCATGTCCAAGGTTTAGTTCTAAGTATTATTCTTCACTCTACTAAGTTTACACATCTGATGGTATAATAGTCCTCAGTCAAGCCAGTAGCTTTTATAACTATTAAATTGAGAACATAAGTATTAAGACAAGAATCACCTATTATTTAATCCAATTCAATAAACACTTATCAAGTACTACTCTATAGAGAGCAGAGTGGGGAAAATACACTGGGGAAGGTACAAAGATTGATAGTTGTGCTCTCAAGGAATGTCTAATTTAAGAGGGAAAGAAAGATATTTATGCAAATAAATGACACAAGGCAAAATAGGATGGGATCATAAGATCATAGATTTGGAGCTCGAAGGAACCTCAAAGTTCATCTAACTTTGCAGATGAGGAAACAAGCTATACTGTTATTAAGTGGCAGAACCAGAATTTAAACCTAGGTTTGGGGATTCTAAATCCAGCCCACTTTCCATTGTACCTCTGCAAAAGAAACACGCAGAATGCTGTGGGGATTCTGAGCAGGGAAAGACCACTTTTAACTGGGGTAGATGAAGAGGAAGGAAGCCTACAAAGACTTCATAGATGAAGTGGCCTGAATAGAGGGAAGTGACTTCACTAGGCAGGAATAGAGAGCAGGAGTACATTATAGGCACATATGGAGATGGCATGAACAAACACACGGAGGTGGGAGAATACATGTAAACACAGACAGGAGAGTTTGGTTGGAATGTAGAGGAAGTAGGATGGGGGTAGATTATGAGATTAGGCTGGAAAGGTAAGCTGGAACCTGTTCGTGGAGGGTCTTGAATGTTAAGAGGTAGGAATTTATATTTCATTTAGTAGCCAATGCGCAGCCACTGGAGGCTTTTTAGTAGAAAAATGACATAATCAGAGTGACATGCTAGGAAGATTATTCAGGTAGTATGAAATGGAGAGGGAGAGACTGAGAGCAAGAAGACAGACAGACAATAATTTGGGTGAAAATGAGGACCTTAAGGAGGGTGGTTGCAGGAGAAGCAGAAAGGGAGGGGCAGATGAAAGAAACAGAATCAAAAGGGCTTAGCCAAAAAAAAAAAAAAGGGCTTAGCAACTGACTGGAAGTAGGATGAAAAGTGAAAGGTTACTAATTAAAAAAAATTAATATAATGCTTGTTACTATATGTCACAAAAGATCAAAATGATGTCTATGTAGCTGGTCATCCTTTTCATTCTATGCACATAAGTGAGAAACTGGCAACGACAAGGTCTACAAACTTCTATCCTTGCTGTAAAGTCCCCAGGATTCAGCCCCAATTCTGAAGGATTTAATAATGCCAACTTCTTAACTAAAAACAAACTCTCATCCTACCACCAGACCTATTCTGATTTCTGTTGCAGATTCTAACAACCGCTCTCTCCCCTACTATCTCTAGGATTGGTTTATAAGATGACACTCAGACCTACCGTGCAGCTTTTATACAATGAAATGGCAGGAAAGTAGACCCCTTCAAAAATTTCTTTGTAGGCCACTCCTTGGCTGACACCATTTTTGTAGAATATTATCTGCAAGATTAAAATCCAATGACTAGCTTAGAATGATGCCCAAGAATTATCAAACTGTACATGCCGTAGCTCCTTGGCCTGTCCCCCAACAGAGAACAAAGAGAGAGGAGAGGGACCCATGGATGCAAAAGTATTTACAGCAACCCTTTGGGTAGCAGCAAAGACCTGAAAAACTGAGTGGTGTACACTGACTGGGGAACAGCCAAGCACATTACAGGAGTTCTACTGTGCCATAAAAAGGGTGAAAAGGTGAAACCTTGAAAGATTTGTACAAGCTGATGCAGAACAATGAGAACAGCATAACAATAACAATGTATGAACAAATAAATTGTAAAGACTTAAGAATTTCAATCAAAGCAATGACCAGCTATGACTCCAGAGTTATGCTACTCTTCTAGATGATGAAGTATGTTACCTACCTCTTGACAGAGATGTAACAGACTCTTAGGGATAGAATGGACGTGGTTTTTTTTGGATGTGGCCAATGTAGGAATTTGTACTGCTTGACTATGATATTTGCTACAAAGATTTTTCCTTCCCCAATTGGGGGTGGAAGGAGAGTAAGGGAAAGAAAATTGATTTTTGCTCACTGAAAAAAAGTAAAATTCAATTGAAAAAACAAAGGCTTGGGAAAACTCTTAGAAGTACTTAATGTCTCTCAAAAACATACAGGGTTAAAGGCACTTTAAGAATGGGCAATAAGGTACAAGGAATACATTCTTGTTTAGATAGAGTTCATTCATATAACAGTAATTAAACTTTATGTCTATATGTCACTTTCTAAGTTTCAAAGCATTTTCACACCTATTATTCTTATCTCCTCATATTCTTTTTATTAGGAAAAGTACATATACATGCTAAACATATTTGCAATTTTTCTGAAATCCACCACCAAAATACAAAAGTTTCTCACAAATCCAATAAATTCTCATTCCTTTTGGTTCAGGGAATTTTTCCTTCAGAGCCCTAGTGGCTAAGTCTTCAGCATACGGTGCTTAAGCTCTTTGTATTACATATTTCTACTTTCTGTTGCGCTTTACAACATGTTCGTAAGACTATTTACTCTTTTGAGGTCTTGTTCCAAATACCTCTTTTCATTCTTTTTCTGCCCTCATCTCCACCTCCTGTAGGAACGTGAGCTCTCTGCAAGTAGAATTGCTTCATTCTTTCTATCTGTATCCCCGCTGCCGAGCCCAGTGCCTGGCGCATGGCAGGTGCTTAATAAATCCTCCACTGAGCTTTGAAGTCTTCTCTATTCGGTCTGTTCTCTCTCTCAATCCTCAACACTATCTCGTGATCAATTTCTCTAGGTTCTCTACTCACCCCTCAGCATCGTCATCCTCAGAAAAGGTGGGTTCTTCTGAAGCAGGTTCACCCACCTTCATCTGAATGTAGGAACTTCCTTCTTTCTTTTTGTTTTCTTGCTCAACTGCTGCTCATGCCCATTTACTTCATTTTCTTTTCTTTTCTTTTTTTTATAAGACGCTCTGGAATCCATTCTATTTATTTCCCCACATTTCTTACTAAAGTACTCCACCATCTTTCTATCCTCTCCTTTTCTTAAAACTCCAGATGACTTCTGCATATTCATTTGGCCAGATACTACCAGCTCAGTTCTTTCATGCCCTCATCTGACCCTTAGACAGTGGCTCAGCTACACATACCTCCTTTTCGATTTTGAGTAGTTTTATCTTTACAATGGCCTTGTGAGCTACATAGGAGCAAGTACTTTTATCCTCATCATACAGATGAGAAAAGGGAGTCACCCTAGATGTTGAGTGATCTGTCCAAGGTCAAGGTCTCTTGATTTCTAGTCTTAGAGCTTTCCACTGTAACATGTCCGGGTGTAAGTCACTCTCATTTAAGGTTAAAGTAGCATAACTCTTCATGCTGAATCTCACATAGGTGCTCACTTTATTGTGGTTTTTATGCTCTCTTCTCTAGACTCTTTTTTCTCTGGATTACTCCCAAAGGAACTTTTTGGCAAACCATGTTCCACAAGCTTTAAATACAACTTCATTAAAAAATGTAAAAACTATTTTTAACTTGTTGGCCATGCAAAAATGGTCAATGGGTCACATTTGACTCAAGGGCCATAATTTGCCAACTTTGTTCTAGATCATTCAAGTAAAAAGTTTAACTCACTTGACTATGGGGAGTCTGCTTGAGGCTCTTCTCAGCTTTATCCACAAAATCCTTTTCCTCAAAATATAAGTAACTCTTGAACTTTATCAAAGCCTTGAAAAGCAAAAGAGAGAGAAAGCAAGAGTCATGAAACATCATCTCTAGTATGAAATAACAAAACAACACATACTTGGTGCCCAGTGTTGGCACTCTGGGATAGGGATTCAAAACCCTTCAGGCATTAAGACACTCACCAAGGATTGATTTCACAACTGTCTTCCTCATTTCCCAAGAAGTACATTTTCTGTATGAAAAATTGCCATACAATTGGGGAATGGCTGAACAAGCTGTGGTACATGAATGTAATGGAATATTATTGTGCTATAAGAAAGGATGAACAGGCCGACTTCAGAAAAACCTGGAAAGACTTGTATGGTCTGATACTGAGTGAAGTGAGGAGAACCAGGAGAACACTGCACACAGTAACAGCCAAGTTGTGCGATGACTAATATTGATAAACTTAACCCTTCCCAGCAATACAAGGATCTAAGACATCTCCAAAGGCCTCATGATGGAATATGCTATCCACATCCAAAGAAAGAACTATGGAGTTTGAATGCAGATCGAAGCATACTAATTGCTATTTTTTTTTCTTATGTTGAGTTTTGTTTCCTCTTTCTGGTGGTTTCTCCTATTGGTTCTAATTCTTACTTACAACATCACTAATGTGAAAATATGTTTAATAGGAATGTATATGTATAGCCTATATCAGATTGTGCCCTGTCTTGGGGAGGGTGGTAGTGAGGAAGGGGGAGAAAAATTTTAAACTCAAAAGCATATGGAAGTGATTGTTGATAAATCAAAATAAATTAATTAAAAAGAAAAACAAAACAAAACCAAAAAAAGAAAAAAGAAAAATTGCCATAAAAATATCTGCTGACCTTTTATAAGTTTAGTTTGGATACTTGCTTATTCAATCTTGAATTATTGAGTCTTGAATCTTGTGTGTCTACACTTCATAAAAACCAAAAATAAAACTGAGATTTATGTTATATCTGAGCTTTTGTATGTGAGAGCTTGCAGAATTCATCTGTGGATATAGCAGAAGTTCTTGACCTTTTCTGTGTCATGGACCTCTCTGGCAGTCAGTATGATGAAGCCTACGGACAGACCCCATCTCAGAATCATGTTTTTCAATGCATGAAATAAAATACATGGGGTTAGAAAGGAAACCACCAACATTGGTTTGAAAGACTTAAGAATTCTGATCAACTATGATTCCAGAGAAGATGAAGTATATCAAAATATTTTTTTAAAAAACAACTTTATGGACCCTCCAGGTCCAGTACTTCTGGATAATGACAAGAGTATTATCTAAAGCGCCTCTTTCTTCTATTCCTTTAGACTGTCTGAAGCAAGCAATTAGGGGCACAATATTTCAACTGCATTCCCTAAGCCACAGCAGTTACAACAGAGCTAGAAAACATGCTGGTGAATCACACTAACTCTTGATTTTCTTTTTCTTCTAAAAATTTTTTTAGGCAGTTGGGGTTAAGTGACTTGCCCTGGGTCAAACAGCTAGTAAGTGTCAAGTGTTTGGTCTGAGGCCAGATTTGAACTCAGGTCCTCCTGACTCCAGGACTAGTGCTCTATCCACTGCGCCACCTAGTGCCCCTAACTCTTGATTTTCTGAACCATGTTCTACTGCTCCCTATTTTCCACCTCAAATTACAGTATTTTCATGAGACTTGATGAAATGATGAGAGGCCCAGACTTACTTGACCAAAATTAAGTAGGTAACCTTCCATTGTACAATCCCCAGGGCCTCTTATATACTACCATCTCAGAGTCCCCTTTCTTTTCTAAGGCATAGTCTATTCCTTTTGTACTCACTATTAATAGTAGGAATTTGTGATTAGTCTAAAGTGACTTCTCAGGAGTCAATTTATCAGGACTCTAGAATATAACAACTAAGATTTTAGATTCTAATTCAGTTTCCCCACTCAGTGTAGCACCCTGCTGGACTTTGACTATTATAATAATAATGAGGAGGAAGATGGTAACAACAACAACTATTCATATTAGAGATTCAAAGTGCAAGCATTATCCCCATTTTACAGATGAAGAAACTAAGGCTAAGAGACTGAATGATTTGCCCTCAGACAGTAAATTTCAGAACTACTGCTATCTGCCTCTAAGCTTGGAAGTTTAAACCATAAGCAATTATAATGAAACACATCTTCTTCCTCTTGGTAGAAAGGCAGGATACTATTGCTGTGTTGGTTCTGCTTAATTATTTTTCTTTGTTTGAAGGAGGAGGGGCTTATTAGGATATAAAATTCAAAAGGCATCAACAAAACATTAAAAAATAAAAAACAAAAAATAATTAATTGAAAAATGACAATGGGTCTGCTTGTTACCTCAATCAAGACAGCAAAATAAGAGCTGGGAATCCATGAGAAGGGGAACACTGACCTTATCTTTATAGGTGTCAGGCAAAGACTTGGCAGTTTCTGTCTCCTCAGGAAGATTGATATAAAACCCCAGTATGTCGCCTTGACCATAGCCAGATGAGTAGCGTTTGCCAATGGATTGATGAAACTTGGTCCCCTTCTTGCTCCGCCATGAATAACTGAATTTGTCATAGCCCAGAGGAGCTTGGAGGTTACCTGTCCCAACAAAATACATGGGAGTCAGAGAGTCAAGTCAACTCTGGCTTCCTACAGTAATGGTTCTCTTTAAATTTGTCTGATCTGCTTCAGTTTCTTAAAAATGGCCCCTCTCAATGTTTCTGAGACAATAATTACATAGGGTAAATGCTCAGTAATCAAAGTATTCACAGGAGTATCAAAGCAAAGTGTATGAGATGCTCATCAGAATTTTGGCTGGTGGCCATGCACAAAATTTCCTCCAGATTAGCTCCACTGGTCTAGACCAACCCTGGGACACAAGGGGCCTTTACTGCCACATGCTGGAACAGAAGCTTACCGAGAGGCTGGGACCAGCCCAGCCTGGCAGCTGTATCTGGAGGCATCTCATCCACTGAGATCTCAAAGTACCAGGCACCTTTCCGAACTCCATGTGAGGCTCGAACCATTGAATAACCCTTCTCTCCGATCACAGTCAGTCGGTCATCTGAGATCTTTAGCTGAGGAGCTGAAGCGATGGAGATCAAAAAAGACTGCTTAAAGAGCTAACTGTTCTTATTACTAATGAGGATAATGACTCATATTTACACACAGTTTTCAGGTTTGAGTGTTTTCCTCATGACAAGTCTGTGAGGTGAGAAGCACAAATATTATCCCCCTTCTCTACAGAAGGAAACCGAAAAGGCAAAGTAACTTGGCTGAGTAGGCCATAAGCCTAGAAAGCAGCGGAGCTGGCGTTCAGATCTAAGTCCTTTGACTCCAATCACTTTCTTATTGAGAAAGGGCACAGGAGGGCACACAAACCACACACACTGGTGAAGTCCTTGGATTTCAATGGAACCCATTCAGACACAAGAAAGTCTGGCAATTTAAACATACAAAAAAATACTCCCAAAATATATAAAGTACCATCAACCTCCTCACACTAACATTCTGTGCCTTGACACAAAAATGACATCAAGTACTAGCTGTGTCTTTTCCTCTCCCATTTTACAACAATATTGGCAATAAGTAAAACATCCCAACATCACTGGGCCTGTCTCACTAACCAAACTCTGGTCACTCATTTGACTTCTATCTAATTCCTGATTATGGTAGAAAGGCCAATGCTCCCCAACAGGTAACCTAGTTCCAAAGGACTAACAATGGTGACAGTTTTACTGTCTTGGATTTAAATCAAACAGTAACCTGGAAAATTCCTTACTACTTCTTGAAGGTTTTCAAATTTAAGGGTTTACCATAAGTATGAGCCTCCTCTCTGAAGCTTACCATCCAATGAGTGAAGGAATTCTTCGGCAAATCTCAAAGACTATCTACTAAGTTGGAGAAGGGCTGTAATCTGTATTAGCAGAAGGAATACCTACACCACTGAAATTAGAGATACTTGAAGTACTGAATGAAGTAAAAGTCTCCACTCAAGTCCTACTCTGATGCCTCACTGTGAAGTGGAGATGATCTGTGGTTCTCAAAGGGCTATGCAACACAGTACAATCTCTGGTTGGCCTTCCCAAGGTAGACAGGCTGATAGATAATGTATATTTCATCTCAAGGCAAACCCAGCTAAATACGGAAAGGTTGATTAAAGGTTTAACTACTCATGAAGACTGTCTAGCAAAGTCAGGGAGAGGCTGTGACCTTCACTGGCTGAGGGAGTTCACCAAGACATGACATTGTGTATCTTTTACATACTGAAGGAACAGAGTTTGATATGAAGTGAACTTCTTAAGGGACAAAGTAAATGATATCCATTCTAAATGACACTTGACTGGTTTCTGGTATGGTAGGCATATTGCGCACCTCGGTCGTGAAGTGCTAACAAAACTCGTTCATAGAGGCATGCTCTGTAGAGGTCTCCTGGAATAGGCTTCCCAGCCCAACAGTCCAGTTCCAGTTTCTCAGGATCTGGGGCATGAGGGTCTGGTTCTGCGAGAATATACCGATAGCCATCTTTGTTAAATGGGTGTTCCAATGGATAGCCATGAGGGGGAAGGCGTTGAGCAGAAAACAAGGGGTCACTGGAGAAAGGAAAAAAAAATACAAGAAGCTAGTGTCCTCTTTAGTTCAGATGTCAATAATATATAAAGATTTTCTTTCACAATCAGATTTCCTCTAAAAACACATTCACAATTCCCACATGTTTTTTATTCTTTGAATGTATCATTCTGTTTCCTACAGGCAAACAGAAGAATGGTATCTATTTAGGACACTGGATCTCAAACAACCTCTCAACAACTACTGGTCATCCTCTAGGTGGTTTATAGGTTAGCTTGAAATAAAAGGCATATGACTGGTATTTGTGCAGTCTCTGAGACACTATAAAGGATTTTTTTTTAAAGAGAGTTATTGTGCAGTCTGACTCTGATGCCTCTTTTTTTTTTTGGCAATTGGGGTTAAGTGACTTGCCCAGGGTCACACAGCTAGTGAGTGTCAAGTGTTTGGTCTGAGGCTGGATTTGAACTCAGGTCCTCCTGACTTCAGGGCCAGTACTCTATCCACTGCGCCACTGAGCTGCCCCATTCTGATGCCTCACTGTGGTTCTTGAAGACCATACTGAAAGAAGGCAGATTCTATCAAGCTATAAAGGCTTTGTGTATGGTTCTAGCAATGGACTATATTTTCAGGCCTAGCCTTGTTAAGTTTGGAAAAGATGAGCACTAAAGGAATGACTACCAGATGATGAATTTTGGGGTCACAGCAGGACATTTATTTGCTTACTCAATTGTAGAAGGATGGAAATATGGACAAGTGGAAGCATTATCCTCATAAAGGATGGATCACAGAGCCTTTTAGTATTGAAGTTGTGTGTGTGAAAGGGCAATGGAAGAATAAGGGGAAAAAGTGAGATTTCATATTACTGAGTAACTTTTCTGCCATCAACTATGGCTATTGCTGTCAGCCTGGTTAAGAAGTGACACAGTTGGTATCAGCTTCAGATCTGGACCAAAGATAAGGAAGAAGTGAAGGGACACGAGGGAAAGCACAGAATACACTACCCAAGAACATCACATCAAATATTGGTTTCACTCCTTCTTCCCTATTCCCCATTTTACCCTTTGTCAAGATCCTGTAGTTCTCATTTCTTGTGATTCTCACCCCAACACACCCAAAAGGGATACAGAACAAACGGCAAGGAATGGATATGGCAAGTAGCATTGCCCTAGGGAGACTCTGCTTTGCAATGACAAGTCAGAGTAGATAGGATAGCTGGTTTCTAAGTCTTTCCCCTTCACTGTTTAAGAAACTCTGGTTTAGGGGGTTAAATGATGAAAAGATTCCTCTTTCCCATTTAACCATTAGAGAACATGCCTCTTTTGCTAACAAGGCTAATGCCAGGGCCAACTGGTACACTGGTGTTTCTCTTTACCTTCGAGCCTTCTTGGTTGTTCCTGTGGTCCCTCCATCCTGCTGTTTGCGCTTGGCTCCTCTTCCTTTTCCACTACTTCCTGCTGCAATTCCGCCTTAGAAAGAGAGGGAAGCTCACTATCAATTGGCTGTGATGGAAGGAAGATGTGAGCTGAGGGCAGAAACTCTCAGGGGACTAAAAGGCTGGAGTGCATTTGGGCTGCACCAAACCAACCTTTCTAAAAGGACAACACATATGATTTTGCCCTGACTCTGAATGACTCTACTAGATGGTAAATTCCATGAGGGCAGGGACCCTATCTCCACTAAACTTTGGCTCCCTTCAAGGTATAGCACAACACTTTGTAGTTCTGTGCACAGTAGATGCTTAATAGATGCATGCTGAAAAATGATTCAAACCACTAAACACTCTAAATATGTGCACACAAAAACAATCTTTTCTTTCTCAATAAAACAAAACTAGTAGTTCCCTTTCTGAGGACACTGACAAATGCAATTTCATTTATGGAGTTTCCAAATACCCAGAGCTAAAAAGAATGAAAACAATTAAATATTTTTTTTCCATCAAAATCAGAACAAACATTTACATAAAGAGAATATCCTCACTGTAAGCAGATTTTCCACTTGCTTTAACAGCACATGGTACACACCCCATAAGCATAATAAAAACACAGTACCTGCTAAAGCAGTTAAGCACTTAACTTCAATGTTCAACCAAATAAAATACACCAAACAAGGAAAAACAAAAACAAAAGCACTAAAAAGGTGTTTCTCTCCAGTGCTGCCTAGTCAATTTCCATTGTGACCACTTTAGGTACATGAAGGATATCAATTTTACACAACTAAAAACAGGATTTAAAATTTAGCAAGACTTTTTTGGGTATACTTCACAGTAATGTACTGAGTTGTCAAAATATTAGATTCAAGATAGACTAGACCTGGGCTGTGGTATTAAATGAAAGTATCGGTGTGAGTATGTGTGTGTATATGTATGTATGTATGCATGTATGTATGTATATACACACACAAACACACACATTTTGTCGACAAAAAAATATATACACACCAGACTAGTAGCTTGGGTAGTTCTGAAATAAGGAATCAGTGTAGTTCTGCTCATTTCTCTCAAATGAAGTTAGTTTAAATTTTTTTTTATGGAACTGTAGGCAAACACCTTTATGTAAACAACAATTGCATAGAGTACAGTATCTAAAAGTGTAGCAAGCTTGTAAAACATCAGCATACCCCTGTTGCAGTAAAAAAGAAACAAGGTCAAAGAACAAGATCATATTCTGCACAAGCAGTTCAAGGGGTATTAAAGAATTAAATTCTTAAATTATAACAAGAGTTCATCTTATTCCTCACAAAGGTTTCTGATTATTAAAACAGGACCCGAATGCTTCTGGTTTAATTTGGGTTACCCTAACACATTTGGCATTTCGGGGGGTATATTTTACATTTTAACTTTTAGTGATGTTTTGAATCGAATTATTTCAAACACAGCAAAAGGCATTAAGGAGAAGACTGGCCATGCTAGGCAGAATATGACAGTGTAAAAGCTTCTAATTACTAACATTAAAACTGAAATTACAGTCTCATATTAAGTTCTATGGTCACCATTTTAAGAATGCTTTAGATTTTCTAAAACTGGTTTTAGCTTCTAGGACAACTGAGCAAAAAAGCACTTTCCAAACCACACAATACTTAAGGTTGAGAGGCTGAGAGGTAAATATTCACCTCCAAAAGAGGCTCCACCTGTAAGAACAGAAGTGGCACCATGTATTTGTCAAATATTAACAAGTCTAAAGGAGAAAAAAAAAAATCAGTGTTTGAAAGGAAACAAACAACATCCTCACTAATTTTTGTCTTAAGAAATTCTTTAAAGTAGTGGGAAAAACTTAGAAATTCAAGAAGACATGAGTATTCTAAGAGGCAAGTGATGGTTCCACAATGAAAACCTGTCCACCTTCTAGCCCCCCCCTTCACTTGAGGTCACCTGAACATAAATTTCTTTCAGGTATGGAGACTGGTAACCAAAAGGAAAAATAACTGTCAGCAAGTAATCAATACACAAAGGCTGAATTTGAATAAAACTCCCGAACAACTTAAAATCTCAGAATGAGAAAAAGAGGAAAATGGGACCTACAGAACAGGAAGGTAATTAACTTACAAATGAAAGTAAAGGCTGAGGGTAAATGCTATGAAGCTCTTTAAAGCAGATGAAGCTTTAAATGAAGCAATGAAGCTCTTTAAAATGAAGTGTTGGAGTCATTTCCAAGGATCTGGACTTTCCCTGGCATAGGGACTTCTTTGCCGTAGGTGGATCCCAACCCTGACTGGCCTGTTTTCATAATTTGTTAAGGAAAAACCAAAAGGTGTCAGCTAGTGGTCATCCACTAATTATGGCTCCAAAATAATAAAAACAACTAAATTTGACTCCAAATGAAAAAGACTAGTTCACATGTGGTTTACAGTGTGACAAAAAGTCCTACTAAATTACCCAACTGCCTAGCTACAAAATATAAAGTGGCATTTAAAAAAGGAATCATTTTGAATAGCTATCAATTGATCTTTCCAACCCCAAGACTTCCATAAGCAGTCCTATTTAATATCTTGAAAATATTTTAATAAAAAAAAAACTGAACACTTGCCATTTAAATTTCCACTAGTAGACACTGTGCTGCTTTGCTTCTGGTTGTCATAAGCTGGGCCAATATTACCAAGATCCTAGAAGAAAACATGTAATTTTAAAAACAAATCTCTTAAAACAGCTCCATAAAATCAAGTCCAAGGAGGCAGATGCTCCAGAGAAGATAGAGAAGGAATTAAAATAGCACAGAGGAACTGGAAATGACATTCCTGAAAAGGTCTGAGATTTGTAGAATACCAAAACCAAGTCATTATCCCTTAGCTGGAGAGCTTTGACAAGATCTTTCTCAAAAACTAAAGAATGCTTTTTAAGTACACAGAAACACAGAATACTCACTCTGGAAGCATTCTTAGAGATTGGCTACAAACAAGAAACTTGAAGCAGAGACCTGATTACAGCTTAGATCTGCCATCTCCCAGCCTAGCGCTCTTTCCACATGATACAATATAAACCAGTGCACCTGATCCAAGAGCCCAAATTTGGGGTAATCTTCTTCCGGGTCTTTACTTCCAGGGTCTGGATGTTCCTTCACCAAAAATACGTCCCTTTCTCTACTCTGAAAAGAAGGAGGATTTGAGCATTAAAAGCAGGCAGTTTCTGAATAGATCACCAACCACAAAAACGTCAGTGTCTCCTAACCAACCTTACTATTAAGTTATTAAGCCCTCACTACACACCAGAAATCATGCCAGATAAGAAAAAATTAAATAGGCTGAGCCCTGGGGGGATCTCACACCCTCACATGGGATATGATGTGCCCTTGCCCAGGTAATTGATGGGGAAAGCCCCAGGCATGGGGTGGCATTTGACCTGAGTCTTGATGGAAACCCAGGATTCCAAGAGGAACTGGGGAGGTGGACTGTCCAGAGGTGGGGGCACAAAGGTAAAACAACAGGTGACAGACTGCTGTGTGTGCGAGTAACATGCACAAGGAGTTTATGGAGGGAGAGAGTGGTCCTGGGGATGTTGGGGAGCCAGTGGATCCTAAGGAATGAGAGGGTAAAACAGTAAGATTTTCACTCCAGGAAAATCACTTCAGCAACCACGAAAAGCACTGGGGTGAGGAGAGACTGATGAGTAATAGCCCAGGCAAGAGGTGACAAGGGCATGAATTAATGGTGAATAATACTTAAAAGAGCCTATTCATCTGAAGAAAAAGCAAACCAGGGTCCTCTATATTCTGGGTTATGGTTTGGTTTGGGTCTATGTATGTTTGTGCAAAATTATATATGTTTGTATAAATTTCTAACATATTGCCTAAGACTTCCAGAAGCTGAAGGTGTATTATATACACCCTACACAAATCCTACTGAATGAACACTGTGAGAAACCCTGTCTCACCTCCATCTGAACAAGATCCACTCACAAACTGATTAAATTCACATTTGCAGTCTATTCTTGCTCATTCTCAATAACTGCCTAAGCAGCTGGTTTTTTTTTTGCTTTTTGGTGAGGCCACTGGGGTTAAGTGACTTGCCCAGAGTCACACTAGGAAGTATTATGTGTCTGAGGCCGGATTTGAACTCAGGTCCTCCTGGCTCCAGCGCTGGTGCTCTATCCACTGTGCCACCTTGCTGCCCCTGTCCAGCTGTTCTCACTTCCTTTATGCAGTACAGAGAGAAAGACTGAAAGAATAAAACTCTTCTAAAGGAAACTAGCTTCTCAAAAATCTCATTTCCTCAATTTTCTTTTACTTACCATTGTTTTAACAATGTTATTGGGCCAAGTCATTTTCCCAGGTCTCTGTCTGGTGGTCATGCACTCCCAGTATTTATCAATGAAAGGTATAATATCCTAATTTTAAAAACAAAGATGAGTTAATATCTTTATAACTGCTTTAAACATCACTGGCCACTGAAGAAAAAGAAAAACAATTACATTAAAAAATGTTTTAAATCTTCCAAATTAAAGGAAGAAGCTAAGCACGACTGTTCACTATTTTAATTATTATGTACCGAGTATACACTATATTCAAGACATTGTGCTAGGAACAGAGGGGCTCCAAGAAGCATTAGATCACATTTGCCTCTAAGGAGCTGACAATTTATCTGGGGAGGACCACAGGGAGACTAGTTAAGTTCATTCTATTAAATGACTTTAACTCTAAACGCTCCTTCTAAATTTTTTTTTCACCAAGCCTACATGAGCACTGTCACATAAATTCTCCAAAGACCTTTAAAGTATGTTGGCAACACCAAACCCACATGTGCACTGTCACATAAATTCTCCAAAGACCTTTAAAGTATGTTGGCAGGCTATTTGGGGATATACTTCAAGGTTTTCAGTTATCTATACTTCAAGGTCTGGCCTCTTAACTCTTTAGGTTCAGAATTGTGATGCTCCATTAAGGTTGAATCAGACTGGGAAAATTAACTCACACAGCCTCAAAGTCTAGGACTCTCTTCCATATGAGGGAAACCAAAACACCTGTTCCAAAAGCCCACATTTTTTTTACACAGATTAAATAAAAAACCAGCCTCTCTTTTGCAAACAATTTTTCTTTGTTTAAAAAAGACAACTCATTTATAGTACTGTAATTTGATGAAAAAAGAATGTTAAAACAAAAAGGAAACAAGTCAATTTAGCTAATAGATAATATAACTGATTTAAGTGTAAATAACATGCAAAATTATGTCTTGTCATCCATCATTTCTGGCTAGTATTTCATATAAGTTAACAAAGTCATCTTTCATATACTCTGGCCTGGTCACACAGTTAAGAAAGTATTTCCATTACTGCGGTCAATAACAGAAAATATACTGCAAAGATTTAAACACAAAATAAGTAAGCATTATACTCAAGTAATTTTATTCCCCACTAACGTTTTTTGTGCACTTTGTTGTTTTATAACAAATCATTTTGGCTTTGTGGCAATTACAGAAGCATAATCTGGTTCCTTTTAATTGAATTTGGTATCAAATATATCTAAAGTAACTTGCTGTCTATGTACATTACTGAAATTGATTTGCAGAATTATCAAATCAAGGACACAGTTATTATGGCCCTATAAAATAAAAGAGCAAGAGGAGGCAAGGAAACATGGCCATGGAATAAAAAACTAGGAAGTAGATCAAAGGAAAAACTGCTGTCACACAACTGAGGTTTCACTCTTCTTGGAGTTTCCAGTTTCCTGATAGACTTCTAAAAGTCATCACAAGGGACATGCAGAGGGCTGTAAAGCTCGTCTCAAAAACTGCTTCAGTGCCACAGTCAATTCAAAGCTGCCAGACCCTGATGTACTTTGAGGATGGCATCCCAGAAGAGCAGGTGCTAAGCTCTTCAGGAGTTTGTTTTCCTTTTTTGGGTTGGTTTTGTTGAGTCAACAATGAAAAGACTCTGCCCATGGGTCTAAATACAGGGAATGCCATTGAAAGCTGGAACATTTTTCAGGCTGACAGAAAGACAAACCCAAACTTCTTCCAAAACAGGTTAATCCCAATTCTTTAAAGGTAATGCCTTAGTAGACACTAATTTTGTCTTAGTGTGCTATTAGACCAGAAATTCAGTGAGAAAAATAACTTGTTAGGCAAAGCTTCTTAACCTTTTTTGTTTCATGGGCTTTGTTACGGACTCCTCAGAAGTATAATGTTTTTAACTGCTCATCACACACCACGCACAAAGGTAAGGGAAACAACGATAAACATGATATATACAGTGTAGAGGGAGAAGATCAACAGGCCTATTTTGGAGAGTTCATGCTGTTCAGACTAGAACCACTAAAATGGTGTGTCCACACACCATTGAAATCTTTCCTTATCTAGTCATTCAAACAACAAAGACCTATTAAGCACCAGACAAGTGCCCTGTATTGGTTTAGGTACTGAGGGTACAAACACAAAAATGAAACAGTTCCTATCCTTGAAAAACTTACATTCAAACTCATCAAACTCAAAAGGCCCACTTTGAACCCTGCATGGTTTTCTTTGAATTTCCACTTTTTCCTCAGATTTCCACCTTTGTTTTTTTTTTAGCTCCTATGAAATGCATCATGCAATTTAGCACTTGATGCAATAATAGAATTATCTAATTGCTGATTATGCAAAAGCCTTGGCTCTGCATCCATATTATAAACTGCTTGAGGGCAGGAATCACATCGTACAGTGGCTCATTTGCCACAGGGCATAGCTAAGTATGCCAGGCACATATTATGCCCTCAAAAAAAACCTTCTTGATTGATTCAGCATTTAAGTGGAGTTAAAAAACTGCATGTTTTTCAAGCTGTTGCTGTTGCTGCTAATAATGATGATGATGATGACAGGATAACAGATTTTGGGCTGGAAGCAACCTTAGAAGACAGCAAGATCAATTTCCTCATTTTATAGATGCAGAAATTGAGGGTAAGAGGTTAGGTGATTTGCTCAGAGTCACATAGCTATCTGTCTAGAGGCAAAATTTGAACTAAGGACTTTCTGACTCACAAGTTGGCTCTCTATCCACCATGCCACACTGCTTTTCTACAAGTCGTGTAACATTGTAACACAGAAAAAAAAAATTGCACAGAACAAGTGAAAAACATGGAACTTGAATCCAAGGTCAGACTTTATTCTGAAATTCAGCAATTATTCTTAAAGCTCATATCCAGAAAGTTCGACCTGATTTTTTTGGAGCTACCATATTACTGATGCAAGAAGGAATGGGACAACTCTACCTTGTCTTTGGAGAACATGGTTTTAGGATGTTCATCCTGTGTTCGGGACTGCCATGTCAGGTTGGCCAAAGCACTAAGGCACATTTCTTTTAAGTCTTTGAAAGGAAAAGAAGAAAAAGATTTAATCTGTGGTAACAGATATTTCCCCAAACTCAAATAGATATTCAACTCAAAATCCTTATGTGAAGTGCTCCATAAAAAGAGACATCTACCAGCAAGAACATGGCCATCAGTTGAACTGAAGATGGTGAAGGGACAACTCACTGCCAGTGGACAGGCTGCATAAACCTTAGCCTCTGAACCTCAGGGAGCAATCAGCAAGGTGGTAGGTGGTCTCCTGGTTTAACTATGCCCCATCTTTTCTCCTCCTCCTTCTCAACTTCCCATTTGTAGCAGATCAAAACATTCCCCATTTCCACACTGTTATAGGACATGTACTTACTTGCTTGCTTTCGGAGGAAGTAGGTGTTCCCACTGTGATGACACACATTGCAATGAAAACTATAGTTTGTCATAAAAGGTAGGCAGGACCTGCAAAGAATAAAATTCAAATATTTTACTTGGTGTATGTGTATATTATCTTTTTTCTCACTGAAAACCCTGCACAATCTTAGTCTCAATACAATCCTCAAACTTGAAAAAATAATCACTCAAACTTGTGGATCCTGACAAATAAAAAACACCCATAAGAGGATTTTTTTTCTTATTCAAAAATCCTCTAGAGTCTTGCTCTATCTGATAATTGTATCTGACAAATAGAGGTAAGTCTGTTTTTGCCCTTCTCCAGGTGGTTTATTGTAAACACAAATATAAATCTCTATCATTGAGCACCTGGCATAAGCAGAGACTGTTCTAGTTCTATCAGAAGATACAAAGTACGAGAGGTCTATGTCTTCAAGGAGCTGATCTTATTGGAAAAACAAGATATTAATATGTGAAAAGTTAAACAATAAAGGATGCTTGTCAAATCAACCCCATATTCAGTACCTGGAGAATTCAAGGACTAAGCAATCACTTCAGCAGGGGGTGCTCAGAGAAGACTGGGCAGGATTTAAGAAGACACTAAGAAGGGATAGGGCATTTCAGATGTGGAAGCATATGTCATAGAAGGGTAGAAAAGGCAAAGCATATGAGAACAGAAAAGGCATACAGAGGTTCAATGACTTGCCCAGGGTCATACAGCTAGTGAGTATCTGAGGTCAGGTTTCAACTCAAGGCTTTCTAACTCCAGTCCAGCACTCTATCCATTGTCCTACCTAGCACCTAGTTTGGGATGAGGCTGGGGAAGTTTCAAATATCAAAATAAATCAGGACTTTATCCTCTAGGCAATGGATAACCATTGAGCAAGGGAGGAACGTGATCAAAATAAAGTTTTTGGAACATTAGTTTCATTATAGTGTGTGGGATGGGTTGGAGGTGAAAAAAATCTGGAGGCACAGAATATGGAGTATACAGTAGTTATACAATTACTGAAGTAGAATAAAAACCCATGAATTAAGGCCCAACCTAGGGTATTACAGAATAGGGATTATTAGTAAGGGATATAAGAAATCCTCTAATCCAGATCGCCATCTAATGAATGACCTTTCCATAATATCCCCAACAAGTGGTCAGTCAGCATCTTCTTGAATATCTCCAATGTCGGAGAATTCATTACCTTAAGAGGCAGTTTATTTCATTGGCAGAAAATTCTAAACATTAATAAGTTCTTTCTTATATTGAGCTAAAATCTGCCACTTTGCAAATTCCACCACTGGTTCAAGTCCCTTTGGGGACATGCCAAATGAATCTAATCTTTCTTTCACAAGAGAGTCTTTCAAATATTTAAATACTATTATCACATCCCTGGGACTTCTTCAGGTTAAACATACTCAATTCCTACCCCACAACCATCACAACTCTTGGTTTTAAGTGTCACCACCATCCTAATCATTTTCTCTACATGCACTCCTACTGATCAACAGCCCTTTTAAAATGTGATGCCCAAGAACATAATACTGCAAATGGGGGTTGACCAGAACAAAGTAGAGGGGGACTGCTTATTCAATAAACATAGTCTTAGAGCATGCTGGCTTTTTTGGAAACCACACTACACTACTGAATACTGCGGGTCAAAAGAAGCCACAAATGCTCTCGAGTCAAGTCTTCTCTACACTGTATTTGTGATAGGAGGAATGGAAAAAACCAACTGGAAAAAATAGCAGAACTCAGTGACTAAGTGGATCACAGTCATTCAAATAAGAACATCCATTGGGTCCTCTGAACCATGGGACTGAAGCCCAGGAGTTATAGGTATAGGTCAAGTAGAAAGTAGAAGAATTTGCCAAAAAAGAGAATGAAGACAGAGTGAAGGATGAACTTTGGGAATGAACACCCACATTTAAAGGGTAAGGGAAAAAAGAATTGTTAGCAAGAGACAGATTATTGTGCAGCAAAACTTTAGGTCCCTAATTAAAAATTACTGAATATCTCCCAAATATATGTGCCTATCTCAAAGGCACCTATATAAAATTACTAATACACCAAACTTTTACTACAAAAATTTCTTACTTGTAAAAACCTATAAATTTAAACTGATTCCATCTCTTTACAGCCAGCTACTGTGTTTTTGTTCTTTTACCTGGGATGCTGAGCCCAGAGAGTGAAGCAGTTCACAGTGCAGTTTGTATATTGAATCAGTTTGCATTATAGTCTGGGTTGAAAAAAACTTCCCTAGAGCATCAAGTCTTAGATGCACAGTAAGTACTCTATGATAACATTCGCTAAATAATACTTCTTAATTCAACATCTTTATCCCATCAACTGAAGGATAGGGGACAAATAAAATCCTGTATCTTTGAAATGTCTACATATTAGCATTTATATTTACAAAGATTCTAAAAATTGCTACTTATTGTGTCCATTTTAAACATCAAGATCTTTACAAAAGCAGAAAGAAATACACACGTGGTATCAATGCCAAAGGTGTCTGCTGTGAACCACTTTGTACATATCCCACACTGCAGCTCCACCTCTCCCAGCTGCCGACTATTCTCTTCATCCACAGAACCAGTCTGAGTGTCCATCACTTCTGAACTGTCCCCAGCTCCTTCCTAGTTTCATGGAATTTTAGAGGAAAATTAGAAGATCAAATCCACAGACTAGTTGTGTTCAGACAGACAATGTCTATGCAAAAATCCTAAACAAAAGTAAGAAATACTTACTAATGTATCTTTTCCATTTGAGGATTCAGTCTCCAAACCAGCAGTTACATCAACCAAGGTAGAATCCCTAGGAGAATGCATTTATATAAATAAAATAATGTTCAGGAGAAACACTCTATCCAATGAAGAGAATTTTAAAATCCTAGTCTCTTGTTTAGTCAAGAATACCCTTAGACTACAGCTCTTGGACTACATATTTCGGAAGTAAAAATCAGGTCACAAAAACCCATGGGAGAAGAAGAGGTTTTGGGGTGCAGACAAAGGTAATGACACCAAGAAAAGGAAGTGCTGGATGGACAAGTTTGCCTTTGTGGGTGGGAACCATGTTTATAACGATGGTGGCTCACTCACTGTTCTCAATTTAAAGCGTAAAACAAAATTGTAGATATTTTCTTACGGAGGCCTTTATTTCTTTCGGCAAGGCATGCTTTAAAATAGTGGACAGCTCATAAATGCGTCTTTAATTAAACTGAACTTGGCATGATGAGCCTCAGCCAGAGCTGAGGTCTTGGCTACCCTGCCTTAAGTATGCACTTCAGGTCTTGTGTGGAGTAGCTTTTTCTTGGGGGAAGTGGGGTTCTGCTCTCAGTGAGGTCAGGAGACTGTGATAAAGAGGGGTTCTGGGCATTAGGATAGCAAGGGTTTGGACTTGAGAACCTCTTTTATGGGGTAGTTTAGTGGAGTCTGAAGGGCTTCACAGAACAAGACTTTAAGGAGCGGGGAGGGGACGCTGCCCTTGCAGACTGGCCCAAGGTTGGGGAAAGGCTGCCAGGCTCCTAAAAGATCCGAGATCTGGAAGGGTCGTGAAACACCCAAAGTTTGAGGAGGGGCGGGGCCAAGAGTGAGCAAGAGAAGGTCTAAAAGGGAAGCGACCTCGGGGTCAAGAACAACTCGTTTGGGGTACCCTTGGCAGGCGGCGAGTTCAAGTGTTGGAAGGGGCGGGACTAGGATGAGGAGGTGGGGAAACAAGGAGGGGTTCTCAGCTCCAGGTTCTGAGGGGGCGGGGTTCAGGGCTAGGACAGGGAGGAACCCCAGGCTCTTAATGGACTCCAGGTTAGGGGGGGCAGGGGTGGGGCCCAGAGACGGAAAGGGGAGGAGCCTCAGGCACGCGGTGGGCTCCAGAATGGGAAAGGCTGAGGCTAGGCCTGAGGCTGGAGGGGCGGGGCCGGGGCTGGAAAGGGGCGGGGACTGGGGCTGGGAGGGGGCGGGACTTTTGGCGAGAACAGTCAAGAAAGCAGATTGAAAGCTGGGCCTGGGGAGTGGGGGGGGGGCGGGAAGAGGGAGATGCTGGGGATCTTAGGTTGTCTCACCCGCTTTCGACCTCCCCGGAGTTCGGATCCGCGGCAGGTGCTGCCGACGTGCCCTCTCCAGCTGGGGCGGCGACAATCGCTGCTGCCGGTGGCGCCTCTCCCTCTTCGGTTCCCGCCGCTGAAGTCGGCTGCCCCGTGCCTGCCCCGGCTCCGGCTCCCGCCGCCGCCATCGCTGCCCGCTGTGCTACTTCTCGCGAGATTATTGGCTGAGTCTCGCGAGAGTTGAAGGCCAGGCCCGCTGTCTTCAAATTGCAGAGGCGGTTGGGAGGAGAGCGCGGTCCCGCCCAACGGCCGCTTTACCCCGAGAACGGAGAGGGCACGGCCGCCGTGCTTTCCACCCCTTGTTTTTTGAGCCTTGTCACCGCGCTGCCACCTAGTACGAGGATAGGGCGCTGGACGGTACTCACTAATCAGGAAGAACTCAGTTTAAATCTTGCTTCTTGACACTGAACAGCGCTGTGACCCTGGGCAACCCGAAAATTGGGATAATCATAGCACCAACCTCACTGAGTTGTGGGTAGAAAGCCATAAAGCTTTAGATACATGTTAGCTATCCTTATTGTTATTGCCCTCCTTTGTTGTTAAGTCGTGTCCGACTCTTTCGTGACCCCATTTGGGGATTTCTTGACAAAGGTTCTGAGGTGTTTTACCATTTCCTTCTCCAGCTCATTTTTTTTTTACGGATGAGGAAACTGAGGCAAACAAGGTTAAGTGACTTGTTCAAGGTCTTACAGCTAGTAATCTGAGGCTGGATTTGAACTCGGGAAGATGAGTCTTGCAGACTCGAGGCCCAGCACTCTGTGCACTGTGACGCCACCTAGCTGCCTTAGTACTCAAGGACCCCACGTGGATTGAGAAACTCCCCTAACACTCTCATCCTTCCCCTCCAAACTGCAACCTTGCATTTCTTTTACATGGGGCAGTGAGGGTTTGGCAAGAGGTTGGCTGAGGAAGCCTCAGCCTATCTCCTGGCAGGCTCACCCGCACCACCTCCTTCTGGGGGCCTTTCCCACGACTTACAGTCTCGCAAAGAGAATACAGATAACCACACGAAAAAACCTTCTGTGATAGATGGATTAGAGATTTGCAGAAGAAAGTGCTGGGTGGGATCTGAGGAGAAGAAACCTGCATAGAAAGATGGTATTTGAATTGGACTTTAAGGAATGATTAGAAATTTAAAGAGTGAAGTGAAAGACTTTCAAGGCATAAGTTACCAATGAGCTCTTAATTGCCAAATCATTTTTCTTAAGAGTGCCGGGCCTGGAGTCAGGAACACCTGAGTTCAAATGTGGCCTCAGATACTTAATAGCTGTGTAACCTGGGGCAAGTCACTTAACCTCTGTTTGCCTCAGTTTTCCCACCTGTAAGATGGGGATAATATCCCAAGGTGGTTGTGAGGATCAAGTGGGATAATGTTTGTAGAGCACTTAACACAGTGCCTAGCACATAGTAAGTACTGTATAAATGTTAGCTATTATTATTATTATCCTTTTTTTACCTCACTGCAGCCTTTGACACTGTTTTTTTTTTCCTTTGACACTTAATCACTCTCTTCTCCTTGATATTTTGTTCTCTCCAGGTTTTTGGCATACTGCTCTTTCCTGATTCCCTTACCTGACAGCTCTTTCTGTATCCTTTGCTGCAGCTTTATCCACTTCAAACCCACTAACAGTGGGTAGGTTCTATCTTGGATCCTCTTCCTTTTTCCCATTTATTATTTCTCTTGGTCATCTCATAAGCTCCCTTGACTTTAATTATGTCTATGTAGATGACTCTCAGATCTACTTGTACAGCCCTAATCTCTTTCCTGATCTCTAATCTCACATCTCCAACTGCCTTTTAGACATCTTGAACTGGATATTCCATAGGCATCTTAAACCCAACTAGTCCAAAAGTGAACTCATTATTTGCCTTTCCAAAACCTCTCCTCTTCCTAACTTCCCTATTACTGTCAAGGGCACCATTACCCTCCCAGTCACCCAAACTAGCAACCTAGGTGACATCCTCAACTTTTCACTCTCTCTCATTCCCCATATCCAACTAATGGTCAAATCCCTCCATTTCCACTTTCATAACATCTCTTTTATATGGCCTCTTGTGACTCTGCCACTAACTTGCTGTAAGCCCTTATCATCTCACACCTGGTCTATTGTAATAGCCTGCTGGCAGGTCTGCCTGCCTCAATTCTCTCCCCACTCCAATCCATTCTTCGCTTAACCATCAAAATTGATCTTCCTAAAACACATCTGATTATATCATCCCCTTCTTCAGTAAACTCTTCTGGCTCCCTATTACTTCCAGGATCAAATATGAAACCTTCTGTTTGGCTTTCAAAGCCCTTTATACACCTTTCTTCTCTTATGTACCCTGCAATCCACACACCAGCCTCTTTGCTTTTCCTCTAATAAGACACTCCATCTCCAGACTCCAAGCATTTTCACTGACTGTATTCTCCCTCCTCATTTCTACCCCTGAGCTTCCCAGGCTTCTTTCAAGTCTCAACTAAAGGCCTCCTTGGCCGTAGTGCCTCTCCTCTAAGATTATCCAGTACATAGTTTATTTGTACATAGTTGTTTACATATTGTCTCTACTGACTGTGAGCTCCTTGAGGACAAGGACTAATTTTTTTTTTCCTTTCTATGTATCCTCAGCACTTAAAATAGTGTCTGGCACATAGATACACAGGGACTAGCAGACTGACGGACTAATTGGCTGGCATTGGGAATAATCTGAGCAAAGACAAAGAGGCACAAAGGTGTATAGCCTGTAGGAGAGTGATAAGAGATAGAGTTGGAAAGGTGGGGTAGCTCTAGATTTTGGGTGGTCTTGAACTCTGGCAAAGGAACTTGAACACCAATATTAATAATTATAATAGCATTTATATAGCACTTTAAGGTTTACAAAGTACTTTACATACCTCATTTGGTCCTTACCACAACCCTGTGAAGTAGGTGTTGTTATTACCTATCTGAGTTTTCTAGATGGATAAACTGAGGCAGACAGAAGTTAAATGACTTACCCAGGGTCACATGGCTAATAAATGTCTGAGACAGTATTTGAACTCATGTCTTCCTAACTCCAAGTCTAGCGCTCTATCCACTGTGTCACCTAGGTTTACTTGGTATGGAATAAAGATTCACTGAACTTTTTTAAGCAGACATCTATACATAAGGAAGATTATGCACAAGTATTTCTTGCAGTGAGGTGGCACAGCACTGGAGTCAAAAAGAACCATCTTCCAGAGTTCAAATCTGTCCTCAGTCACTTATTAGCTATGTGATCCTGGGCAAGTCATTTAACCCTGTTTGCCTCAGTTTCCTCATTTGGAAAATAGGCTGGAGAAGGAAATGGCAAACCATTCCTGTATCTTTGCTAAGAAAACCTCAAACAGGGTCACAAAGAGTCAGACATTGAAATGACCGAACAACAACCAATTTCTTGAATTGTTCTATCATCCATATGAATTGGAGAGAGTAGTAGGGTGGAGGCAGGAATACCTATTTGGAAGATATTATAATAGTCTGGGCTGGTAGTAATGAGGAAGGCGATGGATGTGACAGTTAATGCAAAAGTGGAATTCAAATATAAGAGAGGTGAGGGAGAGGGAAATCAAAGATAACTAAAGTTGAAAAAATGGGAGACGGGTGAATGGTAGTGCCACAGACAGAAAAACTGAAGTTAGAAGGAGAACAGATGTAATTGAGGGGAAAAAAATTAAATGTGAAAAAAAAAGAACAGATTTGGATAGAAAGATAATGAACCCAGTTGTTGACATGTGAAGTTTGAGGTGCTAATAGAATGTGCTGGTGAAAAAAAAGTTCTTTAGGCAGTTGGAAATGCAGGTCTACAGCTCATAAGGGAGCCAAGACTATATATAATCTACATCTACATCTATATCTAAATCCATGTCATATCTATATCTATTAATCATTCTTTATAGAGATGGTTATCGAAGCCTTGAGAGCAAATGAGATTATAAAGAGAGTGATCATACAGAGAGAAGACTGATGACAGACCCTGAGTTTTGAAAAGAATAAGTAGCTAATCAATCAATCAATTAAGTCCTTAAGAAGTTCCAGAAACTATGCTCTGAGGATACAGAGAAAAGCAAAACCATAAATACAATCCCTGCTCTCAAAGTGTTTACATATTAATGGGGGAGACAATATGGAAATAATAGGAGTATATGACAAACATAAGTATGTAGTTTAAGGAAGGTTGTTGTTTGTCCTTCTTTCTTGATGTCCTGTGACACCAGGAAGATGATGCCTTGACTCGGAAATGATTCAGGTTTAAGTGAGGGAGCGCTGGGCAAGGTCATCAGCCTCACTTTCTCCTCTGGAGTCATCTGGGACGAGTGGCAAGATCAGGACAACTGGAGACGGCCGCGCTTACGGAAGGTAACTTTGTAGGGGATGACTCAAGTGACTTGGGGAACTAGAAGGCATCTTTCAGAGAGTTGGGTCTTAAAAGAAGCCAGGATTTTCAAGAGGCAAAAGTTAGGAGGGAGGGCATTCCAGGCATAGAGCGCAGACAGTGCAAAGGTATGGGAGATGAGAGATGGTATAGAAAGTGAGCCACTGTAGCTAAATTGTAGAGTGCAAAGAGAGTAAAGTGTGAGGAGACTGAAAGGTAGGAAGGGACTGTGCTGTGATAAGCCTTAAATGTCAAGAAGAGGACCTCATATTTTATCTTGAAAGTAATAAGAAGCTGAAGGAAGTTTATCAGTGAAAAGAGAGAGAGATGAGATAGTAGCTGCATAGCACAGAAGGGTCAAGAAGGAGCTGACATGAGCAAGATAGAAAGGACTCAGTAGAGAAGGATAGACTGAAGAAGAATGGGAAGGAGGAATATCTGATGGCACAAGCACCTCGCAGACCCTGAAGAGCCACGGAGGACATTGAAAAGACCCAGAAGTTATACAAACAGCTGGAAAAACATACCACTTTCTAGATTTGCAAAATGCTTGATATCCCCACCATAGAGTTGGGTGGTATAAATATTCCTGTTTCAGATGGGAAAACTGAGGCTAAGATACTAGCCTCAGGTCATACATATAGTATCTATTTCTTTGAGTCCCCTACCTAGTGTTCTTTTCACTACATCCCATCATCTCCCATAACAAAGTTTGTACCTGGATCTTCCTCGTCTTTGAGGTGCTCCTATGCTAAACAGCCTGCCTCAAGAAAGTTTGTAAAATAGATGACCATTAGATCAAATAGGGTGACCCCAAACTCCACTTGACCTATTTCTGCAGGTCTTTGTTCTCACCTAGATGGTATTAGCCCCTCTCAGGGGTTTTTACATTTTTAATATAGCATTTAATATACTTTTTCTAACAAACCAAAAGCCTTCAGGACACCCCCTTAAAAAAGCGACTAGAGGAATTTCAAGTATTTAATTGAAGGAAGGTAGATATTTGGGGATGAGTGGACCTACTCAATGGAACACATGTGATTGATTGGCTCCTCAAATGGCCAACCCTGATACTTCAGAACAACTATTTTCTGTGTAACTATATTGTGTGGAAGAAAAAGTGACAAGCACTCCCCTTCTTCAAAGGTCTCTGGACCTGTCCCCCAAGGAAGGTCCAGTAAAACAGTGGGAGGAAGAGAAGATTCAAAGAGAAACACCCACCTCTAATCTAGGTCCTTCAAGGAAACCATCGTCCTCTAGGTTGGGGAGGAAGCACCATCTCTCACAGTTGAGCAGTTGTTTACAGGCTGAAAGGAGAAGGGAGTTGGAGGTAGCAGTGTGGGTGCTGGGGTGTGTCTTGACTACTGGAAACAGATGAGATCCATCCTCACTGCCCCAGAGTAAAGTAATTTTACATAGTTCCTCTCCTATGAATTTAGGATCCCAAGTGCCTCAAGACTCACCTGAACTGGAAAATGGTCTTAAAAATTTTAATCTTGTGCTCAGAGGTAAGTGGCCCATTTGTTAGGGGATGTCCGTGAATTTGTTATTCCCTTGCGACTGGTTTGGGGAACTTACTACCCCTAGAAATCCCCTTTATTTGATGGATTGGGAGAATGAGGCTCAGAGCTGAAATGATATCCAAAGTAACACAAAATTAGTGGCAGAGCTGGAACTAGAGCTTAGGCTGGATCTTAGCTCAGGGTTCTTTTCTATTACACTACAATTATCTTCCAAAATATTTGCAGAAAAAATGTTTGGTGTGATCCTGGGTGAGGTGGGTGGAATTTTCTGGTTATTTAAGTGGCTAATTAGACAGGGAGAGAGTTGGAATATGTATAATTTGTTTAGTGCCAGGCACATTTTTTTTTTTTTGTAATAAGAGGTGCTTCCTGCCAGGCTTAGAATTCATACACTCGTCCCAAGTGAATTTTCAGGTGAATCGTCATCCAATAAAGCCTAAATTATGCCAGAGAGGTGGTGGAGGGGGTAAGAGAGGAGTGTGAAGGAGAATAAGGAACAAGATTATGGTTTTTTCTTGTGTCATTATTCTGTAAATATTCAGGAACAGACCAGGATATACTGAGTTGGTTTCCCCCCTACCTTAGGATAGGGGATTGAGAGGAGGAAATTTGGCTTACACAGAATTGAGCAGACCTAAGATTATGTCATGGATCTCCTATTTTTAAGTAGTTAAGAATTGAAGAAGGGACTTTTCACTTTGGGAGGAGATAATCTTTTAATTTCTTATTTTCTCTTTCCTATGAGTTGCCAGCAGATGGGGCCTTGCTGGATGGTCACCTTTGATGTTGTCTCTTCCTCGAGCATTTGTGGACTAAAGTTTCAAGTGTAGGTGCCAGTAGACATACCAGCCACTCACCTCACACTGGACTTATAGGATTCCTGAAAGGGTACAGCCTGGCTCTACCCACTAATCTTCTCTTTCTCCAAACTGGGCCGCTGTGTGTTTCCAGATATTACCTGTATTTTAAATTTCTGGCTGCAGCTGTGGGATGTGTTCTTGGCAAAGAAGGTGTGGGAGAATGGCCAGTTAGCAGGTGGCATGACTGACCATACTAATCTAGCCAATTATGGCTGAGCAGAAGAAGCAACACTTCTGTGTGTTACTGATTTGTTCCTCTCTGGGGCAACCTTCCTTTTGTCTGTGAAAAACCCAGATGAAGTCTCCAATACTTGGAGGATTCAGATTCAGGCAGCTGGAGTTTCTAAAAACTATCCAGTAAATGAAGATTACATGCCCTGTCCAGCATATGGGCAAATTTGTTAAACTTAGGGCAGTAATAAGAGGCATGTTAAATGTAGTATCTGATGAATTAAATTTATACCATTGCCCGGAGTTACTGTCCAGGGTCAAGCAATTATCTGAGCAATTTCTCCAATTATATGTAGATCAGGGCAAAGAATTGTAGGCCACCTTCTTGTTCTATGATTCTTAATGGGTCTGAGAGTCAGAAATCTGTAATAGGGCGGATATAATTGAAGTCTATGTTGTCACCCACCCCCACCTCCTCAGTAAGAATGTAAGTTCCTTGAAGGTAAGGACTATTTAGTTGTTGTTTTTGGTCTTTTGTCTAACAAGTATGGTTCCTCACACATTGTAGCAATTTAGTAAAATCTGTTGAATTGAATTGTAGCACATATCACCTCAATGTGATGAAACTAAGTATCTTTGCACCAAATCGGTGTGGAGACTAATCAGGCCTATTCCCATCTTTGGAAAAGATAAGAGAGGACTGTAGGATCAGAGCCTCTAGAACAACATAACATGTTAAATTTGGAAATAACCTTAGATTATTTAGTCCAACCCCCTGAGTTTACTATGTAAGAAGCAGAGGGCCAAGGTCACATAGCTAACTGCAAGTCAGGACTAGAACCCACGTTTCCTTACTCTTAATGTGTTCTCTTTTCACCAAATCAGACAGCCTTGTGACTGTTTACAAACTAAATAGCCATTCAAATAATGACTCTCTAATAAGACACTCAATTCAGCAGTTATTTATATGTAAATTCTGATTTTTAAAGCTCTAGTCTCTAAGCTGTAAATCTGTTGTCTTTATTGAATCATTAGAATTCTCATTTAGTGTGGGGTGGCAGGAGGAAGGCCCTGCACTGAGAGCTTATGTTATAGCTCAGAAGCTAAAAATCCCATAGGGATTGCTCACATGGTGGTTATCTCTACTTACAGGGTAATCCAAGTCTGGGTTTGCAACTTCCCAAATTGGAAGGAAACGGATCATTTAAAAATTTATTACAAATAGTTTTAGTGACCAATACAATAAATGACTTTTTATAACCATTTGCATTTAAATATATTTTAATACAGTGTCTGTAACTAAATTCAATTAGCTCTCTTTGTTGGCTTTTTCTTCTAGGTAATCAGAGTAAGTTTGTGCTGTGATCTAGTTCTGTTTTTGTTTGCTTTGCATCACTTTTATATTTTTTTATTCCTCATATGTCAATAGAGTAGGTGATAGAATACCATAAAATACTACAATTTAACCATTTCCTATTGTCAAGTATCTAGGTTGTTTTCAGTTTTTTTGTAACTACAAATGATGCAGATATAAGTCTTTTTTGAACAAGATAGTTCTCAGGATATATTTTAATAGTTCTCAGGATATATTAACAGTAAAGGAATTGACTCAAAGATATGATTGTTTTTGACGCTTTAGTACAGTACTGCCAGATGACTTAAAAAAATTCTACTAACAATGAATGAAATAAGAATATACCTCCTTCTCTTCTCCTTGGTTAAACATGAGAAATGATAGGACATTAAAGTAGAAGCATTGCCATCTGCTTTGCTTCTGTACCCTCCTCACCATGGGACTTTTCCATCTGACTTGCAACTGAAACCCCAATTAGAATGGGAGCTCCCTGAAGGTAAAGGCTGTTTTACTTTTATCTTTTTACTTTTACGTTTACTTTTATCTCTCATGCTTAGCACATTCATTTCTTTGGCACTTCCAAAGAAATTGTTTTAATTTTGACCTCTTTAAGTGAGGCTATGTGCTTTTCAAAAACTTATCAATCACTTGAATTTTCTCTAGTATAAATGATCTGTTCATATTTTCTGACCTCGTTATTGTGGGGTGTACAACCTTTGAGCATTTTTAACATTTCATAATACTTTAGATGGCATACTTTTATCTATCATTTGCAACAGATATACCAATCTTTATTTTTTTGATATAATTTTTAATGTTAACAAAACATATCTATCTTGTAGCCAATTTTTCTTCATGTCAAGGGAATTTTATTTTCCTGCCACCTTTGAAAGATACTGTCTTCATTAGTTGTAAATTTTTGTGGCATGTGGTGGGAAAGAGAGGCCTAAATCTTTCCTGTCACTTTACTAACTGGTCTTATCAAGTATATTTGGGGTTTTCTCAAGAAGAGTTGGTTCTCTAAGTATAATATCATGTCACCTACAAATGATTGTTTGGCATCTTCATTTCCAATGTTAATCTTACTAATCTCTTTCTTAATTTATTGCAATTCTAGCATTTAAAAAATACTTTTGTTAAACACAAAGGGTAAAAGCAGGCACTTGCTATACATTGGTTCCTCATTGCAGAGTGACACTTTGTTATATTAATGAAGAAGTCCCCTATCCCCCATCCTCCCATTCCTTTTTTTTTCTTTAGTATTTATCATGAATGAATATTGGATTCCCCCCCACAAAGACTTGTCTTTACCTGTTGAGAAAATAATTGTGTACTTCCCTTTGTTGTTCCTAAAGTTGGCAAAGTCTTGGATATCTGGCATAAATCCTACTTGTACATGATGCACAATTGTTTCAATGTATTGCTGTATTGTTGACTCATCTCTTTAGCATTTTTGCATCTATATTCACGAGTGAAGCTAGGTTCTAATTTTTTTATTTTTTTAAAATAGTATTTTATTTTTTCCCAATTATATGTCAAGACAATTTTTAGCATTCATTTTTAAAAATCTATTTTTATTAATTTATTTTTAGTTTTCAACAATCACTTCCATATGCTTTTGAGTTTAAAATTTTTCTCCTGTTCTCTCCCTCCCTTCCCTCCCCAAGACAGTGTGCAGTCTGATATAGGCTCTACATATACATTCCTATTAAACATATTTTCACATTAGTCATGTTGTAAGGAAGAATTAGAACCCATAGGAGGAACCACAAGAAAGAGGAAACAAAACAAAACAGAAGGAAAAAAAGAGCAAATAGCATGCTTCAATCTGCATTCAAACTCCACAGTTCTTTCTCTAGATGTAGATAGCATTTTCCATCATAGCATTCATTTTTAACAAGATTTTAATTTCCAAATTTTTCTCCTTCCCTTCTCCCCCTCCCCTTTTCCTAAAATGGTAGGCATTTCGATATAGGTTATATATGTACAATTAAGTGAAACATTTCCTTCTTAGTCATAGTTGTAAGAGAAGAAACAGATCAAAAGGAAAAAAACACAAAAAATAAAGCAAGTGAAAAAAGTAAGTTTTGATTTGCATTCAGAATCCATCAGTTCTTTATTTGGGGGGTGGATTGCATTTTCCATCATGAGTCCTTTGTACTTGTCTTGGATCATTGTGTTGCTGAAGAAGAGCTAAGCCATCCATAGTTGATCATCACACAATGTTGCTGATACTATGTATACTGTTTTCCTGGTTCTGCTCATTTCACTTTGCATCAGCTTGTACAAATCTTTCCAGCTTTTTCTGAAATCTGCCTGCTCATAATTTCTTCCTTCCTTCTTTCCTTCCTTTCTTTGTTTCTTTGTTTCTTTGTTTCTTTCTTTCTGTTTCTTTCTTTGTTTCTTTGTTTCTTTCTGTCTTCCTTCCTTCCTTCCTTCCTTCCTTCCTTCCTTCCTTCCTTCCTTCCTTCCTTCCTTCCT
>NW_020954556.1:10088958-10438593 GCF_900497805.2 Vombatus ursinus
CCTTCCTTCCTTCCTTCCTTCCTTCCTTCCTTCCTTCCTTCCTTCCTCCCCTCTTTTTCTTTCTTTCTCTCTTTCTTTCTTTTGTGAGGCAATTGGGGTTAAGTGACCTGCCCAGGGTCACACAGCTAGTTAGTGTCAAGTGTCTTGTCTGAGAATGAATTTGAACTCAGGTCTTCCTGACTCCAGAGCTGGTGCTCTATCCACTGCGTGACCTAGCTGCCCCTCTGTTCATCATTTCTTATTGCACAGTAGTTTTCCATTACATTCATAAATCACAACTTGTTCAGCCATTCCCCAACTGATGGGCATCCCCTCAATTTCAAGTATTTTGCCACCACAAAAAGAGTTGCTATAAATATTTTTGCATATATAGCTCTTTTCCCTTTTTTATGATCTCTTTGGGATACAGATCTACTAGTGGTATTGCTGGATCAAAGGGTACGCACAGTTTGGTTGCCCTTTAGGCATAGTTCTAAATTGTTCTCCAAAATGGTTGGATCAGCTCACAACTCCACCAACAATGCATTAGTGTCTCAATTTTCCTATAGCCTCTCCGATGTTTATCATTTTCTTTTTTTGTCATATCAGCCAATCTGAAAGTTGTGAAGTGGTACCTCAGAGTTGTTTTAATTTGCATTTCTCTAGTCAAAAGTGATTTAGAGCACTTTTTCATATGACTATAGATAGCTTGATTTCTTCACCTGAAGAAATGACCATTTAAATATTTATTTATTTAAATAAATAAGTTGACCATTTGTCATTTGGGAATGGCTTGTACCCTTACACATTTGACTCAATTCTCTATATATTTGAAAAATTAGGACTTTATCAGAGACACTTGCTGTAAAGATTGTTTCCCAGCTTTCTACTTTCCTTCTAATTTTGGTTACATTGGTTTTGTTTGTGCAAAAGCTTTTTAATTTAATATAATCATTACTATTTATTTTATTTTGTAATGTTCTCTATCTCTTGTTTGGTCATGAATTTTTCCCTTCTCCATAGATCTGACAGGTAGACTATTCCTTGCTCTTCTAATTTGCTTATGGTGTCACCCTTTATCTAAATCATGTACCCATTTTAACCTTATCTTGGTGTATGGTGTAAGATATTGGTCTATTCAGTGCTTCTTGAACTGTGGGTCCTGACCCCCATATGGAAAAAGTTTAAGAAGCCCTGTCTTAGTTTGTGCCCTATTGCTTTCCAGTTTTCCCTGCAGTTTTTGTTAAATAGTGAGTTCTTATCCCAAAGGTTGGAGTCTTTGGGTTTATCAAATACTAGGTTACTATGGTCATTGACTACTGTATCTTGTGTACCTAATCTATTCCACTGATCCACCACTCTATTTCTTAGCCTGTACCAAATGATTACTGCTTTATAATATAGTTTGAGATCTAGTGTTGCTAGGCCACCTTCCTTTGTATTTTTTTTTTTTGGTTGTTGTTGTTAATTCCCTTGCTATTCTTGACCTTTTATTCTAACAGATGAATTTTGTTATTTTTCCTAGCTCTGTAAGATAATTTTTGGTAGTTTGATTTGTATGGCACTGAATAAGTAAAATAGTTTAGGTAGAATTGTCATTTTTATTATATTGGCTCAGTCTACCCATAAGCAATTGATATTTTTCCAATTGTTTAGATATGACTTTGTATAAAAAGTGTTTTGTAATTGTGTTCATGTAGTTCCTGGGTTTTTCTTGGCAGGTAGACTACCAAGTATTTTATATTGTTTACAGTTATTTTAAATGGCATTTCTCTTTCTATCTCTTGCTGCTGGGTTTTGTTGGTCATATAAAGAAATGCTGATGATTTATGTGGGCTTATCTTATATCCTGCAGCTTTGCTAAGTTGTTTATTATTTCAAGTAGTTTTTTAATTGATTCTTTAGAGTTCTCTAAGTATACCATCATATCATCTGCAAAGAGCGATGGTTTTGTTTTCTCATTGCTGATTCTAATTCCCTCGATTCCTTTTTCTTCTCTTACTGCTATAGCTAACATTTCTAGTGCTGTATTGAATAATAGTGGTGATAATGGGCATCCTTGCCCTGATCTTATTGGGAAGGCTTCTACCTTATCCCCATTGGATCAGATCTCCGTGGTTCCTTCTGCCTCTGACACAGTGGTAGCTCTGGCAGAGGACTGGAGCAAATCTTCCTAAGGTCCAAAGATCAAGTGAATTAGGCAGAGCAGCCATAGCACTTAAGTCCAGGGCTATACCTTCTGGGCTTTCCTACTTAGCCCAGACTCCATTTACCCATTCTGTTTGCTTCCCCAATGAGCCCTGGTACACTGGATTTAATGATGAACAGTTCAGTAAAACTAACAGATCCACTGTCTGCCAGTGTGTATATCCTACACCTGGAGTCTATAATGAAGAGAGGGAAAGGCATTTTTTTCAGCCGCTCGACATGGAGCTGTTAAACTCACAGCCAGCAGGCCAAATGCAGCCTGCAAAACTCTGGATTGCCATCATAACCAGATTAAAATATAATTGGGAAATGTTTAACAAAATAAACATAAATGCAGTGCAACATAAATAATGCTAATTTGTCATTTTCAAATTAAGTTTGATATCACCTCTACAGGATCACACTTGGTCATTACACTTACACATACGTGCATTCTGTTAAACAAAAATAGAATTCTTCGGAGCACCTCTGTTTTTTGTTCTCATCCAATTTAAATAATCTCTAAGTTTGCTAACTATCCTCATAGAATTACTTTCTATGTGTTGAAATGCATTAATGCAAACTATTATAATTAGAAAAATGTTTTATTTATAATTAAGCCTATTAAGGCTTTTTTTTTAAAGTAGTGAAGTATGTGGATATTTAAGAAAGTCTGGAGTTGCTTCTCTTTGAAGATTCTTTTATTGTTTTTTTTTAGGGTGGACAAAATTAGTTTGCTTTTATTTCTTTTTTTAATTAATTAATTTATTTTTAGTTTTCAACATTCACTTTCATAAGATTTTGCGTTCCAAATTTTCTCCCCATTTCTCCCCTCCCCTCACTCCAAGATGGTGTGCAATTTGATATAAGCTCTACCTACACATTCATATTGAACCTATATTCACATTAGTCATGTTGCAAAGAAGAATTCGAACCAATGGGAAAAACTGTGAGAAAGAAGAAACAAACAAAAAAGAGAGAGAGAGAGAACAAATAGTATGCTTCAATCTGCATTCAGACTCCATAGTTCTTTTTCTGGATGTGGACAGCATTTTCCACCATGAGTCCTTTAGAATTATGGATCCTTGCATTGCTAAGAAGAGATGTTAGTCATCACACATTATGGCTGTTACTATGTACAACATTCTCCTGGTTCTGCTCACTTTACTCAACATCAGTTCATTCGAGTCTTTCCAGGTTTTTCTGAAATAGGCCTGCTCATCATTTCTTATAGCACAATAGTATTCCATTACATTCATATACCACAATTTGTTCGGCCATTCTCCAATTGATGGGCATCCCTTCAATTTGCAATTCTTTGCCACCACAGAAAGAGCTGCTATTTTTGTACATGTAGGTCCTTTTCCTATTTTTATGATCTCTTTGGGATACAGCCCAAGAAGTGGTATTGCTGGGTCAAAGGGTATGCACAGTTTTATAACCCTTTGGGCATAGTTCTAAATTGCTCTCCAGAATGATTGGATCAGTTCACAACTCCACCAATGCATTAATGTTCCAATTTTCCCACATCTTCTCCAGCATTTATCATTTTCCTGTTTTGTCATATTAGCCAATCTGATAGGTGTGATGTGGTACCTCAGAATTGTTTTGATTTGCATTTCTCTAATCAATAGTGATTTAGAGCATTTTTTCATATGGCTATAGATAGCTTTAATTTCTTCATCTGAAAACTACTTAAGATTCTTTTAAATAGTAGGTTTTATTATTGGTTATTAAATCTTTCAAAGACCAAGACCTTGTTGGGTCTACTAAGTTTGCTGGGCATGACACTACAAAGACATGTCCAAGACTTTGTATCTTAACTAGTTTGGTCCTTTTTTTCTTCGAGGGTTATTCTGAGGACCTTTTTTATGTTTCTTTGTATTTCAACTAGGTGGCTCAGGGGATAGAACACTAAACTTGGAGTCAGGAAGACTTGGGTTCAAACGTTGTCTCAGACACAGAATACTAGCTCTGCGACCCTGGGCAAATCATTTAACATCTCTCAGTAACTAAACTGGAAATAATAATAGTGTCTACCTCATAGAGTTGTGAGGATCACATGTGAGAAGGGGAAAGGAAAGGAATAAGCATTTATACAGAGCCTACCATGTGCCAAGCACTGTGCTAAGAGCTTTACAAATAACTCATTTTATAGGAAAACACGCGAAGAGCTTTTCAAACCTTGAAGTGCCGAGTAAGTGCTAGTCCAGGGGTAGGGAACCTGCAGCCTCAAGGCCACACGTGGTCCTCCAGGTCCTCAAGTGTGGTCCTTTGACTGAATCCAAACTTCCCAGCACTTGAGGACCTGGAGGGCCCCACAAGTTCTCTACCCCTGTTAGTCACTGCTACTATTCTGAAACTTGCAAATTATTTGTCTGAGAACCATGGTACAGCCTTTCTCTGTGTCAGGAGAACATGGGTATTCCTTTCACTTCTGGAATAGTACCTATTTGTAACTATTTCAGAAACACCTCCCCCGTCATTAGATTCTTATAAAATTAGGTTCTTTTTCTCCCCCTTCTTTCTGGAGTTGCAGTTCATCTAAAGTGTGAACTTTTTGCTCTATCTTTGTCTTGCAAATTCATTTGCTTCTCTTCCCACTTTTAAAATTTGCCTTTAAAAGTTATGTTGTTTTCCATTCATATTTATTCACCTTTGCTTAATTTTATTTATTATTTGCTACTTCATTGATGTTTAAAATTATGATATTTGTACATTCCCTAATTGTTCCTTTGGTTTTCATTCTTCAGCCTGCCCCACCCCCCATGGGGGGTAGAGAGAAGAAGGGGTGAATTGGTCTTACTTTTAACAAATTATTAAATATTCAATTTCTTCTTTTATGTTCAAGAATGTGTATTTTTTTGGGGGGGCAATTAGGGTTAAGTGACTTGCTCAGGGTCACACAGCTAGTGTCAAGTGTTTGATCTGAGGCCGCATTTGAACTCAGGTCCTCCTGACTTCAGGGTCAGTACTCTATCCACTGCACCACCTAGCTGCCTCTGCAGGAATGTGTATTTGTGAAGAGACTTCTTTCTCTTAGTTCTAAAATGATAGAATTTATTGGTCATGTTTTTTTCTTTGACTTCTACTCAGGGCAATGATTAAGGGGGGAGTTGAAGCTAAAAAGGTTTCTGAACTACAGGTGTATTAAGCTAAAAGCTAGAGCTATAGATGGGAATAATCAACCTAACTATCTATTAGCTTCTAGGGGCCAAAGCTGTGAAATTGGGCAATTGATCTTGTGTAAGAAGTATGGAGCTATGGTAGAGTTGCTGGAAATTGAAGTTATAAATGTGGCTAATTGGGTAGTGGGCTGGATTCTAGAGCTATGGTGGTGGGTGATTAGCCTCATTGCTGTTATGTGCTTAAATTATGGTGGTAGGTTTCTACAGGATTGATAGCAGCTGGATGCAGAAGTAGGTGGTGGGCCAGGCAGAACTCTAGAAGCTCAAGGAAGGCTAATTGACCTAGTTATAAGCTATGGGGCGGGAAGGTCTCAATTTGCAAGGGTTAGAAGGAGGTAACCCAATGAATGGTTTTTGGCAGAGCAAAGGGGTAGGGGTGAAGCAGGAGATCCCTTGTCTTCCTTCAAGACAGCTCAAATCCCACTTTCTAGAAGAGGTCATTCCTAGTCTTCACCTTTGGCTAGCTGAAGTGCTTTCTCCTTGAGATGACCACCCAATTACAGTCGTGACAGATTAACCTCCTTTCCTACAATACTACTAACCTCCTCCTACAATAACTAAGCTAGTAGATGAGGGGAATAATGTGGATATAATTTACCTGGATTCTAGAAAATGTTTGATAAAACCTCTATACTATTCTCAAGGTGAAGATGTAGACTATACAGTGATATATAATCAGGTGGATTCAGAACTGGGTGGATGGCTGGCCTTGAGTAGTTATTGATGGTTCACTGTCAATGTGAGACAAGATCTCCAGGGGGATACTCCAGGGATCAGTACTTGGCCCTGTATTGTATCCATTAAAGGCATGGATAGAACGCTCATCAAATCTGCAGATGATACAAGGCTGGGAAGGATTGCTAACATTGTGGATGACCCAGGCAAGATCCAAGATCTTAAGAGACTAGAGCATTAGGTGTAATCCAGTAAGATGACATTTAACACTGATAAATGTAAAGACTTAGTTACCAAAAAAATCAACTTCCCAAATATAAAGTGGGTAGGTCTGAAAAATACATGGAAACTAGTAGTGTGATATGGCAACCCCAAAAGGTAATGTGATTGTAGGCTGCCTTGAGAGGAACAGCTTTCACTATTACCTTGCATCCTGATGAAGACTCTTATTACTTCACACCTGGACTACTGTGAAAGCTTACAGGGTGGTCTTTTCCCACTCCAATTTATCCTCCACTTGGCTATCAAATTGATCTTCCTACAACACAAGTCTGAGGACATTCCTCCCCTACTCAATCAGCTCTAGTGATCCTATTACCTTTGGGATCATATATAATATCCTGCATTTGACTTTTACAAGCCTTCATCACCTAGTCCCTCCTATATATCTTATACCTTATGTTCCTCCACCTACTCTCCAATCTAGTGACACTGGCCTCCTTACTGTTTCTCTTACCAGAAACTTCTATCACCTGACTGTATTTTCCAATGGCTATTACTTGAATTCTCCCACTCATCTCTGCTTGTTGGCCTCCTGAAGTCTCTGCAAAGTTCCACCTTCATCAAAAAGCCTTTCTCTGACCTTAACCTTAGTCCCTTCCCTCTTAGTACATCTAATCTATCCTCAGTTCTTTGTATATAGTTGTTTCTTGTTGTCTCCTACATTAGACTGAGCTTCTTGGGAGCAGGGACTGTTTTTCAAAAATTTTGTTTCTGCCTTTGTATCTCTAGCACTTGGCACAGTGACCTAGCATTTAGCATAATAGGTTATTAATGCTTGTTGAGAGCTTTCAGAAAGGTGATGGTTCCACTGTACTCTTTCCTGTAAGACCTCAGAGTTCTGGGTATCCTTGTTTAGGAAGGACATGGATAGAGTATCCAGAAAGGGACTAGAATAGCGTTGTCATTTTTCAATCATATCTGACTCTTCATGACCCCATTTAGGGTTTTCTTGGCAGATACTGAAATGGTTGCTATTTCCTTTTCCAGCTCATTTTACAGATGAGAAAACTGAGGCAAGCAAGGTTAAGTGACTTGCCCAGGGCCACACAGCTAGTGAGGCTGGATTTGAACTCAGGAAGATGAGTTTTTCTGACTCTGGGTTGGGCACTACTGTGCCACCTAGCTGTCCTGACTAGAACAGTAAGGGACCTTAAGGCCATGTCCTATAGGGACCTAGTGAAAGAACTGGGGATGTTTGGCATGAAGCCTTGAGTGGGAAGGGGACAATAGCTGTCTTCCAAGTATTCGAAAGGTTGCCATATTGAAGCAGAATTAGATTTATTTTGTTCAGCCCCAGAAGGCAGAAGCAAGAGCAACAGGTAGACATTACATAGAGGTAAATCTAGACTTGATGTCAGTAAAAACTTCTAAATGATTCCCATCCAAAAAAGCGGAATGGGTTGCCTTTACAGGTAGTAGGACTCTCCTCCTTGGAGGTGTTAGCAAAGGCTAGATAACCACTTGTTGGGCACATGATAGTGGGAATTCCTTTTCTGTTTTAAGTTATATAGCCACAGATATCCCAATCAATTCTCAAATCCTGTGTTCTGTGGCATTCTTTGGGATGGAATGAGATGGATGAGTTTGGAGATATTCCTGCCTTGCCTTAAGCTAAGAGTCCTTAGATACAGAGAAATTGCTTCTGTACAGAATGTCTCAAATGGGGAAGGTTATCCTAACCCACCTTTTACTTGGTTTCACTACAGGATATGATGTCCAATCTAGAACTCACCTAGCCATTTATTTTTCTACTCTGCATTGCCACCAAGAAGACATCCCTAACTCTGAGCATCTATAGTCATAAACACAGGATTACATTGTTCCACTTGAACAACTGGTGAGTAGAGGAATATGGATGTTTCCTTTTGTCCACTTGGTTTATGGTTGTAGGGCCACTCCCATCCTACTTTCTCCATTGTAGCATACTTGCCTTGGCAGAGAGCACATCATCTCATCCTTCTTTAGAACTTCTAACAGTAGAGAAAGAACTTTAAGGCTGTCTGCCTCCATGACCCATATTTAAAGGTGATCTGACTTTGTCCTCTGGTAGATCTGGCTGCTTGTAGGAAGGAGGGATTTGGCCCTCCTGGGTAGCTATTTTTCCCCCTTCCTTCTCAACCCACCCCTTTATAAATAATTTCTGTGCTAGAGCCCACAATGTGCATTTTATATCGATTAAGAAAGACTTAAACTTTATTTGCTGTGGATTCCTTGGGCTTCAGTAAGAACTTGAAGATGTGCTCAGGAAAGGGTCAGAGAACCATTTCCCCACTGTCCTGCAGTAGAGGAGAATTTGAGGTACCCTTTATCTCTGGGTGCCAGTTTCCTCTTATTCTTTCACAGAACCCCAGAGATTAAACTACCATTGTGGGGTACATGTCCACGTGTAGGAGAAACCTCAGCATGGGAAAGGTCAGTATTTGGATGTGAATGAAATGGCAAAGCTGTCTTTTGATCCAGGAAACATCACCTCTCTAGTTCTCATTTATTTAATAGGTGGACTAGGGTAAGCCTTACTTCCTAATAGAGTTCCTCAGGAATAGGAGAATTTCACTATTGCACATGCAGAGTATTCATTCTGTATGAATGGTTGATTACAGGTGTCAAACATGTGGCTACCTCTTTGTCCCCCCAATCAGTAACATAAATATAGGAAAAACTTATTCCTTGCAGTCTCATTGTTCTTCTTGCCCCTACCCAACTACATCCCTACAACAGCCATCTTCCTAAAGCTTAGCTCCAAGTGCCACCCCTCTTCCAAATGGCTTCTCTCTAGAGCTGGTCAGTCATTCCACATGCCAGAAGCTGGCCCATTCCTCTGCTGACTTCTGCTTCCAGACCCTCCCTCTGCCATCATTCTTTGTGGTTAGCTTTATTATCCCCTCATCTTAGTTATTGTCATCTACTGATTGACACCCAGGTTGCTCTCCTTCAAAAGTTCAGGACTGGTTTTTTCACACCTTCCTTTCTACCCTGATGCTCAGGGACTTCAGTATCACAAGGATCTCCCTTAGGACACCTGGGCCTTCTGGGTTATCATTCTTAGCTTGAATGACCTAGGTTGCTCCATCTCAGCCAGTATGGACCCTGGAGATAATCAGACTAATAAGGCATTGTTCTCCCCCTTGAATGCTTTCCTGCCCCCCACTCATCTTGTCATTCATAGCCTGCTAGTATTTAATCCTGAGTCCCCATCCCCACCCCCCAGTAGTTGTCATGTATCTCCTTTTCCTTTCACTATCAAACTTCTAGTAAAGACTACACTTGCTGCTTCTATTGCCTCATTGTCCACTCTTCAACACCTTACAATCTGGCTTCTGACCCTACTCCTCCACTGAAAGCCTCTTTAAGATTCCCAGTGATCTCTCATCAGATATCCTCAGTGGTCCTCTTTCCATGCAACTTCTGACAGTAGCTCCCTCCCACTCCCCCATTTCACCTCCCTTGGGTTCTCATGCCTACTATTTCCTGGACTGCTTCCTAATAAGATTTCTATAAAGCACATTAAGGTTTTCCAAGTACATCATTATTTCATATGAGCCTCATGACAACTAGATCAGGTACCATTCTCATTTTACAAGTTAGGAAACCAAGGGAGAGAGATCAAGTCACTTGTTCATAGTCGCACAGCTCGTATCAGAGGTGTGATGGCCACCCAGGGATTCCCTCCTACCAGTCCAGGATGCCATCCTTTCCTACCTGTCTTACTGACCTGCATCCTGCAGTTCTTTCAAGGCTCAACTCCCACATACTTTTAGGAAAGCTTTCCCCCATCGCCATTAATAATCTCTCCCTCCTCAAACAGATCTTGGGCACTTTGATCTCTCCTTTTGACTAAATCTTGTATTTTATTTTTGTGGTCATGTCTCTGAAGAAGAATGGAAGTTCCTTAAGGACACTGTATTCCTAGCTGTGCATTGATCACTGTTTTGATCCCAAATTGCTGTTCCTAGATTTTTCTGGAACACAACCATTCCTTTTCAAGGACCAGTTCAGCTTTCTCTAATTCCTCCCTCATTTGAAAGCGAGCTCTAAGTTTTCTTAGAACACTTTCCCTAGATCTCTCCTTTGTTACATTCTACCCAATATACCATTTATTCGTGTACATGCCATTATCTACATTAGAGTAGAACCTGTTGTGGGCAGGCGTTATGTTGAAATGAAATACTCTGATTTGTCTGACTGGTTTTTTCACCATTCCTCAAACAGCTTGGCCTTTGCTACCTTTGAATCCATGTTGACAATGCCCTCTCTTCCATACTATTTGCTAAAACACTAGCCTTCTCTTCAAGGCCTAGCTTAAATACTACCTCCTGCCTAGTGATCTCTCTTATCATGCAAGTAAACATGTACCACTTTACAACATCTCATGTCATCTTATGCATTGTTACCTTAGCTGGTTGTGTACCAGCCCTGATTCCCAGCTGGTACCTTATATTTCTCATAAGGCCTGCTACATAGTAGGTATTCAATAAAATATTTAATTGGTTTGATTAAACCAAGCCCATCTCGAGTAAGGGCGACTGCCTTGATGTCAAAGCCCAGTTTGCCCCTCCCTAAGTCCTACTTATGGGGTTGAGCAAAAGGAAAGTGGGACTCATGGGATGGTTGAAGGCGGCCAAAGACAAGAAGAGATGCTCAGACAGGCCTCCGCTCTCGGCCCAAGGTCTGGAATTGGCCGACCAGCTTTTATTTCCTCTCTAGAGGGGACATTCCTGTGACCTTGTGTGGGCCACAGGGCACAAACTTGATAGGGGTGGACACATCCATTCAGGACGAGACCTGAAGAACTAGGCAAGTTCACAAGGGCTCCTCCTGCCCCTGACTTTGTCCCTCTGCAGCAGGGGGTCAAAATTCCCCTGGCAAGGGCAGCTCCTGGCATTGCTGGAAGGATCTGCTGGTGTTGGCTCTGGGGAGGGGAGAGCTGCCCCACTGGGGGAGGAGGGAGTGGGATAGCTAGCCCCATCCCTGGCATCTGCTCTGGAAAAAACTCCTATAAGGCTTGACCGGTGTGTCTCCTTCCCTGAACGGGATCCGTGGGTCTTGGGGGCCACTGCTCAATTCTGGTGGCCGGCCCTTTAAATGTCCATCTCAAACTGTGATTCCTCATCTGGGGAGAGAAAAGATAAAGACTGATGAACCCTAAAGACAGTCAGTAGATAGAATTGGTATCTTGGGAGTTGGTTATAGGTTATTTAAGTAGAGGTCACTTTTTTTTTTTTTTTTTCATTTTTCTGTTGGCTCATCTGGACATTCCTCTCCCCTCCTCATCCAAGCTCATTAGGGAGTGGAGGAAGAAGGGAAAATTTCCCTCAAGTCGAGCCATGAGGCACAGTTTCCAGAGATTGCTTAGCTACTGTTGTTCCTTCCTTTAACCCCAAAGAAAATGCAGCAAGTCTAGGCTTCCAAAGTCACATCCTACTTGGACTCTGGATTACAAAAGGGCCTCAGCATTTAGAGTTAAGAGACACTAAAAATCACCCCGTCCAGCTTTTCAGTTCACAGAAAAAGGAACAGAAACTAAGAGTAAGCAACTTGCCCAAGGTCAGAGAGCTATTAAATGTCAGAACCGGGATTCAAACTCAGGTCTTCCGATTCCATATCTGGTAATTTTACTACCCCATTAGGTTCTCTGATTTGGGGGGTAGATTTGGATAATTTGGTCACTCCCAAGTATACCCTAAGCAAACATCTACCCTCTTCTCATTTTTCTAGGAAGTTCATGATAAAGCAGAATTGGGGGGGGGGGGGGGGGTTGGAATCACCTGTTCTTATCTAGGTTATGGACAATTTCCTCAGCTACGAAGTTCTAAAAGGAGATGAAAAGATGCACCTTGTTCACATCGCAGTGCTTAGGGGCCTCTCAGGATGAAATATTGCATATACCATTAGACTGGTTTTGCTGACCTGTTTTTTTTTCCCCTTTTTAGAACCTGGCCCCTCCCCCTACTTTTCCTTACCCTCATCCACTCGTTTACTCTTCAATCCGTAAACACCTGCCTCCGTGCTATTCCTGGCACCCAGTACTCCATGTCCTCACTCCTGGCGTTGTCACTATCGGTCTCCATGTCTGGAATGCTCTCCCTCCTGGCTTCTCTGGCTTCTTTCAAGGCTCACCTAGAACTCTCCCCTTCAAGAAGCCCTCCCTACACCCCTTCAATGCTAGTGCCTTCCCTCTATTGATTATCTCCAATTTATTCTGTATTTATCTTGTTTGTACAAAACAGTTCTCTCCCCTGTTAGATTATGAGCTCCTTAGGGACTAGACAGTCTTTTGCCTTTATTTGGATCCTCAGCACTTATTATAGTGTCCAGGATATAGTAGGTGCCTAATAAATGTTTATCAACTGATTTGACTTAAAACTGTTTTTTTTTAAACAAAGGATGATCTAGATAGAGAGGTGGAAGACGGACATATTCAGAAATGAAAATGATATAAAAACAAATGAAATCAATAAAATAAAAAGAAGTTGGGATCAAGACAAGAAACAAGGTTATTGACCCTATTCTAGGTGTGTGTCCTTCCAGGAAGAAGACAAACAGGGGTCCTGTCCTTCCCTCCTACCATCCCTGCCAGCCACCCTCACCCCCCAATACATTAAGGCAGCACAGTAGATGGAGTGCTAGACTTGGAGTGAGGAAGAATCTACTTTTATAGTTTTGAAAATCCAATGACATAACACGACCCTTTAAAAACCTTACGGTGGTATATAAATATCATTATCATTAATCTCTTTCTCTTCTCACTGTTCTCAGATCCCAAGACACCAACTTTAATCTCTGTCACCCTTCCAGAACTGGTTCTCTTGCCTGCAATGTGGCACTTTGGGTATCCTGCTGCCCTGCAGCTTCCTGAGTCTCAAGTCCAAGCCATTGGGGCAGAGACAACCTTTCAGCTACTGTCAGCACGCAGCAGCATGAACTAGACAAGTTCCCACCTCACCCACTTCCCCTGCCAAAGCACAAGCTGCTTCCCTTCTAGGCCCTGGGGTTCACTGACAGTAGTAGACAGGGCTAGGGGAGGGAGAGGAATCTGAGAGTGATAAGGCTAGGCAAGAGAAAAAGAGAAATGGATGGGTTTTATCTTCTTTCCAGCCCCACTCCTAGAAATGACAATCCTCCTAAGTAAAGCGCTTAAGAATTTTCCAACAACCTGGCTTCTTGTGTGCAATAAGAACAAGACCACCCAAACTCAACTCCTGCTGCCCTCTGTTACCCTCTGGGAAGGGGGGAAGGGAGGGATACCTTGGGAGCATGTAAAAATGAAAAGATAGCAAGAGAAAACAGCTCGGTGGTGAGGCCTGTCTGATGACCAGAGAGGCAGAACCAGAGGAGGAAACTATTGAAAACAAAACCTATAGGAACAAACTGCCAACATGTTTCCACCATGCTAATGGGAATGATGATGGAAATATAGAGAGAACAGTAGAGAAATAGACTCAAGAATGATTGGAGGCTACCTAGCCCCTCCCAGACACTGAAAAGAAAGTCAGAGAGACTGGGAAGCAGTGAGATGGCGGAAGGTCTCATTTAGAGAGGAGGACATGGGTTAAAATCCTGCTTCTGCCCCTTACTTGGGTGATACCACTCTGTGCCTGTTTTCACATCTGTAGAATGATCTCTAACCTACTTTCCAGCATTAAATCTATGCTTCCTTTGGTCTTAGACTCACAGGATCACAGATTCAGAGCTGGAAGAGACCTTAGCAGTTAATGAGTCCAGCCCCTTTTTTCTACACAGGAGGAAACTGAGGCCCACAGAGGTGAAGCTATTTGTCTGGGATCACTGGCCTGCAGTGTTGGAAACGACATTTTTTCTGGTCCCAAGTCCAGCAATTTCTACCATGCTGCCTCCTGCCTAACTCTTTAATGCATGAATTCTAAAAGGCTGCTGGGTGGCCTCAGCGAATATCGAGCACACTAGGCCTGAAAGGAAGACCCAAGTTCAAATACAGTCTCAGACACTATGTGACCCTGGATAAGTCACTTAACCTCTGACCCAGTTTCCTCAACTATAAAATGGGGATAACACCTGCCTCCCAGGGTTGTTGTGAGGGTCAAATGAAATAACATTTGTAATGCATCTGGCATACTGAAGGCGCTTATTAAATGCTTGTTTACTTCCTTCTTCCCTCTACCAGATGCACATCTTAGCCTATCAGCACACTGTCTCCTCAAAGGCAGGCACATTATGTCTTTTGGGGTGCCAGACCCTGAGGAAGCTTACCAAGTTCAAAATAAATAACAGCAATACTGAAGGGTGTCATTTATTACCCAACACTGAACTGAGTCATGACAGTGACACAGAGGGGCCCATTTTTATCCACTTCTTTTTTAAAATGGCTGCCCTGCAGAACTTCCTGATACCCTGGACTTACAATTATTACACCTACTTCCAGGCTTCTAGAGTTTCCCATCTTTTTATGCAAAGGAAGAAACGGGAAGCTACTGTGACTTTTCTCTTACATCTCTTGGGGTAGACCCACCCTCAGACACTTATCCTTGCAGGGATGGGGATATTATGGTGGGCATGAAGGGTGTGGGAAATGGAGAAAAGGCTAATTTGCTAATTTCTTCCAACCCCAATCTTGGAAAGCACCTTACTTGAAGGTTATGCCCTGGAGGTGGTCAGCCCTATACTTGGACATCTATGGTTCTGGTTCATGCTGTGTGACTCTGTGCAAGCCACTTTTTCATCTGGTCCTCAGCTTGGTGGAGTAGATGAACTCTAGGGGCCCTTATAGCTCTGATATCCTGTAATTCCCTGGCTGTCTCTTCTCTACTTACGGCTTCCTGGCTTGTCCTCATGGCTGTTGGGTAGGTGGTTCGGGTTCATTTCAGTAGCAGGTTCATCACCAGGAGGGCTGGTGACCCCAGGAATGGTGGGCAGATCCCGGGGAGGTGTTTTGGCCACAGGAGAATTACGACATTCCATCAAAAATTTTCGGTCATAGATGATCCTGGTACCTGTAAGAGCACAAGTATGGTTGGGTCAAATGTCTAGATGAACTCTCTGATTCCAACCAAAGGTTTAGGTGGCAACAGCAGGGCTGAGAGTGAAAAATCACAGGATCAGGGAGAACCCAGTGCTGAAACTCAGTTTCCAGTAGAACAATAGATTTAGAGTCGGGGGTCTGTGTTCAAATCCTGACTCTGCTAATTACTGAGCTTGGACAAGTGACTCTCAGGCACTTAGTTTCTTCATCAGTAAAATGAATTTGTTAGACAAGATTCGATCCAATTGAACAAACATCTGTTATTAAGTGCATATTAAGTATACAGCACTATGTGAAGTACTGGACATTACAAGTTTAAAAACAAAAGCCTGTCCTCAAAAAGCATACATTCTACTGGCAGGATACAGCATAGGAACATAAATTTGGAGCTGGGAAGGGCTCATAGGAAACCCCTAGTATGGATCGCCCCATTTTTTAGAAAACTGTGGCTGAGACGCTAAATGACTTTCCCAAATTCACACGTACTTGGTGACAGGGCTTCTGTCTGAGATCAGATACTGACTCAAATTCACCATTTTCCCCTACATCCATCCTAACAGTCTCTCTAACTTACTTGGACACGAGTAATCTGAAAAATAGTATCAATTAATTTCAAGATAGAGTCCTAATAACGAGGGGGGCTAACGTCCAGGTTTTGTGTGAGTTGGCACCTATGAGGCCCCTTTTGGCCCCAAATCTGTGTAGCTGGGCACTAGCCTAACAAGTTGGCATCTACATCATTTGGCTTTGGTCTATGGCCCCTTCTTCCCGAACATTCCCCAACATCTTATCTTCACACTCTTCCAACTCAGGGTTGGAGGTTGTTAATTAATAACCAACTGCACTTAGATCATGAAATCTCACAGAGGTGGAAGGGAGCCCCTAGTAGGGCTTCCACCTGTCCCTTTCATGACATTCCCAGCAAGCTGTAGTTCAGTCTACACCTCCAAGCGATGGGGAACCCATGGTATCTTGGGGCAGCATATCGCATTTTGGCCTAAATTTGTTCGGGCATTCTTCTTATACTTATCTGAAATCTGCTGCCCTGAACCTTGCCTTGGTCAGGATTCCTTCTGCTCCCAAGTATAATCTCAGCCTAACTCCCATTTCACATGACCGACCCTTTAGGTATTTAAAGACCGTGACTATAGCCTTTTGAAGTAGAATACTTCTCTGTACTACTCAGATAGGACTCTGTCCCTTGAACATCCATATCTACCCCTGCCTTTGTTCTGCAATTTCAGACTGAGAAAACGTAACACAGTAAAGAGCAGGAGAAGACCTAGATTCAGAAGACCTGGGTTAAAATCCTGACTCTGCCACTCACTTGATGTATGCCCTTAGGTAAGTCACTTCATATCTGGGTCTCGGTTTCTTCCTTTCTAAAATGAAGGCACTTGATCGCCAAGACTCAGATCAGTCCCTACCTTCTCAATGAAACCTCCTCTGACCATTCCAGTCCATGTAGCTGAACTTTACCAGCCCAGAGACAAAGCAGTTTAGCACCCATAATGTCCTATTTTGTGTTGTCTGAGCCAGTTTCACGTGTGGGTCTCATATCTTCACCTAGAACACCAGTTCACTGAAGGCAAAGAAGTGTCTGATGATTCTTTGAGTTCCACAAAGGGTGGGGCACAAGAGGCATCTCTAACAAACCCCCACTGACAGACTGACCAGAAAAAACTGATCATCTACCCCAAATGACAGATCTGTCCTCTTAGTAGGTGGTCTCTTATACTATGTTACTGCAGAGGCACTGGGGAGGTACCTCTCTATGGAAATTTGTTTGTTATTTATTATTTATTATAAGAGTTTTATTTTTCTTTGAAATTGAGGGTTAGATAGGTGAGGAAGATAGAAAATAAATGCTTATTAATTGAAGAATATAATAGAGTAGGAAGGTGTTCCCCTGCCTTCAGCTTGAAATCCTACCACCAGAGAATCATCCATTTGGGCTAAGCACTGTCTTCTCTGTGAAGTCTTCCTTTATACCACAAATACCAGCCAGAACAGGTACACAAAATTACTAAGACCCTCGTTTGAGTAAATTTGGCAAACTGCTTTTTCAAAGGCTCACTGAAGGCAGCATGAAGGTCCTAGGTACCTGGGGGGGGGGGTGAGGCAGGGGTACTGAAAGGAGGGAAAGGTACTAGGTGGGGCCCCTAAACAAAGACAAACACTACTCATTTTATTTTTTCTGTTTTAGGCAATCGGGGTTAAGTGACTTGCCCAGGGTCACACAGCTACTAAGTGTTAAGTGTTTGGTCTAAGGCTGGATTTGAACTCTGGTCCTCCTGACTTCAGGGTCCGTGCTCTATCCACTTCGCCACCTAGCTGCCCCCCAATACTACTTATTTTAACGTTTGCTCTGTTTAGAAGTCTGAACTGACCTCTCCACCTGAGACAGAGATGCTTAAGTAAAGGTTAAGTTAGGAGACTTTCTCATCCTCACACGGGAGTCAGTGGGAGAATCCAGATTAGAATTCAAAATGTTTCTATTAGAATTTTGGTGTTTCTAGGAGAGATGAAATGGTCTAGTGGAAGAATATGGGACTAGAAAGCTGGAGACCTGTGATCTCTCCTCAGCTCTGCCACTAACTAGCTGTGTGATCTTAGGAAAGTCACTCTGTCTAGGGATAGATAACTGTAAGATCTAGCTCTGACATTCTGTATTCTAAAGTCTCTTCCTGCTCTGACATTTCACAACCTAAGGAAACTCTGAGCTCTGATAGTCTAGTAGGTTCCAAAATACTTTAATTCGAGGGAGCTTTTCTCATATAACTCAACACTTCCTCTCAGCTGTACTTTACTTTCTAGAGTAGCATGCACTCCCTTTTCCAAGATTTGCTGGAGTGAATTCGTCTGCCAACTATCCTTTAAATGAGAGGCACAAATTTAGTTCACCTGTTCTTTACAAAGTGGACAGCTGCCTGGCCTCCAACAGAAAGTAAGAAAACTTGTAGTCTACATTCTTGAAAAAAAGAATGCAGGTTCAGCTAACCTCTGGGAGCGCCCTCTTGGTCCTGGCCACCGATCGTTATAAATATTTATTTATTTATTTATTTGTCTGATGTTAAAAAAAAAAAATTCATACACTTTTTTTCCATAGGATCATAAATCTTTATTTACTTGATGTGAAAAGAACAAATACTTTTCTCATAGCACCATAGAATTTCATAGGATCATAAATATTTAGCTGATGTAAAAAGAACACATACTTTTTTCATTGGATTATAGATTTAAACCCCAGGAAGGGTAGAGGTCTAAACTCCCTAGTTCAGGGGTGGGGAACCTGCAGCCTGGAGGCCACATATGGCCCTCTAGGTCCTCAAGTGTGGCCCTCTGACCGAATCTGAACTTCACAGAACAAACCCCCTTAATAAAAGGATTTGTTCTGTAAAACTTGGACTCAGTCAAAAGGCTGCATCCAAGGACCTAGAAGGCTACATGTGGCCTCGAGGCTGCAGATTCCCCACCCTTGCCCTAGTTCAACTCCCTCATTTTACAGATGAAGAAACTGAAGCCAAGAAGCTAAGTAATCTGAGCCCAAAGTCAAGGCACCAAGTGGAAGGGGGAGGAGCCCAGTTCCTAACCCTTTGCCCTAAAGCAAAGCCTGTACTTTAAAAATGTGAAAGAACCTCATTTGACAAGACTAAATTCATACCATAAAATGCCAGGAGAGGTGGTATCACAGAAATCCAATTTCAGGATAAACCAGCAAGGGAGAAAGTGAGATTTATTAAACATCTTAAAAGTCAACTGACCATGGCAGAGGATACGAAGGGAGGGAGATGGGCACAAAGCTACCTTGGAGTAAGCATTTCCTTCATAGGGCAAAGTAAAAGCAGGATGAAGGAGGGAAGGAAGGGGGTGGTGGTGAAAGGGGAGGCAGGGCCACATGGGGTGAGTTTAAAGCAGGAGGTGCTTTTAATTCTCCAGTGCTGGCTAGGATCTGGAGGACATTTCGCTGAAGCTAAAATGGGCCTTAGGACATAGAAATGTGACATAGCAAGATGAGCACATAATCTGGAGTCAGAGGCTGGGAGTTTAAAGTCCAGCCCTGGTATTTGTGTGAACTGGAACAGAAAATTCACTTCTGAGCCTCAGATCCTTCATCCTTACAATGAGGGGGTTGGATTAGATATCATCTAGGGTCCCTCCCAGCTTTAAATCGATGAGTCTATGAATAAAGAAGAGCAGAGGCAGAAGAGGCTTTAGAGACCATCTCATCTCCATTTTGCACATGATGAATCTGAACTCTGGTGATAAAGGATGCGTGTCCAAAGTCACCTGGCTCCCTCCTGTTAATTGATGATTGTATATTTTTCTAAGGGCAGCTAGGTAGTACAGTGGATAAAGCGTGGAGTCTGAAATCAGGAAGACTCATCAAATCTGGCCACAGACACTTACTAGCTATGTGACCCTGGGCAAGTCACTTAACTCTGCCTCTAAAACATATGTGTACATATGAAATGAATTGTCTTCTTTGGCTTAGAACTTTCCTGGCTTGAGACCAGTTCTGATTGGTGAGACCCAATAGTTTCACTAAGAGGAAAAGATTCATAGTCTTCCTGACCCCAAAACTCAACTTGCTGGGAGGAAATGCCAGTAATAATTTTAAAATCCAAAGTATGCATGCTGTGGAGACTGGACTTTTAATGGGTCTTTCTGTGTCCAGTTTCTCCTGTCTCTAATCTGTCCTCCACAGGGCCTCGAAAGGAATCTTTCTATGCCACAAGTTCTTCCATGACATCCCAGCTCGTGCATCTTCCCTACTGTTTCTAGAATAAAATGACAAAATCCTTACTACACTAAGTAGCCCCCTCCACATTCTGGCTCCAATCTACTTTTTAATTTGATGCAACAACCATTTCTCAAGTACCTGCCATAGTGCCAGGTACTAGGTATGGCTTGGGGATACAACGACAAAAACCGAACAATCCTTGTCCTCAAGTTGCTTATCACTTTCAGGCACAAAATTCAGCCAAATGAAACTACTGATCTTTTTCCCGATAGCTCACTTTCAAACAATTAACATTATCTAAAAATCAAACAGGCTAACCTGAAGCAGTAGTGAGTTCCCCATCATGAGAGATCTGCAAGAAGCACCGTTGACTACTTTTTAGGGGGTGCTTTAGGAATTCCTGATTGGCTACTAGTGGGACTAGTCTGATATTTATCCAATTCAAGATTTTATGACATTTTTTCAACTTCAGATTGAGCAAAGAAGGGATTAATTGATATCAAAAGGTTCAAAAAAGAGAGCTGATTACATCTCAGAGAACTTGTTCTGTCACACAGGGCAACTGTGAAAAACTCAAAAAAGAAATGTGCCCTGCTGGTTGCATACTGACTTAGAAAACCGCAAGTTAACATTATTTATGTTACATTATATCTTTATTTGTTTTGTCAAACACTTCCCAACTTAAGACCAGGGGTTTGACACCTCTGATATAGGACACTGGAAACATCCGTGATTCCTGTGTCCCAATCCTCCTAACTTTGGGAAAGGCAGAAATGAAGGACATGTGCCCACACCCCTTCCCCTCCCCTCCCTGTGCCTTGGCTCAGGATGCTTCCTGTGTCTGAAAGTCCTCTCTTTCCACCTTCAAATCTCGAAATTCCTATCCAGCCTTTAAAAGCCACCTAAGCTGTTACATCCTCCAGGGAGCATTTCCTAATCCTTCTCCATCGCTGCCCATCTCAGACCTCACTTAGCACTTTTATTTGCCCTTGTCTGATACACTAATCCTATTGCACTGGACTGATCAGTACCAGCTGAGAGGTCTGAGGAGTCTCAGGGAGTCTGCATAATAAACTTGGAGTCAATACAGACTCAATGCTTACAGATGGGAAGAAGGAAGCCAAGAAAATCCTTTGTTACAATAAAACTGCTTGGCTTCCATGGTGACAGAATGCCCCCAGCTTGGTCTCTTAGCCTCTGATTATGTGGTTCGTTTTGGAGTGGAATTTACAAAAGCAGCCAGCTCAGAATAAGAACTGATTTGCTTCTGTAGCTTCAGGCCAGGCACAACACGCAAAGCCTCATCTCGGTCCACCTCAAATAGACCTGCTTTATTCTATGGGAGCAGTCCTCGAGGGTCGAACCACACTCCCTTCCTCCCAGCCCCCACACTGGGGGACTCTTAGCAATTTTACTTTCCCTCTTTTGGCCTTAGTTTCTATCTCCAAAAACGAGGCATGCATGACTTTGATCTCACCAAACAGTGGCAGGGGCTCTGCCTTCTAATTCTGTTACATCCCTCCCAAGTGCCTAGTATGGTGCTTTTGCCTCTGGTGCAGGAGTATTAATATTGCCAGTGAATGCTTGCCTCTACAAGGGCAGAACTTCCCTGCTTCCCTCGGGTTCCACTCCACTATCCTCCCCTCCCAAAATACAATTCCACTGGAGCAAGGCCAAGTGACGCCTTGGAAGGAGTACAAGGGAGGAATTCCTAGAACTGTGGCTCCCATTCCAGGGAGTGAGAGAACATTTCAGAACGAGGTCAGCAGAGGTTCACATTTGTGGGCTCAAAGTCACGAGCAGCGAGCTCTCACTCAAACCAGACACTCCCAACAAAGTTCAAGCCATGAACTTTTGACATGTTCCAGTCAACGGTTACCAGCCCGGGACACACGTATAAACGTGAGCAAGAGGTGTTCTGTGTCCTTCCTGCACACAGAACAAGGGATCAGTTTGTTGATTTCACTGGCAATGTTGAAACACCACTTGTGGAGCTGGGAAGCCTTTTTTTTAAAAAAAAATAGCTTAATTTTCTATGCTAAGAGACTGGAACTAGGACTCAGACCAAGTTTTTTAGCTTTCAAGGAAATTAAAAAAAAAAGGGTGGGTGGTGGTGCGGTTGAGATGTGAACCTAGAGAAGGCAGTTTGGTAATAGAAGTAAAATGTTCCAATTCTTTCCTCTATAAAATGAGGTGGGGTTAGATTAGGGCTCTCCTAATGTCCTTTCCACAGCTCTACATCTATGATTCTTTTCCCTTTGGGGACAACCAAAATCTGGGTGTTTCAACTTTCATTATGTCTGAACATCTCCAAAGTGGAGGGGTTGGACATCTAAACCTACCTAGCAGGGCTCAGCTCTGGGTAAAGGACAGATAGAGTTGGCTGATGTCTTCCCAATGTTATCAAGTCTACATTTATTGAGCACTCACTGTGTGTTTACTACTGTGTAGTGGAAGGAGGAGCTAAAGATAAGAGACTATTTTGATGCAGCAGAAAAAAGCAAACAAAAACTAGATTTGGAGTTAGAAACATCGGGTTAGAAAACCAGTTCTGCCAGTTACGAGACATTTGACTTTGGGCAAATTACTTAAGCCTCAATTTCATTCTCTGTAAAATGGGGCTAGACAGCATTTCCTTCACAGGTTGTTATCCAGGGATCAAATGCATATGTAGACAATACCTAATATATATGTGTGGTTTTGCAAACCTTGACAACACTTTAGGTTCAGGTCTACATCTTTTCCTCTCTCTTTCCTCTCTGATTTGGCAATTATATTCATTCCCACTCTCTCTCTCTTTTTATTTTTGCTTTTTGGTGAAGCAATTGAGGTTAAGTGACTTGCCCAGGGTCACACAGCTATTAAGTGTCAAGTGTCTGACGCCATATTTGAACTCACGTCCTCCTGACTCCAAGACCCAAGCTCTATCCACTGTGCCACCTAGCTGCCCCTGCCCACTCTCTTTTTAACAAAAAATATATTTTTAATTTATGGAATAAAATAAGCATTTCTATAACAGTACAATAAAAAAGATGATTGTACATGAAACTGCAAATCTACTATGCACAACTTGCTATTCCTTTAAAAAATACAACAAAATCATGTACATTTCTTTCCTCCCTCCCCAAGATGGCTACCATTAACAAATATATGACACTGATTCATTGTTGGTGGAATTGTGAAATGATCCAACCATTTTGCAGAGCAATCTGGAATTATGCCCGGAGAATTATTAAACTACCTATACCCTTTGACCCAGCGATACCACTACTAAGTCTATTTCTCATTCCTACTTTTTTAATGACCACTTCTATTGAAAGGATTCTTAAATCTCTGTCTTTGGCACTGACTCTTCTCTCTTCAGAGCCCCATAGCCCCATAGCCCCATACCAACTGCCTACACTTGGATGTCCCACCAACACTTCAAATTCATCACACTAAAAATCAATCTTTCCCTTTTTCCACCAAAATCTGTTTTTCTCTCCTACTTTATCATTTGTCAGTGGCACTAACATTTGCCTGTCAATCTCTAAGCATCTACACCGTGCTAACCATGTTCAAAACCCTGGTAAACTTTGCAGCTTTGTCTCTTATCTCAAGCCAAGTCAAAAGCCAAGCGCTGTTAATTGCATACCTGCAATACCTTGTATCCACCCCCTCCATTCTATTACCTCCTCTCAGATACTGTCATTAGCAGCAGTCCGGATTATTGGGGCAGCTAGTGGATAGAGTGCCAGGCCTGGATTCAGGAAGACTTGAGTTCAAATCCAGCCTCAGATCCTTACTAGCTGTGTGACCCTGGGCAAGTCATTGAAGTTGGGTGTGTTACTGGCCAAGTCATCACACCCTTAACAGGTAACCCTGTAAGCAGGCTGCAGAGAAGTGGCTGATCAGCACAGGTAGATAAAGTGCCTCCTAAGGAGGTCCTTACAGTGAATCAGAGTCTGATTGAAAAAAGAAAATCCCCGTAGCCTAGCACACGGCAGGCATGTCATAAATGCTTCTTGATGGGCTGGGTCTGCCAAACCCATTTTTCTTAGGCATAAAGATAGTGAGAGAACCACTGAATCTTGCTTCAAAAAGTATGGGGAGCAGGATGAAGTCAGGATGATTGCCAGTGTAGAAATGCTTTGATGGTTTTCTTCCTGCAAAGGCTACATAATTATTACCTATATTTAAAGGGCACTACACAGTTGATAAGTTGGTTGGAACTTTTTCTTTTCTTAAGAAAACAAACAAAAAACAACTTTGATGCAACAAGGCATTCTAGTTGAGATGGGAGAGGGGATATATTTGGAAATGCTTATGGCATAAAAATGAAAGTTATTAATTTAAACACAGAAGTAAAGTAAAAGAGAAAGGGGAAAGGCCTTGAAGAAAACCCTCTTATCCTCCAGGTTATTGGGGAACATGAAATATTCCTTAACTAAGCAGAAGAGGGGACTTAGGTGAAAGCAAAGAATTTGAAAAAGCATCTGAAGATGACAAGGGGAAATCCTCAACTATGAGTGGCCTGTTATCTGTCCAGGGTGTATTTTCAGAATGTCATGGAAAACCTTCCAAAATGACAAACCAGAGAGCTACCACCCATTGTGGCACTTTATGTGGGCAGAAATGATTCCGTTACAAGGAACCTCGGAAGTGTTCTGAGTTTTGGGCAACAAAATCAAGACCTTAGGAGGTGAGGGGGAGTTTTCATTGCTGCTATTGACTAAAAGCAAGGGCTTGAGAGGAGAAAGGAAGGTTGAGTGGCTTAAGAAGATGGTGTCTGAAAACGGGGTTTGGGTTTCTGGTCTTAAAATATAAGAATGACCTGTTCCTGGCCAGAAATGGAGTACATCTAGGAAGGGTTCGTAAAAATATATTTGCCTGGACTCTTGCAAAAAAAAGGCTTTAAACTGAAATGGGAGAAGGGAGAAGCCTAAGTATATCTATCATGCTAGAAACCACTGACAATAACTACAAGGAAGGAATAACAGTAGATACACACCCATGGGCTTAACTGCCTATAAACAAACGTACAAATGACAAGCAAGAGGTGTTAGAGATCACAATGGAGGAGGCAAGACTGACTTGGGGGGATAAGATCCATGACTAAAATAATGGCTTTGGAAGATTCTTACTTTACTCCAAAGGGGAAGGATAAATAAAAAAAGGGAGGGCTGTGAAGAATAGCGATTTACATTATATACTTACGTGAGAAGATCCAGGAAGAAATGGGAGGAAAGCGTGGCAGAGAACATAGGGATGAAAACAATGGAGGCAGAAACATGGTCAACACTGCAAATGGATTATGCTACTGATTACCTTGGAAAGGCCTAACAGTCATGATGGGAAACTTCAATTCTTTAAACAACTGCTGGACCTCTGTCTGCCCTAAGAAAGCATCCAATAATTTTCGTTTTTAACCTTAGTGATAGTTTCACCCTTCAAAGGGTACAGAAACAATCAGGAACTTCTCTTTTAGATCTGATTCTTACCAAAGATTAATGTTTGCTGGGGTATAAATGATGGGAACCTTGCGTACTTGTGAACTGACTAGGAAGCCAGGCAGAGTATAATCCACACCTTATATTTAGGGAGTCTAAATTTCAAAGGATTTGGAGAAAGGGATAAGCTTGGTTCCCATGGACTAAAATCCCACAGGGTTGTCAGCACGGGAGGAATGGGAAAGTCAAGCATGAAATTCTATTGACATAAAGAGAAATAATTCCTCTAAGAAGGAAAAGGGGGAACCAGCTAAAGAGACTGATGTGGACGTACAGGAATTCACTGGCCAACTTTGACTTTTTTTTTTAAACACACGCACAAAAGATAGGAAAAAAGGCAAGTAATGGGAGATGATTATGACATCATGACATGGTTCTATAACAATAAGACTCCTATAAGGAGCTCAGCACAGTGCCTGGCACATAGCAGGCACTTAAGAAATGTTTATTGACTGATTAAAGTTCCAAGTAAGTTTAAAAGTAAGGAAAGCTAAGAATAACAAAAAATATTTTGTTTTTTTAAAAGGCATGTTAGGGAAAAGGGGAAGGCCAAAGAAGAGATATGTCTGCTGCTAGGAAGGGACAATGATTAACAAACAGATGGAAAACAGAAGAGCCCAACTCTTATTTTTCATGTGTTAATGACAAGGAGAAAGATCCTTAGACTGGAAAAGTAGAACAAAAATGATTAGTAGGGAGCTGATATCCATGGTACACATAGACATGATCATAGAAAACTTACCTGCTCCTGAGAAATTCAAATCAGGTCCAAAGAGATAACATTTTAGGGTGATGAAAGAACTGGAAGACATGATGGCAGTAATCTCTGAAATACTGTGGAAAACCCCAACAAAATGGGAAAGAGGGGGATGCTACTGACTGGGGAATGATCAACAAACTGCGGTACGTGGATGTAACGGGCTAGTACTGCACTGAAAGAAATGACAAAGAATTCAGAGAAACACAGGAAGACTTGTATTAACTGATGCAGAATAAAGGCAGAACCAAAAGAATATACGCAATTACTGTAATAACCACCATGCTATAATACACTATAACAAACACTAAACTATTAGGATTCACATGACATGTGATGACCAATGTTGGTTCCAGGATTGATGATGAAATATCTATTTTCCTCCTCCTGTAGAGGGGTGGTGGGACTAAAAGAAGTATGGAATGTTGAATATACTCTGAGATGTAGTGGCTGTGAAAGTGTGTTTTGATGAACTGTTTCTTTGACTTCTCATTCTTTCATGTTCTTGACAGATGGCAGGGGATGAGATGGATAGCTAGTGCCAAGGGAGCAATGAACATAAGCTTGGACGGACTTTGGGATATAGTAGAGGACAGAAGAACCTGGAGTGCTAAGGTGCATGGGGTCACGAAGAGTTGGACGTGGCTGAAAGAACAACAAATTCTGCCTTGGTCAGATCACATCTGAGTACTATGTTCAGTTCTGGGTGTTACATTTTAGGAAGGACATTGAGAAGCTGGGAAGCAACCAGGAGGACAGCTGGGATGATGAGGAATCCTTCACCACATGATAAGTAATATTAGGATCAATTCAAGAAAGTAGCGATATTTAGCCTGGAGAAGGGAAGACAGGGAGAAAGGGGTAGGGAGAGAATGATAATTATTTTTAATTATCCAAAGAGTTATTATGTAGAACAGTGGATCTGTTGCTTAGCTCCCAAATGGAAGAACTAAGAATGATGGGTAGATGTTACAAAAAAGGTAAATTTAAGCTTGCTGACCTAACTCACTTTTCCAATGAATTTCATTCTTAACCTTACTTTGTAAGCACTTTGCTTACATCTCTCATGCACAATTTGGTCCTAGTTTTTAATCCCTTTACTAGAGCAGTGAAGCACAGTACTTGTCTCATAGTATGCACTCAATAAATGCTTACTAATTGACTTACTACAGTCCAGCACTGTGAGGGCCAAAACAGTAGATTTGTAACAGCTATTAGTTAAATTGAGTCATACAGAATCATACATTATCACTGCATGACAAAAGCACACTTTTTTAAGGTCTGTAAAAGGCAAAGCTCATTACTAAGTGGAATGGAGGAAACCTGGAGATTTCATGGAAAAAGGTGGAATTTGATCTGGGTCTTAAAGGATGGATTTGAACAGGTACTGAGGGTGGTGGTGGGAAGCATTTCAGGCCCAAGTTGGAACAGCAGAAGTAAAGGCAATGAGCTATTCAGTGATAGCATGAGTTAAGGGGAGAGATGAAGGGCCTTAAAAAAGCCACGCACCAGATTTTGAGCAGAGTGCTCACACATTCAGAGACAGCTCCCATGTCCCAGAGACAGCTCCATGGTCCCACAAATACAAGGATTTTTCTAAAGAGAACCTCAGAATGAGCCCTACCCATCCCACAACCCACACCCAGAAGTGGGTCTTCTTCCTGCCACTTGCATTGATGTTCACTAATGATGAAATGAAGACACCCATGAAAAGGGGCTCCAGCAGGCTCTGCTGCAACTGGAAGGAAAGAAAGGACTCAGGGCAGCTAGGTGGCACAGTGGATAGAGCTCTGGCTTTGGAGTTAGGAGGACTTGAGTTCAAATCTGGCCTCAGACACTTGACACTTACTAGCTGTGTGACCCTGGGCAAGTCACTTAACCCTGGTTGCCTCACCAAAAACAACAACAAAAAAAGACACAGATTTTTTTGTTTTTCTATTTTCCTCAGAAAAGTGGAAAAGAGCACTTGTCTTCTAAGCACTGGCTAATTAAATTCAACACGCACAACAGAACTGCATGACCCAATTTTGATATTCCGAACTATGCTGTGCAATAGAAAACAAGGAGGTTTGGAGGCTGCCCATCCTGACCACTGCCTTGACCTTTGGTACCTGCCCTTCACTACTTCTAGAACTTCAAAGATCCCTGATTTTATTGGTGTAGCTGCCTTTCCCATGGAGACAGGGCCCACTCCCTCCATATACAGTTGCTATGTACAAAAAATGTTAACTCCTGGTGGCCAGCCTTCTGGAAATGAGCCTCCCTCTATCAATTCAGTCATAGAGGCTGGGAGCTAAATGACACACAGATCATCCCTGGAAAGGCAGTCAGGGCCCACTGGGCTTGGTATGGCCTGCCAGAGTTTGCATTCCTCAGGCACAGTGCTTGTTGAAATGATAATCATATATGTATGTATGTATGTACACACACAAATAAATGATTTACACATAGGCTTGTTGAAAATAAAAAATGAATGGTATAGCCTTTGAGATCCCAGGGTTACCTTCACATCCTAGGAAGACATCAGAGTACAGTTTCCCACCCCATAAATAAATTCCCACTGCCCAAGGGAACAAATTCAAATGCAGGACACATAACAAAATGAAACTTCCTTGTTCAAATCCTATTTCTGGGGGGCAAATAGGTGGTGCAGTGGATAGAACACCGGTCCTGAAGTCAGGAGGACCTGAGTTCAAATCCAACCTCAGACCAAATACTTGACACTTATTAGCTGTGTGACCCTGGGCAAGTCACTTAATCCCATTGCCTAGCCAAAAAAAAAAAAAAAAGGATGAAAGACATATCCTGCTTCTGATGTTTCCCAGCTGTGTGACTCTGGCCAAGTCACTTAATCTCTGTATGCCTCCGTTCTCCACTGAAAGTGGGGCTAATAATGGCACCTTTCTCCCAGAGGTTTCTGATGATCAAATGAGACAATAATTGTAAAGCATTTAGCATAGTGCCTGACACAGAGTAAACATCGTATGTTAGTTATTATTGAGCCATATTGCCAGACCATTGGAATGGGATGCAGCTGACAATATGTTGTCCCCAAATAAGGCTCTACATCTTCATTCAGATGAGAGATCATTTACCTGAGAGCTACAGACTTCTTAGTTTTCAACTGTTCCATGAATTTGGAAGGGGGAAAAATGACATCTTTATTTTCCACTAACCTCTAATTGACACTCAGTGTTTCCTCCATAACGGGATCCATAACAAAAAAAGATTAAGAACCCCTGGTCCAGGGTAAGAGAAGAGTAAGGATTGAAAGGCTGGTCCACTGGGATACCTTGGGGTTTCAATAGACAGTTTTAACTGGAGTAGAAAAGGCCCTTTGTCCCCAGAGGACAGTGGATAAGAGTGCTGGACCTGGAGCCTGAAGACTTGGATTCAAATCCTGTTTCCAACAATGAACTACCTATGTGACCACAGACAAATCTCCTCTCTAAGCCTCAGTTTCCCCATCAGCAAAATGGAGAAAAGATCTGTAGAATCTGTTAAAGAGTTCAAGAGAGTACAGGGTGTCCCCACGGTATTAGTATAGTTTGAATAGCTTAAAATATTATGTACTATGGAGAGTGCTGTGCAAACCTTCAAGGGCTATATTAATGCCATTTTTTAAAAAACTATTATTGGCATGCAAATGTCACAGGTAAAGGCTGTACCAAAAGGAATTCTATACCCAGACAGCTTCAGCTGCAGGAATGCCCTGAGACCAAAAAGTTAAACATTGTTCCTACTCAACAGCTATCTTGTCAGTATCAAACCTACTACCCTCCTCTAGAGGACCAAATGAACCAACCAGGCCATTGTCCTTAGAAGGACTTTCTCCCACCCACCTGCCCCATAACTCCCAGCGAGGAAACTCCCTCTATCAATGCAGATTAGCAACTGCTGAGATATATAACCTGAAGAGTTTCTTGGGAAAATGAAAGGTGAATCGATTTGCCCTGGGCCACATCTATAAATTTCACTGTGTTTTGTTCCTTCTTATTAGAATATAAGCTCCAGGAAGGCTCAAACTTTCCTTTGTATTTGCATACCCAGCACTAAGCATAGTGTTTGGCACAAAGTAAGCATGCAAATGTTATTTAAGTATGTCAAATAAGTTACTTATGTATTCATTCAGTATGACTGGGAATAAATAAAAAATATGACTGATCTGGCTCCTCCCCATTGGCCTGACTCACCTCCACATCTGTAGCCTTCCCACCCAGAGGCCTGCTCCCTAACTGGAGAGACCCTCCCTGGAACTGCCATGGAAACACCATCCACACGGCTGTCTTCACTTCTGGTTTCTCCAGTCTAGTCTATTCCCATACCAGTTGTCTTGCCGATGCTGGCACCTTCTTTCCCTCCCTGACCCCCCTTCCGCTCATTAGGTATTGTTTTCTCCAATATAAGACCATAAAGCAAGAGCTTAGGGGTCATCTGTAGCTATTTTGCCTCTTTATTTCATAGGCTAGGACACAGACCCAGAGAATTGAAGTAGCCTCTTGCTCAAGGTCACACAGGGAGAAATGTGAATTGAAGGATTTGAATTGAAGTCCTGAGATTCCAAGTGTGGCCCCGTTATCCATGTGTCACACACTGCCTTCCCCAGACTTCTCAACAAAAGCACCTGAACTCCCCCATCTAAATACGTGTTCCTCAGAGTCAGCAGAATGGGAGGCCCTACGACTTGGAGAAATGTAAGCTCGAATCCCCAGTACAATGTAAATTCCTTTAGGGCAGGGACTGGTCTGCTTTTGTCCTTAGCACAGAGCCTGGCACACAGTAGCAGCTTAATAAATACTGTCTTCTTGTGGTTGCCTGAAACCACTCTTGTTCAAAATGTTCTTGGAACTCTTCTTTGGGAATTAACTTTCAAAAAGAGTTCAGGATTAAGAAATGTTTGCTGAACTATAAGCCATGTCATAAACAAAAACCAAACCTAGTATGTACTATTACCTAGTTCAATGACGATAATAATTGGCATTTATAAAAGCCCTTCTCACACATAATCACATTTGAACTTCACAACTTAAACATACGACAATGATTGTTTTGTCCAGACCCTCAGAGAGGGTGAAGTGATTTGCCAAAGTCAGACAGTGTTTCAGAAGCCAAGTCTTCTGGACTCCAAGTTGCTTTGCTAGGGCACCTCTTAATTACCTCATTTATTCATTGGGTTTGGAACGTCTTTTGAAAATTAAATTCCACTTACCAAAAGGACAAAGATTGGCCATCACTGTGGTTTCCAAAAGAACATGCCCCAGCCTCTGGGAGAAGTTGCATATAAAGAGTTTTCTTGTGTGATATATAAAAAGTTCAAGAGACATAGTTTCTGGGTAATTAATCATTTTATTAATGATGCTAGTGATAATTAAGAAACGAATGGCATTTGGCTATCTCTCATAAACCAAAGACCCTTCATGGAACCAACTCAACACTTACATGTCCTTGGAAGAGTGAGTGTTCCCGAGGGTGGAAATCAACTCTGAGAGCTCAACGAGTAATGAGAGAACCAGTATTATGAGAGGTAGGCTTATTCTAATGAGGGTCTGGGGGACGTGCCTCTGATCACTCAGTCTTGGACAAAAAGACTCATCTACACCTAGACCACCCCAGTCTAGGGCAATCTAGACAAAAGAGGGAATACACTTCCACTCAGACCTGTCTGACTAAAACAATGGCCTGGAATCTACCGATTCACCTAAACTAGAATTTCTTTGCCTTTTGATCAGATCAGAGTTTTCCCTCTCATTATCAGCCCTGCACTTCAAAGGCTGCCTGAATGACCAACAGGGGCTGATTTCTAAATGAGGGAATAGAAAAGAGAAAAAACCTTAGGCTTAATTCAGTAATTGGTTATTAATATGAGAGAAATATAACAGAAATAATCTCGTCTCTCACTTGTCTGTGTTTGGTCACCCCAAGTGTTTAAGGGGAACATATTAATTTGAGTATCTGTGATGAAACATAATGAACACTGGATTAGGAATTACAAGATCTGGGTTTGAACTCTGGTTTGGCTACTCTCTACATGTGTGAATTTGGGCAAATTGCTTAATGTCTATGTATGCCTCAATTTCCTCATCTGTAAAATGTATCACAGATTGAGAGTTGGAAGGGATCTTAGCAATTACCTTGTACCAAAGAGGAAATGGAAGCCCAAGAGAAAACATGAGATTTACCCAAAGTCACTCAGCTAAACAGTGACACGATCAGGATGTCCTCTTAACAGATGACTAAAGTTCCTTTCAGTTCTAAATCTCATTCATAAAGTATCTCATACGTTGCTTTAAAAATCAGTCATTATTTGATAGTCACATCTTTATCTATTGCTTTTAAAATGCTTAGCTATTATAGAAGATAGGGGCACACTGTATATGCAGCACTGGACTTAGAGTCAGTGAGATATAAGTTCAAATCCTGCCTCACATGCTTAATCGTGGCCTTATCCCCCAGCAAGTCACTTAATCTCAGTCAGTAGTATCTACCTCACAGGACTGTTAAGAAGCTCAAGAGAGATTATAGGCTGCCCCAGAAATATTAGTGTAGTTTGCATGCTTAAAATATTATGCACTATGTAATAGTATGTATATGTACTATTTTATCATCTGTAAAGTGGGGATAATAATAACACCTACCTCATGGTTGCTGTGAGGATGAAGTAATATTTAAGTGCTTTGTAAACCTTAAAGTGCTAATATAAATGCTAGCTATTATTGCTGTTGTTGTTCAGTCCTGTCTGACTCTTTGTGACCCCATTTGGGGTTTTCTTGGCAAAGATCCTGGAGTGGTTTGCCATCTCCTTCTCCAGTTTATTTGACAGATGAGGAAACTGAGGCAAACAGGGTTAAGTGACTTGCCCAGGGTCACCCAGCTTGTAAGTGTCTGAGGCTAGATTTGAACTCAGGTAGATGAATCTTCCTGATTCCAGGGCTCGTGCTCTATCCATTGTTCCACCAAGCTGTCTATTATTAGGTACTTTTAAAAAAAAAATTGGGGCAGCTAGGTGGTGAAGTGGATAGAGCACCAGCCATGGAGTCAGGGGGACCCAAGTTCAAATCAGGCCTCAGACACCTGACACTTCCTAGCTGTGTGGTCCTGGGCAAGTCACTCCCCAAATGCGTGTATTGCCTCCTCCTCACTAGATACTGAGCTCAGTGAGATGAGGGAATAGATCCTCTTGCTTAAAAAGTTTCTGTGTAAGGCACATTGGGAGTTCTCAATAAATACTACCCCACTTTAAATGGCTACCAGGGCCCCGAGTGAATCAAGCTTATATTCATGGGAGGTTCTCAGGGTAGAGGCCAAGTATCTAAGGTAATGTAAGGCAGAGGTTCTTAACCTTCATGGTGTCATGGACCCCTCTGGCAGTCTGGTGAAGCCTGTGGGCCCCTTCTCAGGACCAGGTCCTTCAAAGCATCAAATATATGGAATTACAAAAGAAACCAATTATATTGAAATAGCCTCTGAAGTCCTTTCCATCTGCAGAGTACCATACGGGTCGGCCAGCGTTATCATGACTAGGAAGGCAGCCATGCACCCCGTGGGCAAGAGAGGCCTTTCACTTCCCTTTGCACTGGTTTACTGGAAGAGCTCATCAGAATTTTCCTTCCTAACTTGCAGGCTGCAAGGGGACACAGTCTCTACACTGTGAGTCTTGTGTTCTGGGGAGGGACAATCCCACAACTGTCTTCAAAGCAACATCTTGTTTCACAGCCACTTACTGGGAGACCTCTCCAAGGCAAGCCTCTCAGGCACAGACTGAAGTTTGTTTAACTCAAGAGGTTTTACCCGTGCCAATGCTAGCCAGTTCCACACGAACGACTACCCTTGAATAGTCCCCAAAGAGTTATGACTTCATCCAGGTTTGAACTAAGTACACCAAGAAAAATTAGAATCCCTACATGCCTTAGTGCATGGTTATATGACTTTTTGTGGTTAAAAAAAAAATCATCTGATGCCCAACCTTTTGCTGATGAGCCCCACTGAGGCACAGATGGTACTCCAAATATTTCCAGTCTGATAACAATCTGCCAGAGCTTATGTGCCCCTGGCCTGCTCTTCTAGAACCCAGCATTTCTTACATGGGAGATGAGAGAGGAGGGCTTTAGTGAATCATTAATGATAATGAACATTGTTGGGTATAGAGCTTAAGAACACCCACAATCCCCACCTAAAAATCTCACACTTATGAAGATTCTTTCCTGTGTGTGTGTGTGTGTTGAACTGGACCTTTGATTTCATTGGTGAAGAAAACTCCTGCACCAATGCAGATGAACAGCTGTTCTGCAAAGGATAAAGTGACCGGTTAGGGGTCACTGAGCCAGCGTGTGTCAAAGAAGGCAGGATGTGAACCCCTGGTTTTCCTGACTCCAATTCAACTCTCTTTCCACTTTGCCAGACTGAACAAGTATTATCATTCCTATTTTACAGATGTAATTAATAAACACGTGTTAAGCGTCTAAGGAGGCAAAAGACAGTCCCTGCCCTCAAGGAGCTCACAATCTAATGAAGCAGAAACTGAGCCTTGGAGATGTTAAGTCACTCTCCAGATTCCAAGCTGACATCACATCTGTAAGGCCTAAGCGACTAGCCTGGGAAGGGGACCTGTGGGAAAGCACAGTTCCTGCCGTATTCAAAGGCTGTCAGCTGAACAAGGGTTGTTGGTATGATAACAGCTGGTATTTTTAGAGCACTTGACAAATATCATCTCATGTGAGCCTCACAACAACCCTGGGAGGTGGGTGCTATGACTACTTCCACTTTACAGATGAGGAAACAAAGATCAGATATATATTAAATGACTTGTCCAGGGTCACACAACTGGTGTCAGAGGCCAGATTTGAACATGTCTTCCTGATTCTGGGTCTAGCGCTCTACCCAATGGGACCTTTAGCTGCAGTTACATTTACCAGAGCCAAAGCTTTAAAAAAAAAAAAAATGAATATTTAATACAAAATCCACCCTAGCAAAAACATCTAAACTTCCCTTGGAACGTCACAGAAAGCGATCAGGTGACTCAGTTTGTTGTGGGCTAATGATCAAAGAGGCTCCAGTCTGCCGGGGGGAGCCCAACCACGGCCACTGCTAGGGAGATAGCTCCCAACAGCTGCCCCTCTCCTCTACAGAGATAAAATATCTATGCCTTCCCACACAGTTCCAGTGGTGCGGGAGGAGCTAGCCATCTTCATTTTAAAATCCGTTTGCAAATGAAAAAATTAAAGTCATTTCCTCTTGAAATATCTGACTGGAGAATCCCTGACTTTTAACTATACCCCCCGAGAATCATCTTCCCTTGCCTCACTTTCTGAGGCACAGAGAGATCATGAATTCTTCAGCTGGAAAGGAAGTACTTTAAGTCATCTGGTTCCTTCAAGGCAGTTAGGGAGTGCTAGCCCTGGAGTCAGGAAGATCTGAGTTCAAATCCAGCCTCAGACACTTACTAGCTGTGTGACCCTGGGTAAGGCATTTAAATTCCGCTGGCCTCAGTTTCCTAATTTATAAAGTAGGGAGAATAACTTCTAATGGTTGTTGTGAGAATCAAATGAAATGATCTGTAAAGTGTTTTGCAAACCTTAAAGTGTTATTTAAATGTTCAGATATTATTGTAGTTATTGTTAGTATCATCCAACTACCTCTCCTAATAAAGGAAATAATAAAAATATCCTAATAAAGGAAATTCAAGGTTCAACAATTCCATCCTTGTCACACAAATGGTCAGTTGGGTGGCAAAGTCACAGTTTGAACCTAGGTCCTGACTCCAAAGTTCTCTTTGCTTGGTACCACACTGCCTCTCCTCCAAGGATACCTCATTCCTACGGCTCTCCATTACGAACCTAAGCCCTGTGAAAAAGCACACATCCTTCCCCACCCCGTGGGGCTCCCAACACCTGTCCCAGCAGAAAAATCTGGCCCCAGAGAGAAGGCACTCAAATCCCAGGTATCATGTGCAGAGCCTGTTTATCTGGATAGATTCAGTTCCTGCCCCTAATGCACTGCTCCCAGTTATCTTTGGTTAATCAAGTCTGTGGCCTGGATTGCGTGGAGACTCCAGGGGGGAGGGTGGACTTTGGTTTTCTCAACTGGAAAAAATGAGGGAGTTGGGCTAGATGTTCAGTCCAGTCCAAATCCTTTTACAATCCCCCCCACCCCCCCTCCCCCCCAAAAAGGTGAAAGAAATGAAAGTCTCCCAGGGCAGAAACACTGTCCAGATGTAACTTAGTCTTTTTTTTTTTTGGCAACTGGGGTTAAGTGACTTGCCCAGGGTCACACAGCTAGTAAGTGTCAAATGTTTGGTCTGAGGTTGGATTTGAACTCAGGGCTTCCTGACCTCAGGGTCTGTGCTGTATCCACTGCACCACCTAGTTGTCCCCTTATAACTTACTCTTAATTCCATCAAGCTTTCTTAAAGCTAAAAAAAAGCCCCTGGGGACAAAAGGTGAACATTTTGGGGGAGAGGAAAGTGGGTGGCGATGAGGAAGTAAGGCAACTAGTGGACAGATGTCTTTGCTACTCATATTAGATCTACTGACTTTGGCAGGTGAAAACTCTGTCTGACTTGGCCTGGGGTTGGGGGCTCTGCCTACAGGAGGGCACTGAGCAAATGGACCCCAAAGAGAAGCTTGCCTTCTGAGGGTCCTTGCTTTCTTTTCCTCCCTCAGTTGCTCTGGGGTGAGAACTCACGATCAGATTTTCAGGATAGAATATAAAGTCCTCTGGTAACTAGCATTCATAAAGTGCTTTATGATTCGAAACACACTGTACATATGCTAACTCACTTGATCCTCACAAAAACCCTTATAAAGTAAGAGCCATTATAATCGTCATTTTGGCTGTTCAGTCATGTCCAACTCTTCGTGACAACTTCTGGGGTTTTCTTGGCTCATTTGATGAATGAGGAAACTGAGGCAGACAGGGTTAAATGACGTGCATATAGTCACACAGCCAGTAAGGGCCTAAGGCCAGGTTTGAATTGGGAAGATGAGTCTTCCTTACTTCAGGACCTAGCTAGTGACTCTGCCACCTAGCTGCCCTACCCATTTTACAGAAGAGAAAACTGAGGCTGAGAGAGGTTACGTGACTTACCCTGGGTCACACAGTTAATAAATGCTGGGCTGGATATGAACTCAGGGCTTCCTGACTGGAGGTCTGCCCCAGGAGGCTTTGACATTTACACTTAAAGTTCTTCATAATGTGGCCCCTTCCCACCTTTCCAGTCTTCACTCTCTTCCTAGAACTCTATGATCCAGCAGCTGGGGCTGATGCGCTGCTCTCCCATCAAGATCCTCCATCCCCAAGCCTTTATCTTGGTTGCCCCCCATGCCTGAAGTGCTCCCCACCTCAGTCTCCCAGGCTTCTTTGAAGACTCAGCCCAGCTCTCACTTTCTCACTTCTCCCTGGAGCTGCTGGTACATCACCCCCCCCCCAAATTACTTTTCAGTTTCTCAGTACTTATCTTATATAATTTAGATGTAGTGTATTCTACCTGAATCTAAGTTCCCTGAGGGCAGGACAGTTTCAGCCTTTCTCCTTCTCCCCAGCCATCTGGCACAGAGTAAGCCCTAAATAAATATTTGTCAACTTAAGGAAGCAAGAACTTGGGGCCCCCATGATGAGCTTCTTCACTGCCCAAAGGAACACAGGAAGAGGAAGTAACCCTCTTTTTCAGGGGCTGGATCTCCAGTTCTCTCCTGGGCTGGGGGGGGGGGGAAGGGGAAGAGAAGCAACTCAGCCCCTCCACTCACAGGGGCTCACCATCTTGGTGCCTGACATAGTCTGGACATATGATTGTCTTTGTTGTTATTTAATTGATCAGTTGTGCCTGACTCTTTGAGAACCCATTTAGGGTTTTCTTGGCAAAGATAATGGGGTGGTGTGCCATTTTCTTCTACAGCTCATTTTACAGATAAGGAAACTGAAGCAAACAGGGTTAAATGACTTGCCCAAAGCTACTAAGTGTCTGGTGCCACATTTGAACTCAGATCTTCCTGACTCCGGGGCCAGGCACTCTATGCACCGTTTATCACCTAGCTAACCTAAAACAGTCCATGTCCTATAAGTAACAACTAAAAGAACTGGGGATGTTTTTCGAAAAGGGTGGGGTGGCGGGGACCAGACAGCTTAACCCACTAGAGCTCAGAATTCCTGACCTCAAACAATCCACCAAGAACAGGGATCACAGGTATGTGCCACACCATCTGGCCTAAAGTCCCTCTTAACAGGCTAATGTTTCTCATTAAGTCTCGGGGCAGCTGGTTTCATCCAAACAAAGGCTACCGGCTGGTCACCCACAGGTGGCTACTTAACTTATAATTGTGTCCAAAGGGGCCACATAGCTGAATTCAAAAGTCTCAAGGATGTCCCTACTGTCAGTCACACAGTGACAGTTTTAGAGAAGGCAGGAAACAAGCATTTATTAAGTGCTTACTATATGGCAGGCACTGTGCTGAGTTCTGAGATACGAATACAAGCAAAAACAAAGACAGGTCCCTGCCTCAAGGTGCTTAGATTCTAATAATCAAAGATGACGCACAGAAAGGGAGTGGACAGGCTGGAAAGAGCAGCTAATCCAATAGTGTCATTTTAAAAATGAGGAAACAAAACAGAAGTTCTTCAAAAAGGAGGGTAAATACAAGTCACTGAGATGTGTGGCAAAGGCAACAGCTTTTTCAGAACTAGGTGCAAGGAAGAGAGGATTTATCTAGTGTGTCTTCCCAATCACCTGGCAGACAGGAATGAGCACTGGTCCTGGAGCTAGAAGGCACGGGTTCAGAGTCTAGATGTGTGACCCTTTGTGAATGACTTTTCACTGAATTTCACAGTGGGAAGTCACTAAAGGCCAATATATTCTGAGGCTCTGAGCTTCAGGTTTCTTATCTGTAAAACAGACACAATAGTCTACCGACCTTACAATGTGGTAGTAAGAGAAGTACTCTGTAACTGCTAAAAGGCTATATGATGGCATTCTCTCCATGAAACCTGGATAGAACAAAGGGATTTTTCATCTGACCATAAGAACTCACTTTTAACCCTGGGCCTCAGTTCTCTCACTTGTAAAAATAAAGAGGCTGGATTACATCATCTCTAGGATTTCTTCCCTCTTCTAATACTTCAGGATTCTGTATTCAGGATCAGGCCTACTGGGTGCCCAACTTGGGCTAAATGCTAATGTGTAAGGGACTGGCAGCTGGAAGTCTCTGCCTGAGAAAACAAGCGTGTGGCCCCAGAAGGGCAGGCCAGCAGATAATACCCCAGCATTCGGAAGCCCTTCCCGCCCCCCCATCCCTGCCCCATCTCAGTCCTGCTCCTGTAGTCTAGCGCCAGTTTTCTGAATTCAGACCTTTTGCCCCACCTTTAAGCAGAGGGATTGCAGGGATTCTGGTGGTTTTGGTTTTGTTTTTTCCCCCCAGGTATTGATTGGAAAGTGAGGAAGGGTAAAAAGCATGGCAAGGGGCAAAAGGAGATGGGGGAAAGAGATGAGATGGGAGGGGAGGGGAAGTGGTGAGCCACGGGGAGAAGTTTCATCATGCAAACCCGAATGCAGGTTTCATCAGCTCCTCCAGGCAGAACTTCCTGGGGCTTCATGGGAATGCTGTGTACCAGAGGAAAACCCTGAGCCGGCCCCCACCCCTCCTTCCCTACCATGTGCCAAGCTCAACTTCCTTCTAGGCCACTCAGGATTTTTACTGGTAAGTCAAACAAACGCTCCCCTTCGGCCACCTCCCCAGACCTTCCTCTTTCCTCACCTCTCATCTTACCGAACCTACTAGTTTTTAAAACCTGGCTTGGCTGCATGGAGGGCGCTGGATAAATACCAAATACCACCAGGTCCTCAGGAGGCGGTTCGGTGTGACCTATTAAGCGACTGCATGTGCAGCCCCTCCCATACAGAGAGAGCAGGAAAACAGGGACACCTTTCACCCACCCCCTAAAATCCCGAGGGTGAGTGATTTTGGGATGGTGTGGGTAGTGAAAGAAGTCAGAAATATTGGTGCCCTGCTGTGGCCTCAACCTTCCCTAGGGTTGTCTGTGCAGAGGGTCGTTGGGCACTGTGCCTATAACATCACACCAACTGCACCGTTCACCAGCATGGCAATGCCCAGTGATGGGTGAGGGGCGAGAATGGCGCTTCGAGTTAGAGGAAGAGTTCTTTGTCTCTACAGTCCGTCAGTAGCTGGGAAGCGGTGATGGTGGTGGCGGTGGAAGGAGGCGGGACATGTTGTTTATAAACCACGGGCAAAGGTTTCGCAGCAGGCACCTGGTGCTGACCCCCTCCCCTGACTCCCCCCCTAAGGCGCGCGCTCCTGCTGCCTCCGCGAGGATCCCGGGGTCTCCACGTGCCGTCAGTCTGGGATTCCACTTGTCCCTTTCTCTGGGTCAGCCCCCTCACCCCCGTCCTAGCTGGCCTCGGTTCCCCTCGGGCGTGCGCCCTTCCTCTTTCGTGGTCCCCCCCCCGCCGCCCCTTACCAGGGTCTGCATTCCGCGGACCCCCAGCCCCCGGCGCCCCCCACGATACCTCCGGGGGTGGTGCTGAAGAGCGTGCCTCCCGGAGTGGTGCTGTAATCCCCAGGCGGCAGCTGCGCACCGTCGCTGAGCACCACCCGACGGGTGGCTGGGATGGCCCGGCTCGGCGTCTGGCCGCAGCTCCCGCCCGCAGACATGGTCTTGGCCTCGCTGCAGCCGCCGACCCCGAGTGCAGCGGTCCCCGCTTCGCGCCCACGCCCCGTTCCGCCCCCAGACCGCCCCTTCCGCCACCGCGGCTCGACAGCCCCTCGGGACTTGTAGTCCTCACCCCCCGCCCCCATCCCGAACCCCTAGATGCCTAGGCTGTCCAGGGAGGTGGCGACACTAGAGACCCCCGCGCCGCGCCTTCGGGGCTGCAGCATCGCCCGTGGGGACCGCGCCGGAAGGGAGGGGGACTGCCAGCACGAAGCTGTCCCCGACGTGGGCTCCATGCGCCTCTGCAGCTCTGAGCAACCCTGGCGTGGCTCCCCAGGGGATCGAGCTCTGGGTGGGAGCCCGCAGCGCCGCAGCTACTGGCACAGGTTCTCCCCCGGACTCTGGAGTGGGTCCCACGTGGGGGAAGAAATCGCTTCTCCCCGCTTCAATTTCCTTCTTTTGAAAGCGCGTGTTAATACCCTCCAGTGCTGAGCTCCCAAGCGGAGACGGTGCTCCCAGAGCAAACGCTTTAGAGCAGCACCCTAAGGACTGCATTTCCCGCCATGCTTTGGGCCAGGAGATCCTAGCTCATCGGGGTGGGGCTGGAAATCTCCGTGGACTACATCTCCCAGAAGGCTGTGGGCAAGTAAAAAAAACCACCCTCCTGCTCTCTGATTGGTTGGGCTGGCTTACAGCCTGCACAGTTTAAAAAAAAAAAGTGGGTGAAGTGGGTGCTTCATGGTATGTGTGGTCAATATCATTCTTGAGGGTTTAGGTAACAGGGAACGTACAGACTGGTGGAAGCTTGTCTGGGTATGGGCTGAAGAGATGGTCTCTGAGATCCCTTCCGAGTTCAGATTCAGTAGTTCTGAATATAGAGACTAGTTACTCTATCTCGAAGGACACACTCAGCAATAGTAAAGCAATAGTAACTCTGTATGCCTTAGTTTCCTCATCTGTAAAATGGGGATAATAACAGTTCTTACCTCTCAGGGTTGCTGTAAGTATTAAATGAGATATTTGTAAAACCCTTTTAAAAGGTTTGACAAACTTTAAAACGCAATATAAATGCTACTTATTTCTATCACCCTCTCCTCCCCATTTTTTACAGATGAGGAAACTGAGGCTAAGAAGTTAAGTGATTTGCTTAGGGTCGCACAACTAGTATCTTGGGCAAGATTTGAACTCAGGTCTTCCTGACTCTAAGTCCATCGTTCTCTTGACTGCAACACCTAGCTTCTACTTAGCTGGATGGTGTTAAGAGAAGTTTCTGCGCAGGAGAGGATACTACTGGGGGTGGGGGTGGGGGTGGGGGTGGGGAGGAGAAGGGCTCAAGCTCTGGCTTGTCTTATGAAAAGGCAGGAACCTTGAAGAAATTGTTTGGATCTCGGAGAGCTGAGGAGAAATGTAAAAATGCCCATTTATCAGTCCCACCAAATACTTTATGTTTTGATAGTTTTAACTCTCAGCCTTCTAGGTAGAGAACCTAACAGAAGATATGTTACTAGATTGTGTTTTTGAATCTCTGTGCTAGTGAGAATTTTTTGTGTATAGCACTTTTTGTGTGTGTGTGTAAGAAATAAAAAGCTATTCACTTCCTGATTGATTCATTTGTTTCAGTACACATTGAATATCTGTCTGTTCCCCCCTTTGGGGATATCCTAGACAAGAGTCAAACCCAAACCTTTAAGTGTTCTTCTCAGAGTGCCAAGGCGAGAGTGTAAGGAACCAAAATGAAAACTGACCTTTCTTTTAAATGTCAGGCTCCACCAGGACTGAACCTGGCCAGTGTGTGGATCCAGAGAAGAGGGACCCCTTAGTGCAGAGGAGAGGATGCAACTCCCCAGGCCCTTGGGCTCAGCTGTGGTTTTAACTGTTAGATGGATATCACACCTCAATCTTCCTCTCTCATTGTGCAAATTTAATCCCTCTTCCAAATGACAGCCCTGCAAATACTCGAAAACAGCTACTCTCTCTACCCTTTGTCTTTTCCTTCCTAGGCTAAATATCCCTAGTACCTTTGAAGGAATCCTCTTACTGGTATGATGGATATCTTTCTCTGGTTGTTCTCCAGGATATTAATATCCTTTCTCAAATGTAGGTATCAGAACTGAACACAATACTCAAGATTTCATCTGACCAAGGCAGGGTATTAGAAAGGCAACATAGTAAGCGTTGGTCTTGAAGTTAGGAAAACCTGGCTTCAAGTACCCCTCCCAGTCTGCACCAAAGTTACGTTTCGATCAATAAATAATGAGTGGACCTTACATCTATGACATTTTATACTGGATAAAGTGTCATAGTCATGTAAGGGTGTCAATCTATCGACTCAATCAATCTGCCCACTCCACTTAAAGTAACTAACATGATATGCTCTGCTTTGATATTTGTCAGGTGAGAATACATCTGTTGAATCCAAGACATTCTGTTGGGTGAGAAAAGTCCTTCATTAATTTGCAAGAAATGCTCCTAGCAATTGGATGAAATGAAGTGGTGCTACCTAGGAAGTATATTGGGATTGACTGAGGAATCTGTCACATCGTATGAACTAGATAGAAATACAGAGCAAGTTTGGAAGGGGGCATTCCCTTGGCAGGTCAGCTTCGTGTGGGAAGCAGTCCCAGCCAAGCTCCATCTCTAAAAGTTAATTTGGCTTGCTAATTTATATCAATCATTAGGAGGAGTGCACTGGTAGGGGTCTGTGAGCAAAAGTTTTAGAAAACTCCCAACTCCCAAGGGTTATACCTAAGAACCCTAAGGAGAAATAGCTAGCTGACTTTACAGCCCCAACCTCTGAGTACAAATGAAGGATTGGGATAGTGAATGCAGAGCCTATGCCACACATACATATAACTCATTTCATTCTTTACAACAATCCTGTGACATAGAAAGGGCAGGTGGTCTTTTTCCGATTTACTGGTGAGGTAAACTAAGGACCTGGAGAGGTTAAGTAGTAAGGTCACATAGCTACTACTGATTGTATGGCCTTAATTAAGCAAGTCAGTTTACCTCTTTGAATCTCAGTTTCACAATTTGCAAAATGAGAGAGTTGTATGAAATGGTCTCTATGGTCCCTTCAGGTTCTGAAAGTCTAGGATTCTGTGAAGTAGCAGATGATTCACTTCTGTGCTCCCTCCCCGCCCCCATGTCCTACTTAGTCTAGGTAGGATTGGAACCCTGAGGAACAGTTCAACTGAAAATGCTTTTTTAATTTACTGGGTGTGGTGGTGTGGAATTTAATGAAGATTTTAAAATAGTTATTGTGTACAAGACACTGCATTAAGCACAAGGGATACAAAATTTAAAATCAATCAACCAATCAACATTTATTAAGTGCTTACTGTGTGTCAGGCACTTAAAATGACATAGTCTTCTCCATCAAGGAATCTCCATTCTACAACATAAGATTTCCTGTTTCCCAGTCAGAAGGATAGCTCCAAGAGATTAGGAAGGAAGGAGGTTATCTGAATTAAGGTCTGAAGAGATAATTAGGGATATACATGTCAGATTGGTTTAGCTGATATCTGTTCTCAAAAATTAAGCAATACCTTAGCCAGGGAGGAGAATAGATAGCTGGTAGAACTGAGCTTCAGTCTCCTTTCCTACCAAGGGTGCCCTTTTCTGCAAAGGGGAAGGCCCCTTAGTTCTTTGCCTGAGGGCCTTCTAGGTCATCTTAAGACATAGGTACTGAATGAGACATACATCAGGGCTAAAGGAAATAGACTGTGTAGTTTTAAGAGCCATAGAAAAGAAAAGGAGAGGAACACTGACTTATTTTTACACCAAAGCATTTATTAACTGCCCAACATGAGGATTTCAACACAAATTTGTTTTGCTTTGATATATTTTTGTTACAAGGAAAGGGTTTTTTTGGTGATGGAGGCAGGAGTTAGTAATAATGATATAAAAAAAAAAGGTAAGAGAGAAAAGAACACCAGGAAAATATATAAAAATGCACAGAAGAAACCAAAGAGGGATTTTGAGGGGAACATGGACGAACAAGGTAATGCCTTTCCTACCAAGAGGTCTCAAACCCTTCAGTGAGGTAGGGGGATGTCTGACCCAATCACTTGAAGACTTCTCTATCAGAATGGGCAGATGAGAACAATTTGTTCCAATGGCCGTGAAGGCAGCTGAAGCAGGTGAAGTGGAGTGCTTCGACCTTGGTTAGCAAAGAGTCCTATGGTCACAGGCAAGTGATGAAGATGAAGATGCAGAGCTGTAGTCACAACGCTATAGGGTTGTTTTCTTACTGGTCTGAAGCAGTAGTGGAATTTAGCAGCCCCCTCTGTGTCTGAGCAACCTTTTTGAAGGACCTCACTTGTTCACCTCCTAGCATGAGGAATGTGCGAGAAAAGGTGCCTTAAAAATTGTCTGCTTCCAACACAACTAACGTGGAAATATGTTTACTATGTATAACCTGTATCAGATTGCTTGCTGTCTTGGGCGGGGGTGGGAGGAAGGGAGAAAAATTTGGAACTCAAAATTTTATAAAAATGAATTTTGAAAACTATCTTTCCATGTAAGTGGAAAAAATAAAACATTATTTATTAAAAAAATGTCAAAAAATTGTCTGCTTCACTCAACCCTGGCCTGCTGTCATGGCAAGTGAGGATCCCAACCTGTGGTTGAAACAAAAAAAAATGTACAAAAACTTCTGCAAAGATGATTCCACTCACTGTTGGCGCATGGAACGTGCACATTCTTTTGGACAACTCGAAATCCAGTAGACCTGAAAGATGAGCAGCTCTTGTTGAGAGAATTCAGCAGGTATGGCATCCAAATAGCAGCCCTGAGTGAAACAAGGCTGGCTAATGAAGGCTAACTTATCAAAGTTGGAGTTGGATACATGTTTTTCTGGAGTGGCCACAGTAAAGGGGAGCTCTGTGAGGCTGGCTCAGGTTTTACAATCAAAACTAATCTAGTCAGCATGCTTGTATGCCAACCAAAAGGAGTAAAAGACAGACTCATGACAAGGTAATTGCTACTTGCAGGAAGGTGCCATGCCATCATTATCAGTGTATATGACATACCCTGATGAGGTCAAAGAAAAATTTTATAAAAGACCTGGAGACCCTCATCATCAATGTGCTGAAAGAGGACAAACTTGTAGTTATCGGTGACTTTAATGCTTGAGTAGGCTCTGATTATCACACGCAGGCAGTCTTTGGGAGGAGTAGAGTTGGAAATAGCAACAGCAACAGTCACTGAAGACTTAAACATCTCATGACTTTATCACCAACACTGTCTCCCATTTACCCAAACACAATAAAACTTTGTGGATGCAACCTTGAAGCAAACATTGGCATTTAATAGGCTATGTCATTGAAGGAAAAGAGACAGGATGTGAGAGTGCTGGGCTGATAATAGACATCCTCCCCAAGCTAAGTATTTGCATTCAACAAAAGCAGTGACCCTAAGGCAAGAATATAACCAGAAGACAATGTAAATAGATTAGAGCACTTTTCTAAATAGGGAGGGTTTGTTGCAAACTTGGAGGAAAAGCTGAGTTAACACTTGGTTGGCAATAGTGGAGCAGAAAAGGAGTGGGCAGCTTTCAGAGATTTCAGAGATTTTGAGCACTGCATTTACTCATCTGGGCCAGAACACTGGCAAACATCCAGACAGGTTTGACAAAATGATGGGGAAATTTAGAAGCTGCTAAGTGAAAAAACGAGAACTCCAAGGGAATTCTTTCCAGCAGGACAGTTCATTCATCTCCAGGAAGGCAGCATTTAACTCCATCAAAAGAAAAGTGCAAATGAAGCTTAGAGATGCAAGGTTCTTGGCTCAGTAAAAAGGCAGATGAAATTCAGTTTTATGCTGAAAGTAACAAACCCAAAGCACTTTTGTGATGCCCTGAAGGCTTTTTATGGGCCAAAGACATGGTGCATCTTGATTATTCAGTCTTGAAGGAGCCACATTGATTAGTGATAAGGACATGATCCTGGAGGGATGGGCTGAACCCTTCCATAGTGTTCTCACAGACCATCATCAATCAATACTGAAGCCATTGACCAGTGTACCTCAGGTTAAAGTCAATCGAGCCAAATTTCCAACTGAACAAGAGGTTTGAAATGCCATTCAGCCCTTCTCCTTGTGGCAAAGCACCTGGTGCTGACTCTATTCTGGCTGAGATTTACAAGGCAGGAGGTCAACTTCTCAGACAAAAGCTGATTTAAATTTTCTGGGTTATATGGCAAGAGGAGGTTATCCTTCAGGAATTCAAAGATGTCTCCGTTGTCTATCTCTGTAAAGGTAAAGGAAATAGATTGTCCTGTGACAATCACAGGAGGGCCTTTCTCCTAGTCATTTGGCAAGAATCTTGCCAGAGTCCTCCTTAATAGGCTGATCCTTCACCTGGGACATGGTCATTTACCCAAGAGCCAGTGTGGCTTCAGAAAGGGCCAAGGAATGGTAGATAGGGTGTTTGGTGCTCAACAACTCCAGGAGAAATGCCAGGAGCAGAACAGAGGTCTGTACACAACATTCATCCACCTGACCAAGGCCTTTGATACTGTCAGTTGTGAGGGCTTGTGGAAAATTATGACAAAACTTGGTTGCCCAGAGAATTTCATCAGTATTGTACGTCAGTTTCATGATGACATGCGTGCCTGGGGTCTGAGTAATGGACAATGCTCTCGAACTTTCCCAGTCGCCAACGCAGTGAAGCAGGGCTGTGTGCTTGCTCCCACGATTTTTAGCATTGTGTTTTATTCATTGTTGTCAGATGCCTTCAACAAGATGAAAATGGCATCAAGATCAGCTATCCCACTTGGAAAGGCTACAAGCCAGGTCTAAAGTGGGGGTGGGAGGGGGAGTTGGTGCATGACTTTTTGTTCACAGATAATTATGCAATCAGTGCAACCTCTGAGGTGCCATAAAGTACGGATCAATTCTCTGCTGCTTATGCCAATTTTGGCCTAACAATTAACAACAAGAAAATAGAGGTTCTCCACCAGCCAGCACTACACCATCTTGTGTGCTATTGGGCAAGTGACTTTACCTTTCTGGGTGTCAGGTCCCTTGCCTGAAAAATGAAAGCAATAGGCTAGATGACCACTAAAGGTCCATTTGGTTCTGATCATCTATGATTCTATGAAAACCTTCACAGCATCAGCAGAAAGAGGTATTTAATTAATGTTTTGGGGTGAAAAATAAAAGTGTTCCTTTCCTTTTCTATGGGTCTTAATAATCTACTCCTTTAACCTTAGACTGGCCCTTAAAAGGTCATAAGACCGAGGGATTTATATGTTGAAGGGACCTTAGAGGTCATCTGGTCGGTCATCTGGTCCCTCATCTGGAAGATGAGGAAACTAAACGTCAGAGAGGTTAGGTTGGTTTGCTAAAGTTCACACAGCCAGAAAGTGGCAGAGCCAGGCCTTAGACTCAGGCTCTCCAATTCCAAAGTCCTGCTTTCCACAATACAATGCTACTCCTAAAGAAAGGCAGCAGCATCTTTGTCACGAAAAGATGTGTTTTCTAGGACTTTCTTCCAGTTTCAACTGAAAACGAAAAAGGAGTCCAGATTAGATTTTATCTGGTCCTGCCCAATTTAAGCCCAGGAGGCTCTGACTGTTTTAGAGTAGTCAAACTGGCTCACCAGCCTAGGCTGACTAATGGATGGTATCCAGTGCTTTTGAGAGATTAACAGTATTAATGAGAATTAAGAATCATCACCACCAAGGCCCTGGAGGGCAGCCAGTCTTTTTAGCTTTGGAGTAGTGCTTGTCTCAAGACAGCTTTGACAGGTTGGACAAGTGTGGAGGCTGGATGACAACAGGATTTCCAAGCAGTGCCTCTGTGAAGACCTGGGCAACTGGAAGATGGTACAGAAAGAAGCACTTTCTTTCTTTCTTTTCAAGATTCATTAATTTATTTATTTTTAGTTTTCAACATTCGCTTCCACAAGATTTTGAGTTCCAAATTTCCTCCCCATCTCGTTGCTCCCCCAACCCCAAGACAGCGTGCATTCTGTATACCCTTTCCCCTAATCTGCCCTCCCTTCTATCTCCCCCATTCCGTTCCTCTTCTATTTTCCTGTACAGCAGGATAGATTTCTATACCCCATTGCCTGTATGTCTTATTTCCCAGTTGCATGTAAAAACAATTTCTTAACATTTGTTTTTAAAACTTTGGGCTCCAAATTTTCTCCCTTCCTCCCTCCCCGCTCACCCTCATTGAGAAGGCAAGCAATTTGATATAGGTTATACTTGTGTAGTCATGCAAAACACTTAAATAGTAGTCATGCTGTGGAAAACTAACTGTATTTCCCTTCATCCTAGCCTGCCCCCGTTTATTCTATTCTCTCTTTTGACCCTGTCCCTCCTCAGAAGTGTTTGAGAAAGAAGCACTTTCAAGACACACTCCATCACCATCCAAGAGCTACAGTCTAGCTCTGAATGGCTAGGAGAAAATAACAGTGGGGAAATACAGTAGGGTTAGCAGTTTAGACATCGTAGAAAGTAGAAATAAATTAGAAAAAAAATTAGTTGAATGTAACCTGAGTCCCAAAGCACATTGGTATGGGATTCTTTCCTCATTGGTGGAAATCAGTGTCCCATATCTGCATGAGGGGCAGGGAGGAATTGGAGAGAAGAGAGAAGAGATATCAACATGAACAAAAAAAATCACTTAAATTCTTTTTTTCATATAAAGAGCCACCTTCTCTCCCTCCTACTCCCACCCCAATTGAGGAAGTAAGAAAAACAAAATCCCTTTCACAAATATGTTTTATCATTTGGTGGAAGGAGCTCCACAGAATGATGAAATAAATCACAGGTCCTTGAGTATTTTTGCAAAGTTTGCAAAGAAATTTATATACCTCATCTCATTTGAGTCTTGCAACAATCTTGAAAGCAAAATACTATAAGCAGAAATATCTCTATTTTACAGATCAGCAAATCAAGACTCAGAAAGGTTGAATGGTTCCATGATCATATAGTTAGTCAGAGGGAAGGGCAGGATTCACACCCCGGTTTCTCCAGTCCTTCAGTTCAGCCTTCTTTCCGCCACAATGTTAGAAGAAAGAATGTAAGATTTTAGAAATGGGGAGACTAGGAATGGGGAGAACAACTAGAAGGTTATGTCACTGCCCAGGTTGAGGTGATAAGGTCCTGAATTAGGGTGATATTACTCTGAATAGACAAAAAGGGAGAGATGTAGGTTATGCTGGAGAGATTGACTGTAGCATATAGAATGGGTGGGAAGAGGAAGGATGGGGATGGGGTGGGGTAGAAGATGAGAGCACATTGCACCTGGGCGACCTTCTCATGGCTGGAATAAGGTGCTGGTGCTCAGTTCAAATCCTGGTCCAAAATAAGAATATGAGTGAGGAATTGTATTGAATGTTAGCAATATTTGCTATGTTCTTTGGACTTAAAAAGGTAATTTCTCCCATTCCTTGGGATAAGGTAGCTGAGTCTCAGAGAATGGAAATTATTTGCCTGGTATTTCTAGAACCCACATTTTCTGTCTTGAAGTTCAATGCTCTTTTCATTAAACAATCTTATCTCTCAATATGAAAAAGCCTAAATGATTTGTCTAAGGATATAGGGTGTGCCAGTTACCAAGACCTGATCAGTGGATGATGTGATATAATAGAGGGACTGTTAAAACCAGAGTCATGAGGCCCGGCTCTTAAAAGCTTTGTCAGTCAGTCAATTGACAAACATTTATTAAGTGTTCTCCATGTGCCAGACACTATGCCAAAAATCTGTGGATACAAAGAAAGGCAAAAAACCAAAACAAAACAAAAAAAACCCCTTTGAACCTCAGTGTTTTCATCTCTAAAATGGTAGTCTAGGAAGTGTACTACCAGCCTCATAAAGTTGTAAGGCTATAAACCCTACTTCTCTACAAAAACACGGACTTTGAGTGTTAGAATCTAGTCTTCGATTGCCAGACCAGTGATTCAGAACCTGAAACTCCACTTCTATTTCAGGAGATAAATCTGACATTTACGAAGTCCTGGCACTGCCCTGGACCGAGTCTACAGGGAGGTGTCATTTCTAATTGCTTCCCATCAAGTTTATACAAGAAAAAGAAATTAGGCAAGTCAAAAAGGAAGGAAGGAGATGGAAGGTGGTGATGAGAACTTGAGAACTGCCTAGTGGTTGGAATTCATGTCTAGGAAGGTGCCAGAGCTTGGGAAGTGCTAGGGGAACCCTATTCCCTCTCTTCTCCTTGGGAGCAAGTTTTCCCAACGTAGTTCCATGAGCTCGTCTATGGAGCAGGGGTGCCCCCTACAGGCAGTACCTGCAGCCTGCCTCCCCCTCCCTTTTTACCTTTTCCTGTTATTCTCTAGACAAAGTTGGCCCTCCCTTTTTAGTCCTGACCTCATTTGTTTGACTGTTTACTTATGTAAGTTAAATGAACCGTTCATTAGCAAGTGTAATGCACAGTAAAGCCAGGGCTGCTTGTTAAAACTAATGCACATCGTCTTGGTTGAGCTGGTTCTAAATCATTTTTAAGGTTATGTGCAGTCATGCCTTACGCATTCATCTTCCTCGCCAGAGACTTTGAAAAATTGTTTATAAGGCTGATGGCAGATAATACGTGTTGGTGATTTTTCTTTTTCTTTTTAGTTTTGTTAGTTACGGAGTTTTCTTTGTTATTCCCAGTATCTCAGTCCCCTCCTTACCAGGCTTGTATCTAGCTCTCATAATGCTCCATTTCTGATTCTTAGCCTGGGGACCAGGATGTGGGAATGACTAGTCAGAGTGTGTGTGGAGCGGGGGAAGGGGAAGGGGTGGAGGGATGGGTGTAGTCTGCTGTCTACCTGGATCTTCCTGTTCCTTCTGCCTGTAGCTTGGTGCTATGGATGGACTGTTGGACTTGGACTGAGAAAGTCATGCGTTTAAATTCCACCACACATCCTGCAAACCTGTGTGACCCAGGAGAGGTCACAACCTCTCTGAGACTCAGTTCCATCCTCTGTAAAATGAAGATAATCATATTACCTAATTCCCAGGATTGTTGTAAGGATTAAATGAGATGATATTTGTAAAGAGCTTAGCAAGGTCCCTGGCAAATAGTAGACAAATTAATAATTTAAAAATTATTTATTTTATTCTGAACTTATGAAATAAAAAAGCATTTCCACAACAGTAGAATAGAAAAAAAGATAATTGTACATGAAACTGCAAATCTATTGTGCACAACTTGCTATTCATTTAAATATATAATAAAATTATTATGAAATTTTCCCCTTTTTTTCTCACCTCCCCACCTCACCCTAGAGATGGCTACCATTCTATAATATATATATGTACATAATCATTCTATATGCACTGATATTTATCAGTTATTTCTCTGGATGCAGATAGCATCTTCTTTCATATGTCCTTTGTAATTAATTTGGGTATTTATAATAGTCAAAATGACTTTTTTGCTCAACGTCATTCTTAAAACAATATTGCTGTTACCATATAAAATGTTCTCTTGATTCTACTCATTTCACTCTTCATTATTTTGTGCAAGTCTATCCATGTTTTTCTAAGATCATTGAGCTCATCGTTTCTTATAGCACAGTAGTATTCCATCACAATCATATGCCACAACTTTTTCAGCTATTCCCCAATTGATGGGCATACCTGCAATGTCCAGTTCTTTGCTACCACAAAGAGAACTGCTATAAGTGTTTTAGAACATGTAAGTTCTTTTTCTTTTCCTTGATCATCTTGGGAAGCAGACCTAGTAGTGGTATTGCTGGGTCAAAGGGTATGGGCAGTTTAATAATTCTCTGGGCATGATTCCAGATTGCTCTCCAAAATGGTTGGATCAGTTCACAGTTCTACCAACAGTGAATTAGTGTCCCAATTTTTCCTCATCCCCTCCAACATTTGTTGTTTTCCCGTTCAATCATTTTCTTCCCCTCTCAGAACTAAACAAATTTAATCAAAAATAAATAAGAAAGAAGTCAAGGAAGTAAAAAGAATTTTAGATATGATAGATATCAAGAAAGAATTGAATGGGAATTTAAAGGAATATACCTGTTTCTCAGTGGTTTATGGTACCTTTACAAAGATTGACCATATATTAGGACATAAAGGTTTTATAGTTAAAAGGAGAAAAGTCGAAATGTTAAAAGTATCTTTTTCAGATCACAATGCAATAAAAATTATGTTTAATAAGGTACCACTGCAGCATAGATTAAAAAACTGATTGGAGATTAAACACTCTAATTTTAAAGAATGAGTGGATTAAAGAACAAATCATAGAAACAATCAATAATTTCATCAAAGAGAATGACAATCATGAGACAACATATGAAAACCTATGGGATACAGCAAAAGCGGTAGTCAGAGGAAAATTTATATCTCTAAATACTTACATCAACAAAATAGAGAAATAGACTGATGATTAGATTTGCAATTTTAAAAAGTAGAAATAGAACAAACTAAAAATCCTCAATAAAACACTAAATTGGAAATCCTTGAGTATAAAAACCCCAATGAATTAATAAATAAAACTAGGAGTTGGTTTTATGAAAAAACCAATAAAATAGATAAATCATTGGTTAATTTGATTTGAAAGAGAGAGAGAAGAAAACCAAATTGCTAATATTAAAAATAAACAGTGAATATACTACTAATAAAGGTGAAATTAAAGCAATTATAAGGTGTCATTTTGCCCAATTATATGCCAATAAATTTAACAATTTAAATGAAATGGAAGAATATTTACAAAAATATAAATTATCATATATATGTATATAGGTATGTGTATATATGTACACATACACACACACACATATATATATACACACACACACACACACAGAGGGCACAGGGCAAGGTGAAGATGAAGGCATGATATCTAAAAATTAAGAAGTGAGAGAGGATTATATTGGGAGAAGCAGAAAGGGAGAGGTAGAATGGGGTAAATTATCTCACATAAAATAGACAAGAGAGAGCTTTTACAGTGGAGGGGAAGTGGGGGGAAGGTGAGAGGGAATGAATGAATCTTACTCTTATTGGATTTGGCTTAAGGAGGGAATAACATACACACTCAATTGAGTATGGAAATCTATCTTACCCTACAGGAAAATAGAGGGGAAGTAGATAAGAGAGGGGGGGATGATAAAAGGGAAGACAGATTGGGGAAGGTGGTAATCAGAAGTAAACACTTTTGAGGAGGGACAGGGTCAAAGGAGAGAATAGAATAAATGGGGAGTGGGATAGGATGAAGAGAAATATAGTTAGTTTCTCACAACATGCCTATTATGAAAGTGTTTTTCATGACTACACATGTATAACCTGTATTGAGTTGCTTGCCTTCTCAATGAGGGTGGGTGGGGAGGGAGGAAGGGAGAAAATTTGGAACCCAAAGTTTTAAAAACAGATGTTAAAAATTGTTTTTACATGCAATTGGGAAATAAGATATACATGCAATAGGGTTTAGAAATCTATCCTGCCCTACAGGAAAATAGAAGGGGAAGGGTATTAGAGAAGGGGGTGGGTGATAGGGAGGGCAGATTAGGGGAAAAAGTATTCAGAATGCATGCTGTCTTGGAGTGGGGGGAAGGGAGAGATGGGGATAAAATTTGGAACTCAAAATCTTGTGGAAGTGAATGTTGAAAACTAAAAATAAATAAATTAATTAAAAAATTAATAAAATAGAAATTGCCTAGATTAGCAGAAAAGGAAATAGAATATTTACATAGATCTATTTTAGAAAAAAGAAATTGAACAATTCATAAATGAGCTTCCTAAGAAAAAAGTGTCAGGACCAGACAGATTTACAAATGAATTTTATCAAACATTTAAAGATCAACTAATTCCAACATTAAATAAATTATTTGGAACAATAGGCAAAGAAGTGATCCTACCAAACTTCTCTTATGAAACAAATATGACATTGATACCTAAACCAGAAAGAATAAAAACAGAGAAAGAAAATTATAGACCAATTTCATTAATGAATATGGATACAAAAATTCTAAATAAAATATTAGTTGAAAGACAACAATATATTACAAAGATTATACATTATGACCAAGTGAGATTTATACCAAGAATGCAGGAATGTTTAACATAAAGAAAACTATTAACATGATTGATTACATCAATAAAAAAGTTTAAAAATCATATGATTATATCAATAGAGCAGAAAAAAACTTTTGATAAAGACAAATTAATAATTGCTTCTTTCCTTCTCTTCTCCATGGGAGCTGATAAGGTTGCCACATCTACCAACCATATGACCACAGTGTCCCCAGGCAATCTTCTGAGACTATAAATTTCAGGACAGTTGTAATCTTCATTGAAAGAGAAAGTTTTTTCACCAGAAATTCCCTATGCCAATGAAATCACTTAAGCAATCAATAAACATTTATTAAAGTATGTGTCAGACAGTGTGCTAGGTGTTGGAGATTCAAGGGCTAAATTGAAACTTTTGCATTCTATCAGAAGAGACAACACATACTCATGAAAGTATATATTTTTTTTTTTGGAAAGAAAAACCAAAAACAAAAACAAAAAAATAATTTCCCCCCCCCTTTTTATTTTTTATTGTAAGGGATGGCTCTCTGGGAGGTAAAGGAAGGAAGGATTCCCTGGGAAATGTAAAACTGAAAGAGACCAATTAAAATTTATTTAAAACATAGGAATAAACCATAGGAATAAAAAGGAAACATTTTTTATTGGGAGGAGCACTAGTAGTTAGGACTTTCAGGAAAACCTTCAGGTAAGAGGTGGCATTTGAGTTGACCTTCGAAGGAAACCAGGGATTTCAAGAGGCAAAGGTGATGAGGAGATGTGTTGAGTTCAGTGGAGAAGTGATGAGAATTTAACTTCAAGTGGTGGCCATGTGAATGGAGGAAGGGAGCAGATTCAACAGATGTGGATGTAAAATATGGAGGGAAGATTTAGCAACTGTTTGGGTGGGAGGAGGGTAAACAGTTAAAGATGACTCCTAAGTTGGATGACTGGATGGATAACACCCTTGACAGAAATAGGAAAGTTCAGAAGAGAAAGATAATTAGTTGTTTTGGACACGAGTTTGAGAAGTCTAAGGGACATGCAATTTAAAATTTCCAATAAGCAGTTATTGATGTGGGACTGGAACTCAAGAGAGAGACTAAAGCTAGACATATAGATCTGGGAGTCATAGGTGCAGTCACTGAGAGCATTTGAGTATAGTGAAAGAAGAGAAGAGGACCCAGGACAGAGACTTGGGGTATACCTACAGTTAGTGGGCATGATATGGATGATGAGAACGGGAAGTGATTAGACATGTAGAAGGAGAAACAAGATAGAGCAGTGTTATGGAAACACAAGAGAGGAAAGATTACACAGGAAGAAAGATGATGGTCAACAGTGTTATATGCTTCTGGGAGATCAAGGAGGATGAAGACTGAGAAAAGACCATTGGATTTGACAATTATAATACCACTGGTAACTTTGCAGAATAGTTTCAGTTAAACAATACGGCCAGAAACCATATTACAATGGGTTGAAGATTGAGTGAGAGTAGGGGAGGCTAAAAGAAGTAGATGGCTTTTTCTAGGAGTTTGCTTGTAAAAGGAAGGAGAAATATAGCACAAATGCTTGAGAGTATGGCCAGACCAAATAAGGGTGTTTTGGGGGGAGAGAGAGAATGGTGGAAACAAATGATTGTAGGCATTAGGGAATGAGCCAGTAGAGAGGGAGAGGTTGAAGGGAGAGAAGGTGATGATTATAGGGTAAAAATCTGCTGGTGGAGATGTGATCAAGCTCCCAAGTAGAGGGGCAGCCTTGGAAAAAGAACCACTTCTTCATCAGGGAGAAAGGAGAATGATGGGAGGGGGTTTGAGATATAGAATAGGGAGGGAAGGGGGGCTCTCAGCCAATGACCAAGGTGGAGGACCCTCTGCTGAGAGGAGCTAAAACAACAATAAAAAAAAAATCACATCAGGGCAGTTAGGTGGCACAGTGGATAGAGCTCTGGCCTTGGAGTCAGGAGGACCTGAGTTCAAATCCAGTCTCAGACACATGACACTTACTATCTGTGTGACCCTGGGCAAGTCACTTAACCACAATTGCTTCACCAAAAAAGCAAAAAAAACCCAAAAAACAAAAACAAAAAAAACAACAACCAAAAAAAAAATCTACCTCTCACGGGATATTGAGCGGATTGAATGAGACAATGTGTGTAAAGAGCTTTGCAAAACTTATCATTGTTTATAAATGGCAGCTATTACTGTTCCCTAGGTAACAGAAGCCTGGTTTGTATGGGGAAAAGAATCCTGTACCGAGACCAGAAAGCTCTGGGTTTGTGCCCTGGTGCTTTCACCTCCTAGATATGTAACCTTGGACAAATCTCTTCATCTTTCTGAGCCCTGGCCTCTTCATCTGCAAAGTGGAGATACTACTAGTGTTCCCTACTTGTGAGGAAAGCACATTGTAAACCATGATACACAAAGTAATTTTCTTTTTTTGGGGGGGGGCACTATTTGTTGGAAAGAAGAGAAAAATTCTCATGGAGAAGGTAGTATTTGAACTGTGAGATGTGGATAGAGGTCTATGTGGCAAAAGAAAGGCTCTGGGTGCCATATAGCCAGCTTCTAGGAATCTCTTTTTCTCTACTGGGTTTTAATTAGAGCAGTGCCCAGACCCTTCCTCTGCCCTTTTCCTTTCCCTCCACCTTGTCCGCCTCTTAGGACCTCATTGGGCTAACAGTGAGAGTGATTTTTAGTGTGCTCAATCATGGGGCTCCTCTTTCTTAAGAAACTGGCCAGCTCTTCTATATGTTGGCTGTGAATATTTTCCGCCTTTGCTTCATTGGCTCTGAGCACCTCCTGTTTCTGATGTCATGTCTACCTTATTCTACTCTGTCCCTAGGAGCTTCCCAGCTTGAATTACCCTCATTCCCCACTGAAGGTTGGAAAGGGAGGATTATGGGATCTTAGGAGAATCTTCTTATTTGAGACTCATACGTGAGACTCATTTGTCTCATTCCTGCCCTGATGCTACCAACCAGTAGCAACTAAATGTGTGTCATCCTGAGAGAGGCTGAAAGGATGAAATATTCTATTTTTTGAGTTTTTACCTTTCAATTCAGCAATGGTATGATAGAAAGATCACGGGATACAATGCAAGATACCTGGCCTCTAGTCTTACTTCTGCTGATAACCAGTTGTGTGACTGTAGCCAAATCCTTTCCCTTCGCTATCAGTTTTCTCCTCTGTACAATGAAGAAGTTGGACTAAATCAGTGACTTCCAAACTTCTTGACTATGAGGACCCGTATTCAAATAAAAATATTTCAAGGAACTCATAAAATAATAGTTGTACCATTAGTATCTGTTAAGAATGCTATTATTGTTATTGGTTAAATAGTGTTGACCAATTCAACCATGCCTTACCAGTTACCCTTGAATCCCTTGTCTTTTTGTGCTATTGCCAGTCATATTATGACAAACTCTAATCTCAGATTAACTATACTACCTTCTTTTCATTTACTCATATATTGCAGAATGTTGTTGAAGGAAGTTGTGAAATAAATCAGATTGGGTTGACGGCAAATTTGTGCCATCGAATCTCATCTGGGTTCTGCATGGCAGTCCTTTTTTCTTCCGTGTGGTGCCCAGCGGATAGTAACTCTGAAGGGCAGTTTGGAGGTGAAGTATTTTTCATCCAATTAATGAATCATTCAATCAACATTTATTCAGCACCTACTATGTGCCAAGTACTGTGCTAAGTACTAAGGACAGAAGAGTGGGTGGAATTGATTTTTCTTAAACACATCTGAAACTAACTCAAGGTGTGATGTGGAGGTCTGTGCCTGTATTTTCCTTCTCTCTTTTACCTGGTTGGGGAGTGATGTAGAAAATCCACACATCCTCATGAAGGATAACTGTCTGCTAAGAGATAATGAGATGAACTCATGAGGGCTTTAATATATGTTTTTCTTTTACAGATTTAATTCTCTGAAAAGTTAGAAAGCTTAAAGATACATATTATTGATAAAAAATCATGAAAATCTAGGCCTCCATATGATTCTTACTATTGCCAGGCCAGAAATGAGATTTCTCAGAAAGTTGAATTTGTTGTAATCAGTCACAGGTTTTCACCTCCCATTCCCACCTTGCTCTCTGTAGTAAATATAAAATTAAATAGGATGAAATTAAATTATCTTTTATTTGTCTAGAAAACCATTTAAAATACAAATTAACAATAAATAAAACTTAAAATAGCAAAGAAACACTTAAGAATGAATCATGCTCATTGCATGTGGTACTAAATCAGAAGGGAGGAAAAGAGAGTGGAGTAAATTCATCCCTTGTTCTAGTGATTTCTCCAAGTAGGCATAATTCAGTCACTCCCTGCTAGATTCTTTTAATGTAGTGTGTGTGTGTGTGTGTGTGTGTGTGTGTGAGTGTGAGTGTGTGTGTGTGTGTGTTTATCCATGTTGGTTATGTATGTCCATGTGGATTTTCTAGAGGTAGCTTTCAGGAAGCCAAGAATAGACCTCTCTGGTGTCTCTTCCCCACATTCTCTGAAGGAGATTTTAATTCTTGCCAGGAAGGGAGGTAGGAAGTTGGGGTCAGAGGCCTGAAAGTCTGCTCTCCTCAGTGAGAGGGGGTACTGTGTAGATTCATATCTATTTGTTTCCTTAAAAATTATTAGTCTAGGGAACTTATTTTTTAATTCTAGATAAATTCCTGATCATTATTCTTTCCACCATATTGGACACATATAGCAAATAGCAAATAAATGCATTAATCCAAATAGATATCAGACAAATCAGAAATCAGAAAAAATATACATAGGAGAATGTTGTTGGTGTTGCTTATTTTCAAAGAGGACCAATGACATCACAGGGTGATGTTTTGACTTGAATGTGAATTGGGTTTGAGTAAGGCAGAGTTGCACAAAGTCATCAGACTCCTTCTCTCTTCCAGTGTCATCAAAGTCCAGTGGCAAGACAAAAGTCAAGATGGCTGGTGTCCCTCTAGTTCTGATCCCACAATAACTGTTTCTTCTAAAACTGGAAGGAAATGCAACCACCAAGATCTTTGGTGACTTAGATGCCCTTCCAATGCCTTGCCAGAATGACTGTTACACCTCTGATTCTTTATGTCACAATACCTACTGCTAAACCAAATCTTCTCTATCCACGGATCTCCTATACTAAACCCTAATCTCCCCAGCAAAAGACCTTGTTTCCTACCTCCAGGCTGCACTCTTGACTCTCCAACAGAGCTTTCTCTATCATGCCATAGAAACCTCTTTACCTTGGAAGCTCATTCTACACCTGGATTGTTCATTACATTGGGTGTACCCTTTGTCCATGAGGCTTCTGATTGGTTAGTTCCTTTTGGAACCTCCATTTAAAGGAGGATACTCAGGCTAACTATGTCTTCATTCCCTTCTAGTCTGCATTGCTAACTCTCCAGACTCTCTTTATCCCTGAAGTGGTACCTTCATCTCCATCCCTCCCCCACCCTCTTAGTTCCCAACTTCTTTTTAGTGTTGTTTTCCTGCACTAGACTCTAAGTTCTTTTAAGGCCAGGATTGTCTTTCTTTCTGCTTCTGTTAGTATTCTTAGAACTCAGGTTACGTAGTAAGCACTTAATAAATGCCTGTGGACTTATTGATCACCTTATTGAGAAAAGAAGTCATTTGTCAGTGGTTCCCTTTTCTCCCCTCCATACTCTGAACGCCTTCGTCATCTTAGAGACCTAGAGCAGAGGTGGGGAACCTGCGGCCTCGAGGCCACGTGTAGCCTTCTAGGTCCTTGGGTGCAGCATTTTTGACTGAGTCCAAGTTTTACAGAACGAATAGTTTTATTAAGGGGATTTGTTCTATGAAGTTTGGATTCAGACCTAGAGGGCCACATGTGGCCTCAAGGCTACAGGTTCCCTGCCCCTGCCCTGCCTCTTTTCCTCCAGTCTCTGGTGGCCCTTCTTGCCAACGCCAGTCCTTCTACTTATGCCCTTGATCCCCTCCATTTCTGTCTTCTTTAGGAGCTTTCCTCTTAGCTCATTCCTTCTTTCTCTCATCTTCAGTCTCCCTTTATCCACTAGCTCCTTCCCTGATGCCTACAAACCTGCCAAGATCTTCCCCATACTTAAAAAAAAGTCCTAACAAAAAACGCTGAAAAACTTTATTTGACACTGCTGCCCTTTCAAACTATCACCTTCGATCTTTTCTCAATTTTACAGACAAACTTCTAGAAGAGACCTTCTACAGTGATTGCCGTCATCTCATCACTTCCCTCTTTTTTCTCACTCCTTTGCAAACTGATATCTGATCCAATCACTGGATTGAAATTATTTTCCAGGTTATCCATCATCTCTCCATTGTGAAATCCATTTCTTGAGCTTCACTCTACTTGACTTCTCGACGGCTTTAGACGCTGCTGCCCACATCTTTCTCCTGGACATGCTCACCTCCTTCGGCGTCTTGCAACCTTGCTCTGTCTTGGTTCTCCCTCCTACTTGTCCGACCACTCCTTCTCAGTCTCCTTTGCTTGAACATCATCTTGTTCCTGCCTGCTATGTCCTGGCTCCTCCTTTCTTTCTCTCAGTTTCTCCTTGTTACCTAAAGAAGAAAACATTTTTAAAATTTTTTGCTGATGTGTTTTGTTTGTATATTCCTCTTGCCATAGTGAAACAAATAAGTAATAATTCAGTGACCTCATCTGAAAATACAAGCAACATTCTGCATTTGGGGCACACTCCACTCCTCTATTTAAAAAAATTAACAGAAATCTATTTATTCTCCCTCCCACTCCTCATCTTATTGGAAAAAAAAAAGAAAAATAATTTTTGTAATAAAGTCAAGTAAAACAGATTCCTTCAATGGTTATACATCTGTATGTATCTATATACATATATACGTACATGTATATATGTGTATATATATACACATATGTGTATAATACACATATACACAGAGATACATACACATATATCTATCTTTAGATAGATATCTATATAGATGTAGATATATACATACTATATATTCATATCCATAGAGATAGATATATACATACTACATATCTATATCCATATATATATATACTATATAGCTATCTATAGATAGATATAGATATATTTATCTCCATATATTTCTAAATCTATCTTTTTATCTATGTTGTTGTTTAGTCATTTCAGCCATATCTGACTCTTTGTGATCCCATTTCGGGTTTTCTTAGCAAAGATACTGGTTTGGCATTTCCTTCTCCAGCTCATTTTACAGATAAGAAAACTGAGGCAAATAAGATTAAGTGACTTGCCCAGGGTCACATAGCTAATAAGTGTCTGAGGTCAGATTTGAACTCAGGTCTTCCTGACTCCAGGGCCAGCACTCTATTCAGTGTGCCACCTAGCTGCCTCCCCCCATATCTCTTTATCTCTCTCTCTATATATATAATTTTGTACTCTATATCCATCACTTCCCCGTAATGCAGAGTATGTTTCATCATCTATCCTTTGGAATTATGAATAATCATTGTATTGATCATGGGCCTTACAGCTTTCAAAGGTGCTTGTTTTTTTTTTTTTCTTCATGACCCTATTTAGGGTTTTTTTTAATTAATTTATTTTGATTTATCAACAATTACTTCCACATGCTTTTGAGTTTAAAATTTTTCTCCCCCCTTCCTCCCCACCACCCTCCCCAAGATGGTACACAATCTGATATAGGCTATACATATACATTCCTATTAAACATATTTTCACATTAGTGATGTTGTAAGTAAAAATTAGAACCAATAGGAGGAACCACCAGAAAGAGGAAACAAAATTCAACAAAAGAGAAAAAAAAAATAGCAAACAGTATGCTTCGATCTGCATTCAAATTCCACAGTTCTTTCTTTGGATGTGGATAGCATTTTCCATCATGAGGCCTTTGGAGATGTCTTAGATCCTTGTATTGCTGGGAAGGGTTAAGCTTATCAATATTAGTCATAACACAACATGGCTGTTATTGTGTGCAATGTTCTCTTGGTTCTGCTCACTTCACTCAGCATCAGACCATACAAGTTTCTCCAGGTTTTTCTAAAGTCTGCCTGTTCATCATTTCTTATAGCACAATAGTATTCCATTACATTCATATACCACAACTTGCTCAGTCATTCCCCAATTGATGGGCATCCTCTCAATTTCCAATTCTTTGACACCACAAAAAGAGCTGCTATGGATATTTTTGTACATGTAGGTCCTTTTCCCATTTGTATGATGTCTTTGGGACATAGCCCTAGAAGTGCTATTGCTGGGTCAAAGGGTATGCACTTTTTTATAGCCCTTTGGGCATAGTTCCAAATTGCTCTCCAAAATGGTTGGATCATTTTACAACTCCACCAACAATGCATTAGTATTCCAATTTTCCCACATCTTCTCCAACATTTATCATTTTCCTGTTTTGTCATCTTGGCCAATCTGACAGGTGTGATGTGGTACCTCAGAGTTGTTTTGATTTGTATTTGTCTAATCAATAGTAATTGAGAGCATTTTTTCATGTGACTATAGATGGCTTTAATTTCTTCATCTGAGAAGTACCTGTTCATATCCTTTGACCATTTATCAATTGGGGAATGACTTATATTCTTATAAATTTGACTTAATTCTCTATATATTTTAGAAATAAGGCCCTTATCAGAGTGACTGGTTATAAAAATTCTTTCCCAATTTTCTACCTTCCTTCTAATCTTAGTTGCATTGGCTTTGTTTGTGCAAAAAACTTTTTAATTTAATGTAATCAAAGTTATCCATTTTGCATTTCATAATGTTCTCTATCTCCTGTTTGGTCATGAATTCTTCTGTTCTCCATAGATCTGATAGGTAAACTGTCCCTTGCTCTCCCAGTTTGCTTACAGTATCAGCCTTTATATCTAAATCATGAACCCATTTTGACTTTATTTTAGTATATGGTGTGAAATTTTGGCCTATGCCTAGTTTCTGCCATACTCTTTTCCAGTTTTCCCAGTAGTTTTTTTCAAAGAGTAGGTTCTTATCCCAGAAGCTGGGGTCTTTGGGTTTATCAAATAATGGATTACTATGGTCATTGACTACTGTATCTCACATATTTAACCTATTCCACTGATCCACCACTCTATTTCTTAGCCAGTACCAAGCAGTTTTGATGATTGCTGCTTTATAATACAATTTAAGATCTGGAATGGGTAGGCCACCTTCCCCTGCATTTCTTTTCATTAGTTCTCTTGATATTCTGGACCTTTTGTTCTTCCAAATGAATCTTGTTATTATTTTTTCTAACTCTATAAAATAATTTTTTGGTAGTTTGATTGGTATGGCACTGAATAAGTAAATTAGCTTAGGTAGAATTGTCATTTTTATTATATGGGCCTACCCATGAGCAACTGATTTTTTTCCAGTTATTTAGATCTGACTTTATTTGTGTGAAAAGTGTTTTGTAGTTGTGTTCATATAGTTCCTAGGTTTGTTTCGGGAAGTAGACTCCTAAATATTTTATAATGTCTACAGTAACTTTAAATGGAATTTCTCTTTCTATCTCTTGCTGTTGGGCTTTGTTGGTAATATATAGAAATGCCAATTATTTATGTGGCAAAGGTGTTTGTTTTACACTGCTGTTGCTGTTGTGTTGTTGTGTTGTTATTGTATAATAAACTATTCTCCTGGCTGTGCTCATTTTCATCAGTTTATAAAAGTCTTCAAATGTAAAAAAAATTAATATTGATGTTATCGTACAAACTATTCTATTCTGCCTACTTCACTGTATCAGGTCGTATAAGTCTTTCCATAGATTTTTGGAATAATAATAATACTCACTAACATGTATATAATACTATATGCCAACCACTTTGCTAAGTGCCTCAACTGGTTCTTGCAATCACCCTGGGAGGTAGGTGTTATTATTATCCCCATTTTACAGATGAGAAAACTGAGGCAAACAGGTTATAAGTGACTTGTTCAGGGTCACACAGCTAGTGGGTGTCTGAGGCCAGATTTTAACTCAGGTCTTCCTAAGTCCAGGCCAGGTGCTCCAGTCACATTGCCTTTTCCCCCATTTTGTTTAGTGCAAAAGTATTCTATCACGTTAATATACTACAGCTTATTAACCATTCCTCAACTGACAGCATACCTTTAGTTTTTAGGTTTTTTACTATCATGAAAAGGAAATTAGGTGGTGAAGCTGATAGAGTTCAGGGCTTGGAGTCAGGAAGACTCATCTCTTGAGTTCAAATCTGGCCTCAGACACTTATTAGTTCTGTGACCCTGGGCAAGTCACTTAAATCTGCCTGCCTTAGTTTCCTCATCTGTAAAATGAACTGGAGAAGGAAATGGCAAACCATGCCAGTATCTTTGTCAAGAAAACCTCAAATGGGGTCGGTTGTGAAGTGAAAAACAGCTGAGCAACTATCATGAAAAGAGCTGCTATAAATATTTTTTACGTATAGGACGTTTTCCTCTTTCTTTGACCTCTTTTGGATATAGGCCTGGCGGAGGTATGGCTGGGTCAAAGGGCATATATTTTAGTAACTTTTAGTTTATAATTCCAAATTGTTTTCCAGAATGGTTGTACCCAATTACAGATTGAGCAATAGTGCATCAATGTGCCTGTTTTCCCACATTCCCTCCAACATTTATCATTTGCCTTTTTTTTTGTTGTTGTTGTTATCCTTGGCACTCTAGTGGGTGTGAGGTAGAATCTTAGAATTGCTTTAAATTGCAATTTTCTATTAGGAAATGATTTGGAGTATTTTTTCCACATGGCTATAAATAGCCTGGGTTTCTTCCCTCGAAAAGAATCTTTTCCTGTCCTTAGACCATTTATCAATGAGTCTTTTTTAAAAATAAATTTTAACCAGTTCCTTAGATATCTTAGTATTTAGACCTTTACCTATCTTTTACCTACCTTTTACCTAGGGTAAAATGTAAAAATGTCAGCCTTTCATTTAAAGCCTTCCACAATATGACCAATCTGCCTTATTTCATAATACACTGCCTCTTCCAGTTCATTTGCTTTACTGGCTATCCCTCATACATGCCACCCCATCTCCCACCTCCCCATGTCTGCAATATACTCCCTGATCATCTCTGCCTTATAGAATCTACAACTCCCTCCAAAGCATAGCTCAGGCATCACCTGCAATATGCAATCTTTCTCACCTTTCCAATTGTTATTATCCTTTTCTTCTTGTCATTACCATCTATTACTTTGTATCTCTTTTGTGTAAGGTGTGTGCTGTTGGTCATGTATGTCCATAAGAGTTGTTTAAATGCATCTCGCAGTAAGATATGGATAGATCTCTGAAACCTTGCCTATTCCCTTTAAGGGAGACTGTGATTCCTGCCTTGAATGGAGCAGGAGATGGGCCATGAGGCTGGCTGCTCTGTTCTCCTTTGAGAGAGGGAATGCCAAACTAGAATTATATCTGTCTGCTTCCTTAAATATAACTGGTCTAAAGGCATGTTTTTTAGATTCCAAAGGAACGAAGCTGCTAGCTTTTCTGGTCACTATCCCTTACAGGATACTCCAAGCTTGCATGCTTGGGCTTAATTCCTTCCCACCAAATGCTAGTTACACAAAAGACCATCACAAATAGTGAATAGTAATCTCTTTCTCCAAGCAGATAGTAAACAGGAATTGGAGAAATTCTACAGATCAAAATATATCAGAAAATATACAAATAAATGAGCTCTTTGAATGGGAGTGAAATATCTCAGCCGAACCAAGAGAGAGGCTCTGATCTCACCCAAGGGGAAATTCTCCAAAGTCTCTAGGGAGGGAAGCTGGAAATCAGGGACTTTGTTGAAATGCCAGATTCCCATACATATTTGCCACTTCCAAATCCTTTTTTTTTTCTCTCTGTAGTCAGTCTTGAAGAGAATTTGAAACTGCATGTATTCTTACTCATAACAGGAATGAAGAAATGAAGAAATGTTTCTCTTCTTCATAATTCTTGAACCAACTACACCCCTCACATAGTCATGCATTATGGAATCATCTACAGCAATTAGGAGAGTCTAATGAAAAAAGTGTCCCAGACTTGGTTGGAAACCTAGGTTACATTTGAGTTTACATATTTGTATACATGCTTCATCTCCTTCAATAGAATGTAAATTCCTTGACATCAGGGGCTGTTTTATTTTTTTGTTTTTGCAGAAGTGTGTGATGGTTAAAGGGCTAGCTTTGGAGCAAGGAAAGAGGAGGTTCAAATTCTACCTCTTGGCAAGTCACATGATTTCTCAGTGTCCCAGGCAACTTTTTAAAGCTCTAAGTTAAAGATGAGATGTAGATTTGCATTGGTAAAGCATATGTGGTTGGACATGCCCGGAATCCTTGCTGCTGGGGAAGTTGAAGCTGGTACATCTCTTAATTCAGGAGTTATGAGCTGCAGTGGGCTAAGCCAATTGTGTGTCCAACTAAATCTGGCACTAATGTAGTACACCCCAATGAGAGGTTTGGGGAGGCCACCATGCTGCCTAAAGAGGGACAGAACTGGCCCAAAGCTTCTGGGTAGATCACTAGCAGGATTAGGCCCATGAGTAGCTGCTGGGAGACCTAGTCTAAAAACAAAACAAAAAAAAAAGGAAGGAAAGAAATGAAGAAAAAGAAAAGGAAAAGAAAAAAAGGAAATGAAAGACAAGAAAAAGAAAATTTAAAAAAAATTTGCATTGGTGAAGGGAGTTCCTACACTAGGAGTTTCCTAGGCCCATAAGATCATAAGTTTAGACTAATATCAATCAATCCATAGTACCTGGATGGAACATTTTCCTGTTCAGTTATTTTCAGTTGTGTCTGACTCTTCCTTACCCCATTTGGGGTTTTCTTGGCAAAGATACTGGAGTGGTTTGTCATTCTTTCTCCATCTTATTTTACAGATGAGGAAACTGAGGCAAACAGGATGAAGTGACTTGTCCAGGGTCATGCAGCTAGTAAGTATGTGAGGCCAGATTTGAGCTCAGGAAGACTCATCTTCCTGGCCTGGCATTCTATCCACTGAGCCACCTAGTGGCTCATCTAGAACATTTCAGGGGCTTAATAAATGTGTGTTGAATTGAATTCAATGAATTTAGTGATGCTTTTAAGTGAATTTGCATTTTATCAATCATAGCAGCAGCTATACACATTTGAAAAATAGTGATACATGTAAGTGTAATATTTTTATTCTCTCTATAGGAGATATGTTTGCTAATTTATCAAAGTGAGTCACACTGGATATTTTGCTCAAAATAAAGATGAAAATAACAATGCTTGCTGAGCACATGGATTTAAAGATTCTCTGCAATAACATTGACCCCCTTTCCCTTCCCTCCTAACTCCTGAGGCCTACGAGTTGGGAACCCCTGCCTGGATAATATCCAAGGTCTCTTCTAGTCCTTAGGCCCTATGATTCATCTAGAACTTCTGTGACTTCAGAGGAAAAAGAGAGATTCAGATCAAGATGAGTGGAGGAGGGGGACAGAGCCAAGATAGCAGAGCAAAAGCAGTAACTTGCTTGAGCTCTCCCCCAAATCCCTCCAAATACCTATAAAAATGGCTCTAAACAAATTCTAAAGCAGCAGAACCCACAAAAAGACAGAGTGAAACAAATTTCCAGCCAAAGGCAGCCTGGATGGTTGATCAGAAACGTATATCATGCCGGGCTAGGAGAGGATTGCAGTTTGGCATGGGTGCATAGGCCGTAGCGACCCTGGAGCAGGCCCCAGAGGACTGAATCTCAGGCAGCTGTGGAGGTTTCCAGACTTCTCAACCCACAAACATTGTAGATAACTTAGAGGGTCAGTGGGAAAAGTCTGTTTTTACAGTGGTGAGAGAGGAGCACAGGGTCCCACTCCCATTCCCCAAGGGTGGTGGCTGCTTTCTGACCTTCCAACCCACAGACTGGGGGGAATCTAGTGGATGATCAGAGGGGGATTGCAGGGATCTCTCTGCTGGTGCAGGATTCTCTTGTTGCCCTTGACTGGATCTGGTCACAGTTCTGGGTGGCGGTTCTGGGGCAAGGAGGAGCGTGGGCATGGTGGAGCTTGTAGTGGCTGTGGAGAGGAAGCCCTCCTCATAGTTTCAAGACAGAAAAGAATACTCATAGACTAGAGTACAGGCCAGGAAAGGAGTAAATACCTCGCCCTTGATCATAGCACCTTGGAAGAACTGAAAATTTACAGATCCCTAGAAGTATCTCTGAAAACAGTTGCACAAAACCCCTGAAGCTTGGGACAGTACATTCTCCACACTGGAAACAGACTCCTCCCTTAACAAAGAGTTTATAACTCAAGTAATTGGCCGGGATCATGAGCAAGCAGCACAGAAAGAGTCAGACTATATTATCTTACTTTGATGACAAAGAAGAGCGAAACATACAACCAGAAGAAGACAACGAAGCCAAAGCTCCTACATTCAAAGCCTCCAAGAAAAATATGAATTGGTCCCAGGCCATGGAAGAACTCAAAAAGGATTTTGAGAAGCAAGTAAGAGAAGTAGAGGAAAAACTGAGAGTGATGCTAAAGGAGACCCAAAAAATACTGAAGAAAATAACACCTTAAAAAATAGCTTAACCCAAATGGCAAAAGAGGTTCAAAAAGCCAATGAGGAGAAGAATGCCCTAAAAAGCAAAACTGGCCAAATGGAAAAGGAAGATCAAAAGCTTACTGAAGAAAATACTTCCTTAAAAATTAGAATGGAGAAATTGGAAGCTAGGGACAATTTGAGAAATCAAGGCACTGTAACACTAATCAAAAGGAATGAAAAAATAGAAGAGAATGTGAAATATCTCATTGGAAAAACAACTGACTTGGAAAACAGATCCAGGAGAGAGAACTTAAAATTATTGGACTATCTGAAAGCCATGATCAAAAAAAGAGCCTAGACATCATCTTTCAAGAAATTATTAAGGAAAACTGCCCTGATATTTTAGAACCAGAGGGCAAAATAGAAATTAAAAGAATCCACAGATCACCTCCTGAAAGAGATCCCCAAAGGAAAACTCATAGGAATGTTGTAGCCAAATTCCAGAATTCCCAGGTCAAGGAGAAGATATTGCAAGCAGGCAGAAGGAAGCAATTCAAGTATTGTGGAAACACAATCAGGATAACACAAGATTTAGCAGCTTCTACTTTAAGGGTCCGGAGGGCATGGAATATAATATTCCAGAGGGCAAAGGAGTTAGGACTACAACCTATAATCACCTACCCAGCAAAACTGAGTATAATCCTTCAGGGTAAAAAATGGTTATTCAATGAAATGGGGGACTTTCAAGCCTTCCTGTGGTAAAGACCAGAGCTGAATAGAAAATTTGACCTTCAAATACAAGACTCAAGTGAAACATGGAAGAGGCAAACAGGAAAGAGAAATCATAAGAGACTTATTAAGGTTGAACTGTTTACATTCCTGCAGGGAAAGATGATATTTGGAACTCATGAGTCCTTTGTCAGTATTAGGGTAGTGGGAAGGCAAAAAATTATGTGTATGTATAGATAGATAGAGGGCCCAGGGTGAGTTGAAGATGAAGGGGTGATATCTGGAAAATAAAATTAAGGGGTGAGAGAGGATTATACTGGGAGAAGGAGAAAGGGAGAAGTAGAATGAGGTAAAATATCTCACAAGAAACAGACAAGAAAATGCTTTTACAGTGAAGGGGAAGTGGGGGAAGGTGAGATGGAATGAGTGAATCTTATTCTCATAGGATTTAGCTTAAGGAGGGAATAACATACACAATGGGTTAAGGAAATCTATCTTACCCTTCAGGAAAATAAGGTGGGAAGGGGACAAGAGAGCAAGGGGTTGATAGAGGGGAGGGCAGATTGGGGGAGGGGATAATCAAAAGCAAACACTTCTGAGGAGGGACAGGGTCAAAAGAGAGAATAGAGTAAATGGGGGGTAGGATAGGATGAAGGGAAATATACTTAGTTTTTCACAGCAGGACTACTATGGAAGTGTTTTGCATGACTACACATCTATAACCTATATTGAGATGCTTGCCTTTTCAGTGAGTGGGGTGGGGAGGGAGGAAGGGAGAAAATTTGTAACACAAAGTTTTAAAAACACATGTTAAAAATAAAAAAAATTAAAAATTAAAAAAAAAAAGATGAGTGAAGGATTCCATGGGGAGCTAGGGGGAGGCACTCAGGCCAGATACAGCTCTTCTTTGGTTATCCCAAGTTCTGAGGAAAAGAGCACCAGAGGACGAGGGTTTCCTTACTTTGCTTCTCTTATCAGCTGGGGCACAGAAGGTCATTTGGGGCCTGGGAGGATATTAGAAACCCAAGGGTGATGCATTTCCAGGGCGGAGCCAAGATGGCGAGGGAAAGCAGTGACTTGCTAGAGCTCTCCCCTAGACCCCTCCAAATACCTACAAAAAATGGCTCTAAACAAATTCTAAAGCAGCAGAACCCACAAAAAAACAGAGTAAAACAAATTTCCAGCCCAAGACAACCTAGATGGCTGATCAGAAAGGTATATCACACCGGGCTGGGAGAGGAGCGCAGTTCCGCGTGGGCGTGCAGGCCGCAGCAACCCTGGAGCAGGCCTCAGAGGACTGAATCGCGAGCAGCTGTGGAGGTTTCCAGACTTCTCAACCCACGAACGCCAAAGACAACTTTACTCTGTGTGTGTGTGTGTGTGTGTGTGTGTGTGTGTGTGAAGAGATGGAGTGAAGTAACCAAGCTCAGGGGTGGGAGAATACCAGGATCATCATGGATTGAGGTGGGCTTCTCCTTGCCAGGACTGACTACTGAATTCAGTCACCCTGCTGTGTGATGAGTTAGCTGTGGCAAGAAGAGCTCAGAGGTCCCCTACTATTAACAAGATAACCAGTGCCAAGTCCCACACCCTTGACTGAGCTAAGATCCCGAGTCAAGTCAAGGAGAAGTTATTAAATACCTACTAGGTGCCAGGCACTGTGCTAAGCACTGGAGATACAAAGAAAGGTAAAACTCCCCCCCAATAACGAAAACCAAAATAACCCAAATTTAGCTCTTAATATACTTGCAGTTGAATGGAGGAGACAATCCAAACACAGCTTTGTACAACATAATATATAAAAGATAAATAGGAGATAGTCTTAGAGGGAAAGCACTAGCATTTTTAGGGGGATCAGGAAGGACTTCTTGCAGAAGGTAAGAATATAGCTGAGAAGGGGCAGCTAGGTGGTACAGTGGGTAGAGTACAGGCCCTGGATTCAGGAGGACCTGAGTTCAAATCCAGCCTCAGACACATAACACTTACTAGCTGTGTGACCCTGGGTAAGTCACTTAACCCCATTGCCCAGCCAAAAAAAAAAAAAAGAGAGAAGAAAACAAAAAGAAAAGAAAAGAAAAAAAGAATATAGCTGAGAATTGAAGGAAGCCAGGAAAGATGAGATAGAGATATGAAGGAAGAGAATTCCAGCCATGGGGGACAGATAATAAATGTGCATGGAACCAGGAGATAGTGTATTTTGTCTGAACAAAAGCACGAAGGCCAGTGTCACTGGTTAAAAGTACATGGAAGAAAGTGAGATATAAGAAGACTAGAAAGATAAAGGGTCAGGTTATGAAGGGCTTTAAAAGCTGGAGAATTTTATGTTTGATCCTTAAGGTACCAGGGAGACACTGGAGTTTACTGAATGGGTCTGGGGGTGGAAGTGGGAAGGGGATTATATGGTCAGACTTGCTCTTTAGGAAGGTCACTTTGATTGAATGGAGGAGGATCTGGAGAGGTAAAAGATTTGAAGCAGGAAAACCAACCCAAAGGATATTTCAGTGGCCAGGCATGAGATGATGAGGGCCTGGACCAATATGGTGGTAGTGTCATAAGAGAGAGGGGGGAATATATGTTATGAAGATAAAATCGACAGGCCTTGACACTGGATTGGGGGTCATAGAGACTGAATGGGGGGATAAGAGAGAGTAAGGAGTGGAGGATGATACGTAGGTTATAGTGTTGTGGCAGTGTCAGAGGAGAGAAGGGGTATAGATGAGAGATGTAAAAGTACAATTGGTAACTGATTGGAAATGGGAAGTGAGAGAGTGAGGAATCAAGGGTGACACTTGGGTTGAAAGCCTGGATAACTGGGAGGATGGATAGGAAGAAAGGAGAGTTTGGTGGGAAAGACAATGAGTTCAGTTTTGGACTTGTGGAATTTAAGATATCTATGGAAAGTCTAGTTTGAAAAGTCCAACAGGTAATCAGAGATTCTAGACTGGAGGACAGGAGAGAGATTTTATTGTTCGGTTATTTCAGTCATGTCCAACTCTTTGTGACCCTATTTGGGGTTTTCTTGGCAAAGATACTAGAGTGATTTGCCATTTCCTTCTCCAGATAATTTTACAGATGAGGAAACTGAGGCATACAGGGTTAAGTGACTTGCCTGGGGTCACACAGCTAGGAAGTGTCTGAGGCCAGATTTGAACTCAGGAAGATGAGTCTTCCTGACTCCAGGCAGGGCACTCTCTCCGCTGTGCCACCTAGTTGCCCAGAGAGAGATTAGGGCTGGATAAATAGATGTAAGAATCATCTGCATAGAGATAATAGTTGAATATATGGGAACTAATGAGCTCACTAAGCAAAACAATATAGAGGGAGAAGACAAGAAAGCCTTAGGGGACATCCACTGATACTGCTAATGACATGGATGAAGACTTAGCAAAAGAGACTAAGGAGAGGTCAGACAGGTAGAGAGAACAATGTCATGAAAACCAAGAGAGAAGAGATGTTGTTTGAAAGGGTCAAAGGATGAACAGAGATTAAGAAGGATGAGGGCCTAAGAAAAGGTTTGGCAATTGAGAGTTCATTAGTAACTTTGGAAAGAGCTGTTTCAGTTGAATAACGAAGTCAGAAACTGGATTGCAGAGCTAAGACGAGCATGAAAGGAAAGGAATCTATGAGGGAGTTGATTGGGGAGATTCCTAGCCAAATGGACAAGTTGATGGGCGTCAAGCCTTTGTTTGGGACTTTGGGGATGCACTGAATGACTTACCCTGTTGGAGATCAGGGACACCTCTCCAGTTTGGTACCTAAAAAAGGATGTCTTTGGCAGAATCTTAGCCATTTGGGCCCCTTTTCTGGAGAGTTAACGGCAGAGTTAACAGTGGACCTGGGTCCTGGGGATCAGGAAAGTCTCTGCATAGGAGCATGGGAGTAAACTCCTTCAGCTCCCCAACTTCAGCTTCGGGACAGAAGTACTTCTTAGATGAGCGTACTTCTCCCACCCCCCCAACCCCACCCCTCTTTGAACTTCTGAGCTCCAAATGTTGCTCTTTTCAGGGAAGTCCAAGCCACTGGGTGGCACTCTAAGTCTGGGTGAATGGGAGAAAGTTGGGATTCCCAATTGATAGGCATCCCCTCAGTTTTCAATTCTTTGCCACCATGAAAAGCTGCTATAAATATTTTTGTACATGTAAGTCCTTTCCCTTTTTCTTTGATTTCTTGGGGTACAGATCTAGTAGCAGTATTGCTGGATCAATAGGTTTAAACAGTTTTATAGTCTGAGTGTGTATATGTGTGTGTATGTGTGTGTGTGTGTGTATACATATATCGCAACTTTTTTTCCTCCCAGAAAGCCATCCCACATATCAAATATTATTATTATTATTATTATTATTATTATTATCATTATTATTGTTTGCTTTTTTGGTGAGCCAATTGGGGTTAAGTGACTTGCCCAGGGTCACACAGCTAGTAAGTGTCAAATGTCTGAGGTCGGATTTGAACTCAGGTCCTCCTGACTCCAAGGCTGGAGCTCTATCCACTGTGTCACCTAGCTGCCCCTTCAAATAATATTTTTTTAATTAATTAATTTCAATTTATCAACAATCACTTCCATAGGCTTTAGAGTTTTAAATTTTTCTCCCCCTTCCTTCCCACCTCCCTTCCCAAGACGGCGAGCAATATGACATAGGCTATACATATACATTCCTATTAAACATATTTTCACATTAGTGATGTTGTAAGTAAGAATTAGAACCAATAGGAAGAACCACCAGAAAGAGGAAACAAAACACAATAGAATAAAAAAAATAGCAAATAGTATGCTTCGATCTACATTCAAACTCCATAGTTCTTTCTTTGGATGTGGATAGCATTTTCTGTAAGGAGGCCTTTGGAGATGTCTTAGATCCTTGTATTGCTGAGAAGGTTAAGTCTATCAATATTAGTCATCGCACAACATGACTGTTACTGTGTACAATGTTCTCCTGGTTCTGCTCACTTCACTCAGCATCAGACCACACAAGTCTTCCCAGATTTTTCTGAAGTCTGCCTGTTCATCATTTCTTATAGCTCAATAGTATTCAATTACATTCATATACCACAACTTTGACAAAAACTGCTGGGAAAACTGGAAAAGAGTATGGCAGAAACTAGGCATAGACCCAAAATCTCACACCATATACCAAAATAAAGTCAAAATGGGTTCATGATTTAGATATAAAGGCTGATACTATAAGAAAATTGGGAGAGCAAGGAATAATTTACTTATCAGATTTATGGAGAACAGAAGAATTCATGACCAAACAGGAGACAGAGAACATTATGAAATGCAAAATGGATAACTTTGATTACATTAAATTAAAAAGTTTTTGCACAAACAAAGCCAATGCAACCAAGATTAGAAGGAAAATAGAAAATTGAGAAAGAATTTTTACAACCAGCCTCTCTGATAAGGGCCTCATTTCTAAAATATATAGAGAATTAAGTCAAATTTATAAGAATACAAGTCATTCCCCAATCAATAAATGGTCAAAGGATATGAACAGGCAGTTCTCAGATGAAGAAATTAAAGCCATCTATAGTCATGTGAAAAAAATGTTCTCAATCACTATTGATTAGACAAATACAAATCAAAACAACTCTGAGGTACCACATCACACCTATCAGATTGGCCAAGATGACAAAACAGGAAAATGATAAATGTTGGAGAAGATGTGGGAAAATTGGAACACTAATGCATAGTTGATGGAGTTGTGAAATGATCCAACCATTTTGGAGAGCAATTTGGAACTATGCCCAAAGAGCTATAAAAATGTGCATACCCTTTGACCCAGCAATAGCACTTCTAGGGCTGTATCCCAAAGAGATCATACAAATGGGAAAAGAACCCACATGTACAAAAATATTTAAAGCAGCTGTTTTTGTGGTGTCAAAGAATTAGGAATTGAGAGACAGCCCATCAATTGGGGAATGGCTGAATAAGTTGTGGTATATGAATGGATGAACAAATAATATTTTTAAAGAAAAAAGAGAAAAGAGTAAAAATCAACAAAACTGATCAATACATCAAAAGAACCTGAAAATATGTGCAATGTATCACTACCCACGGACCTCTCATCTGTGCAAATGAGTGGGGTGGGGTGGGGTTTCTTCTCATAGTTCTTCTTTAAAGTCATTCTTGTTCTTGATAATGAGGTAACATTCACTTTTAATTATTTTATGGTGGTTCTTTCCATTCACATCTTTGTAGTCAATTGGGTCTATTGTTTCCTTGGCTCTGCTTACTTCATTCTATATCAGTTCAGTTAGGTCTTTCTGTGCTTCTCTGTATTCAACTTAGTCATCATTTCTTATAGCACAGGAATACTCCAGTACCTTCACATACCATACTTTGTTGATAGGCAACAACTTCGTTTCCAATTCTTTGGTGTCACAAAAAAATGCTACTATAAAAATTTTGGCGTATATGGGGACTTTCTGTCATATTCAGATTTGATAAATACGACCATCTGTTTCTTTGATCAAAAATGTTGAATTAGAACAGGCCCAAGGACACAATCCTATGGAGCATAGCATTACAGACCTTTTCCTCACTTGTCACTGAGCCATTAAATAAACACTCTGAGTACAGCTGTTCAACTCATTATGAAACCCTCTAACCGCTTTCATTCACCACATATTTCTCTATCTTGTCAAAAAAGATATTGTCCAAAGCCTTGCTGACATGCAGATTGTGCAGCATCCCCCCAGTTTTATCAGTCTAGGAAACCTATCAAAAATTAAAACAATTTTATTTTGGTATGATGTGCTCAAGGTGACTCCTTAGGATGACTTTCTCCTTTTCAAGTGATCACAAACTATTTACTTAACTCATTTTCATATTGTGCTACAGATTTACATAATAGTCCAGGCTGGTCCAGTTAATGAGGACCCACTAGGTCGTGCAGGGCACCTAGGTGATACAACAGATAGAGCACTAGGCTTAGAATCAGGGAGACTCATCTTCATGAGTTGAAATCCAGCCTCAGATACTTACTAGTTGTGTGACCCTGGACAAGTCACTTCACTCTGTTCACCTCAGTCTTCTTATCTATAAAACAAGCTGGAGAAACAAATGGCAAACCACTCCAGTAACTTTGACAAGAAAACCCCAAAACAGGGTCACGAAGAATTGGACACAACTGCACAACAACAACTAGGTGGTGATTTTTCTTATTTTCAAGTGGTCACAAATTTTCATTTAATAATTAATTTTTACCCTGTGCAAGATATTTATGTAATAGTCCAGGCTGGTGTTAATGAAAGCCTCTACTAGGCAGTGGCAATGAGAACAGGGAGGAGAAGACAGATGTAAGAGATATTTCAGAGTCAGATTTAATAGGACTTGGTAACTGCCCATGAGAAATGATAGTCAAAGTTAACAATAGCATAAAGCTTTTAAACACAGTGATACGGGTGAATGACCATGCCACAGACCAAAACAGTGATGTCAGATGGAGGAATGAGTCAGGGGAAAGACAGCAAGTTCAGTTTTGGACCGGCTGAGTTTGTCGTGCCAGTCAGACCTCCAGAGAACTGTCTTGTCGACAGTCGGAGATGAAGGTAGCTCTTCCATTCTAAAAATGATTCTCTTTGAAAGAGAAGATCTTGGGGTCCTAGATCTGAAACTGACCCCAGAGGTCATGTAATCTAACCATCTTTTTTTAGATTGAGGAAATTAAGATCCAGGGAAGTTAAATGAGACTTCTCAATCAGCATTAGAGTGGATTTGACCCCGGGCCTCTAGAGGCAGGGTTGTTTCCATCATATCAACACTGCCTCACAGGAACAAACTACAAACTGAAAAGCTCTGCCTCCTCTTTGTTGTCGATTATACCATCTGGTCTGGTAGGCCTACTCCCTCCTTTGTTCTTTGTTCCCAAACATTAAAAAACTCAGCTTTATTGACTCGTTTTGATTTTAACATCACAGTCATTCCTGGATATGGTGCTACATCAATGTCAGCACTTAGTCTTCATGTATCCCCAGTGCCTATTCAATTTAATTTAATAAATATTTCTTAAGTTCCTACTATATTCAGCGCCCTGTGCTTGACCTGAAGACAGGAAAATACGGGCCATGCACAAGGATGGTGAGTAGTCCAGTTTAGCTGGAGTTCACTATAGCTGGATGGAGTTAGGATAGCATAGGGCTGAAAAAACTGTCTTGAATGACAGCTTAAGAAACTGGAACTTCATTTGGTAGTCAACAGGGAGCCACTGAGAGATTTTGAGCAGAAGAGTGATATGGCCAAGAGAAGGCAAGCGCTTCTAAGGGAGAGATGTTATGTCTTTTGTTTGCTTTTATGTCCTCAGTCTCCAGCACAGTGCCTGGCACTGAAGAGGCACCTAATAAATGCTTGATAAATGGATGGATGAATGACCAGATCTGTGGATAAAGAAGGTGGCTTTGGAGTTTGGCTTGGAGTCTAGAAGAGGCTCTAGATTCTGCTCTCAATGGGTTATCAAATTTTCCGACTGGCTGTTCCTGTCCTGCCCTCTCTGGGGCTTGGCCTTCAGCCAAGCATCCTGTCTGGGGGAGGCTGCTGCCCAAGAGGAAGGTGTCGGCTCCCTAAGTATGTAGGGTGATACCCCCAGGAAGCTGCGTCTCCTCCAAGCCCCAGCTGCTGAGCCCATTGCCCAGACCCAGGCAATGACATCACGATAGAAGCATGCCCACTCCTATTCCCTTCATTGAGGCTGATGAGGCCACCAGGCCCTAGGCCCTGGCTGGCATTTCCTGCTTCTTTGCTCAAGAGATCATTCAGGGGTCCATGGTCCGCACAGGGAGGGGTCAGTTAGGCCCAAGGAGAAGCCATGAGAACCAGAAAGGCTTCTGCAGAGATGTATTGTCTTTAGGCTCTAGCTGGGAGTTGTCAGAGCTGTTTGGAGGGAATGAACATTGATGGGCTGGAGAGGAAGTAGGAAAGAGAGCCTTGGCAGAAATGATAAAGAGGACTCCTACAACTAAGGGTCCCAGATCCTAAAGGGGCCAGAGGAACAACTATCCCCTGGTTTGAGTGGTCAGTCCCCAGAGCACATTCTATGTCTACCATTTTGTTTCCTTGGTAACATCGGATGCGTTTTTCTCTCCTTCCCAGACAATCTCTTTCTCCTAGCTCTCCCCAAGTCTCTTGGAACCCTAGAACAAGAGTGGAAAAGCCCCTAGGCTCTGACTCAGAAAGTTTGGGTTTAAATCCCAGCTCTGATAGTATTTGCATCACTTTGGGTAGGTCTCTTCACCTCTGGAAGCCTAAGATTCATTCATCAAACAGGTATAATAATACTCACAGAGTTGCAGTGAAGAAAAATGCTTTGTAAACCCAAAATCACTCTACAAAAGAGAGCTATCCTTAGAAGTCACTCTTGCCCTTTCAATTCAATCAAAATTGGTAACGGTGACAAAGGATGGGAGTACTCAAGGATGGAGGGACTATAGAAAAATAGGCACATTAATTCACTGTTTGTGGACTTGTGAAATTGGTCCAACTTTTCTGGAAATAATTTAGAATTATACTAAGAAGGTGATTAAAATATCCATACTTTTAAAATTAGAGATCCCACTGGAAATAATATACTCCAAATTATTTATAGTAGCAAAAAACTAGAAACAAAATAGGTGTCCTTTGATTGAAGAATGGCTAAACAAATAGCAGTACATAAATGTAAAGGAATATTATTGGGCCACAGGGAAGGATGGATATGAAGACTACAAAGAAGTAGGAGAAGACTTATATGAACTGATAATGTGAAGTAAGCAGGACTAGGAAAGTAACATAACCAATGACTACAACAATGTAAGTGGAAAGAACAAAGTGGTTGTTGCGGTGATGATGATGATAGTGGTGATTGGTGATGATGATAGTGGCAACTGATCTGTCTATGTATACATATGTATATATGTATGTGTATAAGTATGGGCACACGTGTATATGCACACATGAACATATGTATATAAAGATGCACACTCACAAATATATTTGTAGTGTATACAGGTACATTATGTGTGCACACATATGCATGCATACATAGATACATACATGTGTAGAGATATGTGGAAATAGATGTGTGCAATGTGTCTATATAGATGTACATAGACATACATATGATACACACGTGTATATGTGTAAACATTCACATATATATATACAATGCATGTGTGTATACACACACACACACACACACATATATATGTAGAGAGAGAGAGAGTCTTTTTTTAGTATCAGCTAGCAGAATCACTTACTCTCTACCTAATGGCAAACATTTTTTGGTTTGCATATCTCTCTTTGTATTACGCTTTACTTGATATTAACAACCAAAGGATGGTTGAACAAAATGACCTCTGTTTTTATATTTTTTGAACAATTCTGTATGATTTTGAGATTTGTATGGTAACACCCTGTTGGAGGAGAACATCTAAGGAGGGTGGTGTTTCTCTCTACCAAATCAACAGCCTTTTTATGTTTAACACGCAGAAAGCACAGTGGGGTCTTATATTCTTCATACTTTTCAGTAAGGTGTGGGACTGTAGAAATGTGACTGTGTTGCAGTGTCGTGTGTGGAAGCCTGCCTGTTTTCTTCTTACACCTTTTGCAAGGATGCCCTTGATGTGTGTGTAGTGAGAAATTGTACTCACTCCCTCGGAGCTAGGCTGGCTACATCTTTACCTTAGGGCTCTAGGGGTACCTCTGTGAGTTGGGAATGTCTTTCTCTAATAGTATTTGGCTTAAGCCCCCATTCAGATGTGTTCTCCCCAATGTAAACTGACAGTGATTAGCACTCCAGCTTCATTAACCAATAAACATCAATTCACTTTTACAAAGAGATATTTACTGTGAAAATATAGCAAAAAACAGATGTTACAAGCTTCTCCCCACCCTGCCCCCTCCTAAGACCTGAGGGCTCCTACTCCCCTATACCATCTCAGTCCCTGGGGATAGTGGGCTCAAACTGGAAGCATTTTCTACAAAGTATTGTCACCTCCAACTGTGGCGTAATGACTGGATGAGTCTTCATCTCACCTACCACAAGGTTAGATCCCTCAGGTTCCACTGCAGGGCCTGAATGCTGGACGAGCTTGCCACAAGACCTGGCATAGAAACTGGCTCCTGGACTTTTGGAAGCTAGCCATTCTGACCTTTTGAAGCTCACAAGGTTGCAGCTGTCTCTGATATTTCTTCACCTAGACAGGAAAGAATGAATGCCAAAAAAGAAAGAAGGCCTGTATTCGTGGGTCACATGTTAGCTAGCCTCAGATGGGGAAGCCTCTGGCCATCAGAGGCTTATAGAATGCTTCTTTCCTGCTGCCAGGAAGAAAAATGAACGATAGTATTAGATTTGCTTTGGCTGATTTGTCCCCTTTTTATGTACTCCAGTTCTGATGCTACAGCCAGTCAAATAGGCTCCTCTTTATGATGTGGTTAGCAGACTAGAGCAGTTACCACACTTCAAATTGGGAATCAAGGTGCCTTCATTGTATATCATTGTGCCTTTCTGGAAGTAGGCTCTTAACCCCTTTCATTTGGGGATTTCATCAGCCAAATACTCTACCCCTGCTCACCAGCTCCTGTTAGACTCTCTCGCCTATTAAAAAGCAAAAGCAAAACAAAACTAAACTACCATCTTCAGCAACTCAACAGGGGTGCATTTTGAACATCTGATTCATTTCCTCAATACAGAACAGCTCTCTAGGGTCCTGGGGAGGCACAGGATTTTTTTTTCCACTTATTTCACTGGTGCTATACGGGAATGAGTCTCAAACAGTTATCGTAGCATGATCCTAATCCAGTCCCACTTACACAAGTGAGAACTTCAATTATCCCCAAATACAGTTATGCATATATTCAATAAACAGAGAATATTTATAAAGCTTATGAAATATGACTGTTTGATTAATAGTCTTGGTACTCAAAAAAAGCTGTCTCCATTGCACAGGCAATAAAGAAAAGAAAAGGCAAAGAAAATCAGCTTCTTATCTCAGAAGGAAACCTGATTCCTACAAAGCTTCCTGGACCACGTGGAGAGTCTTGTCAAGGTGACTAGTTGTCACCCTCCTTGACCCTAGGTAAGAAATCAAATAGTCCTATGTGAATTGTGTCTTCCACAATTCCCTCAGTACACAATGCCATCCAACTGGGGTCAGGACCAAAATGTCTAGGTGTCCCTATCTACACAGGGCACACCAAGATTTCTCCAGAAGTTACTGTACCATAGGTAATGATCCCCTTTCAGATCCAGGCAATTTCCTCCGGGTCCCTGTACCAAAGGGTTCCTGAAATTTCCCTCATGGAAATTTGTCATGGCAAGGACACTCCTACTGGAATTCCAAACTTAGTCAATAATAGGACAAATAGGTTCAGTTAGAGACAAAGAAAACAGCATCAGTTAAGTCCTGAACAAGTTGAGACTCCCTAGAGAAGAGATTGATCTCTTGGAATTGATTACTTGGGGGTTTCCAGGCCAACATGCAAACCTTATGCCATGGACATGAAATCCAAAATGAACTCAGACAAGCTGTCTGGATTTGTGTCATGAAGAAGGCAAATAGTTTATAATCGCTTAAAAGAAAAAAATGAATATTTATCAACTATCATAGTATACTCTAGGCAAATTGTTAGGCAGTTGCATTTTAGGGACTCAGTAATACAATAAGTATCAGTATTTAAACATTCAATGTACCAACAAATGCAAAAGTATGCAAAAATCATCTCAGAAAGACTTGTAGAGGAAACACACTGGAAAAAATGGCTGTACAATTACAACTTAAAACAAAGAGAAAAAAATTTTTTTTGCAATTTTTTCTCTGGTAGCTATAGAAAACTAAGCTATCCAACAAAAAATGTATCAGATGGAAGATATTTACAGGGGCTCCCATAAGTGGGAAGGACCCAATTTTATCTGAGACAAGGCTTTATTGATTATTCTCATAAGAATTTTGAGAAGATAGGAAAGTAAGCATGTAGGTTGGTAGTTATTGATATTGTCTCTTCCTTTTTACAAAATTATAAGTTCCTGAGGAGAGGGGACAGAGCCAAGATGGCAGATTAGAGACAATCCAGATGAACTCTCTCAACATTCTCCTCCAAACAACTTTAAAATCATGCCTCAAATCAAATTTTGGAGTGGCAGAGCCAACAAAAGGTTAAGGTGAATCATTTTTCCTGCTTAACAAAACTTAGGAGGTCTGCAGAAGAAGTTTGTGACCCCAAGGTGGAGGCCTGTCCAGAGCCCGCACACATAGTGGCAGCAGTAGCAGCTGCAGATTTGGGAGCTCTCAGTCCAGAGACAGTAAAGGGATTGGACAATTGGTCAGATAGAGATTACAGAAGACCCTTTGCTGGCACTGAGTGTAGCTGGACAACTCTATTGCCCATAGGCAGTTCTGGGTGGCACTTCCAAGGCAGAGAGGAAAGCTGGGAGTTGGTCATGAGGGAGCCCTAGTAACAGTTCCAAGGCAATGAGAGCACTAGTCCTCATGGCTGCAGGAGATGAAAGTCCATTTCTGGGAAGGACCAGAATATAGGCCATGAGAACAGTGACCACACCTTTCCCTGGATCACAACATCTTGGAACCACCCCAAACTTGTAGACCTTCAAAACTGGCTCTGAAAACAATAGTGCAAAAAATCCTGAAGCTTGGGATGGTGTCTTCCCACCTCCAGGTAAGCAGAGCCCAACTTTAACATACAGTTCAAAGTCAAGAAATAGGCTGGAAAATGAGCAAACAACAAAAAAGAAATTTGACCATAAAAAGCTACTGTGGTGGCAAGGAAGACCAAGACATAAATTCAGAAGAAGACAGCAATATGAAAAAAGCTACAAAAAAGCCTCAAAGGAAAATGTTAATTGGACCCAAACCCAACAAAAGTTGAAATCTGGAAGAATTGAAGAAAGAGATGAGAGTGGTAAAGGGAAAATTGAGAAAAGAAATGAGAGTGCTGCAGGAAAATTATGAAAAGAGAATTAAAAGCTTGGTAAAGAGGAACAAAAAAAATACTGAAAAAATATCACTTAAAAAAACTATAATTGGCCTAATGATAAAAGAGGCACAAAAATTCACTGAAGACAAGAACTCCTTGAAAAGCAGAATAGCCAAATAGAAAAGGAAATACAAAAGTTCACTGAAGAAAACAATTACTTAAAAATTAGATTTAGGCAAGTGGAAGCTAGTGAATCTAAGTGACATCAAGAAACAATAAAAAAAAGTCAAACGAGTTAAAAAAAATAGAAGAAAATGTGAAATATCTCATAGAAAAAAAAACTTCTGACCCGGAAAATAGATCAAGGAGAAATGAAAGAGCCTAGATATCATATTTCAAGAAGTTATCAAAGAAAACTGCCCCATGATCTTAAACCTACAGAGTACTATAGAAATGGAAAGAATCTACCAATCACTTCCCGGAAAAGATTCCAAATGAAAACTCCCAGGAATATTACAGCCAAACTCCAGATCTCCCAGGTCAAAGAGAAAAATGCTTCAACCAACCAGAAAAAAATTCAAATATTGTGAAGCAACATTCAAGATCACACAACATTTAGCAGCTTCCACATTAATGGAACAGAGAGCTTGGAATATGATATTCCAGAAGGTAAAGGAACTAGGATTACAACCAAGAATAACCTACCCAGCAAAATGGAATATAATCCTTCAGGGGGAAAATGGATAGTTAATGAAATAGAGGACTTTCAAGCATTCCTGAGGAAAAGACTGGAGCTAAATAGAAAATTTGACATTTGAACACAAGACTCAAGAGAAGAATAAAAAAGGTAAACAAGAACAAGTAATCATAAGGGCCTCAATTCAGTTAAACTGTTTACATTTCTATATGGGAAGATGATACATCTAACTCCTAAGAACTTCATCATTATTAGAACAGTTAAAAGGAGTTTAAATAGACAGAGGGCATGGATGTGAGTCAATTATGTTGGAATGATCTCCAAAAAAAAAACAAACCAAAAAACAAACAAACTGATGAGGTGAGAAAGTGGGATATACTAGGAGAAGGGGAAGGGAAGAGATAGAATGGGGACATTTTTCTCACATAAAAGAGGTGTGCAAGAAAGGGCTTTTACAGTGGAGGGGAAAATGAGGAAGAGGGAGCAATGCTTGACCCTCACTCTCATTAGAGCTGGTTCAAAGAGGGAAGAATTTATCTACCTATCTATCTATCTATCTATCTATCTATCTATCTATCTATCTATCTATCTACACACACACTCAGCTGAGAATAGAAATATAACTTATGGAATAAGGAAATAGGAGAGAAGAGAATGAGAGAAAGGGGAGGGGGAGTTGATAAAGGAGAGGGTAGATTAAGGGAGGCAGTGGTTAGAAGCAAAATAGACTTTTGAGGAGACACAATATAAAAAGAGAGAGAAGAAGAAACAGAAGAAAATGAGATGGAGGGAAATACACAATTAGGAATCATAACTATGAATGTGAATGGGATGAACTCACCCATTAAACAGAAGCAGATAGCAGAATGGATTAGGAACCAGAATCCAACAATATATTGTTTACAAGAGACACACTTGAAACAGAAAGACAAACACAGAGTTAAAATAAAGGCCTGGAGCAGAATCTAATATGCTTTAGCTGAACTAAAAAAAAGCAGAGGCAGCAATCATGATCTCAGACAAGGTAAAAGCAAAAATAGACCTAATTAAAAGGGACAATCTGAGAAACTACATTTTTCTAAAAAGTACCATAGACAAGAGGGCAGCTAGGTGGTGCAGTGGATAGGGTGCTGGGCCTGGAGTCAGGAAGACCTGAGTTCAAATTCAGCCTCAAACACTTCCTAGCTTTGTGACCCTGGACAAGTCACTTAATCCTGTTTGCCTCAGTTTCTTCTTCTATAAAATGTGCTGGAGAAAGAAATGGCAAACCACTCCATTATCTTTGCTAAGAAAACCTCAAATGGGTCATGAAGAATCAGACACGACTAATGAAAAACAAAACAAAACCAAAACCAGAAGAAACCTTATAGACAATGAAATAATATAAAAAATTTCTATAACAAGTTTCTCTAATAAAGCACTCATTTCTCACATATATATTGAGTATGGAACTGAGTCATATTTATAAGAATAAGAGCCATTCCTCAACTGATAAATAGGCAAAGAATATGAACAGGCAGTTTTCAGAAGAATTCAAAGTTATCCATAGTCATAATTTAAAAATGCTCTAAATTACTACTGAATAGAGAAATGCAAATTAAAACAACTTTGAGGTACCACTTTACGTCAATGAGAAATTACAAATGCTAGAGAGGATGAGGGGAAAATAGGTATACTAATGAACTGCTGGTGGAGTGGTGAACTTGTTGGACCATTCTGGAGAACAATTTAGAACTGGACTCAAAGGGCTATTAAATGGTGTATACCCTTTGATTCAGCAGTAGCATTACTAGGTCTGTATCCCAAAGAGATCAAAGAAAAAGGAAAAGGACCTATATGTATAAAAACATTTATTGGTATTCTTTTTGTGATGGCAAAGAATTGGAAATCAAGGGGATGCTTATCAATTGGGGAATGGCTGAATAAATTGTGGCATACAATTGTGATGGAATAGTATTGTGCTGTGGGAAATGATGAAGAGTGGTGGTTTCAGAAAAACATGGCAAGATCCATATGAACTGATGTAAAGTGAAGTAAGAACTGAGAGATCATTGTGCACAGTAATAGCAATGTTGTAATGATGATCAATTGTGAAAGACTTGGCTACTCTGATCAATACAATAATCTAATACAATTTCAAAGGAATCAGAATAAAAAAAATGCCATCCACCTCCAGAGAGAGAATTGATGAACTCTGAGTGCAAATTGAAGTATAATTTTCTCACTTTTTAAATTTTTCTTGCTTTTAAAAATGTCTAAATTGGAAATATGTTTGGCATGATTTCACATGTGTAATTGATATCATATTGTTTGCTTTCTCACTGTGTGGGGGAGGGATGGGAGGAAGGGAAAGAATTTGGAACTCAAAATTTAAAAAGAAAAGAATGCTAAAAATAAATAAATAATATAATTTAAGAAATATTTTAAAAACTTATAAGTTCCAAGATTTTATCCAAGCATTTGATATCTTCCCCTCTTTCAAATATCTTGAGAATCAATCCCTCCCTGACCTCTAGGCTGTGCCACCCCCAGTATGGACCTCCTTTGTGTATGACAGACAGAATGAGTCTGTCATTTCTTCCCATGATTGTTTTCACTAGGGCCATATTTCCTCATGCAGTACATTGGGGGCTGTATTCAGGTGTGGTAGCTGAAAAAGATTATGAACTCAGGATAAGCCCAAGAAAAATTGTGGAGTGTGTTTTCTTCAATCTTCCACTACCACCACCATAATCACTATCATTTCCACAACAGCGATCACTACTGATACCAACATCATCACCACAACCAAAGCTGTTGACTGATTGATCTCATCTCTTTTAACTCTTCCTCTTTTTGATTTCTTCACTTCCCCTCCTCCCTTTGACTTTTCAAACTAGGTGTTTTTATTTCATGTTTTTCCCTCCCACCCCCAAATCTGCCCTCCAGGGCAATACTTGGTGCTCCAGAATTATACATTTCTCTCTTCCATCCTCCATCAAAATTTCCATTACATCAATACCCCTCTGATCTTGGAAAGTAGATCTGATAAACTATATCCCACAAAGGTGTGAATAACAGATAACGGAAAAACTCCTACTTGTCTTTTAAAGAAGGCCTTTATAAGGGTTGCCCCCGGATCAAATTGAGAAGTATAAATGATTTGTCTTATTTTTTGTCATTTTTGAGGCATATCTGACTCTTCATGACCCCATTTGGGAGTTTTTTGGCAGAAATACTAGAGTGATTTATTATTTTCTTCTCCAGCTCATATTACAGATGAGGAAACTGAGGCAAACAAGGTTAAGGGACTTGCCTAGGATCACTTAGTAAGTATCTGAGATTGGGTTTGAACTCAGGAAGATGAGTCTTCCTAACTCCAGGTCTGATGCTTTATCTACTTTGCTGCCTAGCTGCCCCTTTGTCTAATTTATCTTCCTATTTTTCATTTTAGCATTAATCTTCCCTCTGGGCTCCTTCCCCAGGTACAAGCACTCCCAGTTCTCTCCACCAAGTGTATCAAAACCTGCTTTCAGAAAGTGACCTAAATATCTCATTCCCACTCAGGTACAAATGACTGATACAACTTAATGTGTTATGGTTCATAGGAGTGTTTTCAGTTTCATGGGGAGAAAAATCTTAAGCCAAAGGAATAAATTCCTAGTGATAGAATTTTTTGAGAAAACATTTCAATTTATTATTTGTTTATTTTAAACATTATTTTCTTTTTAGATTTTGAATTCCAAATTCTTTTCCCTACCCACTGAAAAGGCAAGCAATATGATATCAATGAAATATGAAATCACACAAAACATGTTTCCGTATTAGTCATACTTCTTAAAAGCAAGAAAAATAAAGAAAACAAGAAAATTATGCTTCAGTTTCCACTCAGAATTCATCAGTTCTCTCTCTAGAGGTGGATAGCATATTTTTCATCATGAGTCTTTTGGAATTGTAGTAACAGAATTTTAGGAATAAACCCACAGGACTGTGAGATAGGAGTAGTTTTTTTTTTTTTTAAAGGTGCTTCTTTATGGCCCTCAAATCCTCTCGCTCCCAATGACCAGTGTGAAGCATGGGCCATTACATCCTCATTACCAATCCTCAATGACCAACACATACCCTTGACTCCAGTCAAATGAGTCAACTCCTCATCCTCTGAGCAAGCATACCTTGTGGATTCTTGCTTCTGTACCTCGTTAACTCTTCTGGAAGACCTCCCTGCCCCTCCATTCAGTCCTTCAAAGTCCAGTGCAGATCCTCAGTATTTCTATCTGGTGCTCCTTCTCCTATGCCAAGATGCCTAAATTACATCCAACACATGCCTTATCTTGTGAATTATCTTTTCAAAGACTCGTAGGACCTTAGAGGTGAAAGTAACCCTGGAACCCTTTTAGTTCAAAATCACAAACACCATACCCAAACCTACACCTCTAATATCCCAGATAAATGGTCGTTTAGCCTCTTGGGTTGGACTGGCTCCTAGGGCTAGGGTACTCATTACTTCCCAAGACAGTGTTCTGCTTTTGTTATTCAGTTATATCTCACTCTTGATGACCCCATGGAAGTCTATGGGGTCTTCTTAACAAAGATATTGGAGTGGTTTGCCATTTCCTTCTCTAGTGTGTCCCTATTTTACAGATGAGGAACTGAGGCAAATAGGAGTTAAGTGACTTGCTTGGGGTCACACAGCTAGTAAGTGTTAGAGACCAGATTTGAATTCAAGTTTTCTTGACTCCAGGCCTGGTGCTCTATCTACTGTACCACCTAGCTAGCCCTGATTTGCTTTTGGATAGTTCTAATTATTAGCACTGGGCACTGGATAGAGTGCTGACCCTGGAGTCAGGAAGACCTGAGTTCAGATCTAGCCTCAAGACTCTGACTAGATGTGTGACCCTGGGCAAATCACTTACCTCTTATTTGCCTCAGTTTCCTCCTCTGTAAAATGAGTCGGAGAAGGAAATGGCAAACCACTGCAGTATCTTTGCCAGGAAAACCTCAGTATGGTCATGAAGAGTCAGACACACTGAAAAGACTGAACAACAACCGTTAGGAAGTTTTCCCTTATATTCTGGAACCCAAATCTGCTGTTTTGTACCTTCTACCCACTGGTCACAGCTCTGCTTGCTGTGGCCATGCAGAATAAATTGGTTGCCTCTTGAATACATTGGTCATTAGTCATCTCCAAATGCACATTTCTCTTAATTATTATGTTGCCCAGGTGCCTAGTACATAGCCTCTGGCACAAAGTAGGCAGTCCATAAATACCTATTGATTGAGTAGTTGAGGCTAAAAAAAAAAGTGGATTGTTTATTTCTCAGTTTCCCTCTTAGAAGATCAAGGCCTAGCCTGAGGAGTTTCCCTCTGAGACCAACAACAATGACATGTGGAGAGCTGGCTAGCCAGCGGTCTGTTCCCTCTGAACAAGGAGAGGGATGTGCGAGGCTTAATTTAGGCTGCTCTTTCATGCTTTAAAAGGATTTTCCCACAACAAAGCCAGTATCTGCAGTTCAGTGCCACCAGCACCACTACTGAGAGATGAGGGGATGGAGATGCAGCCAAGGGTGTGGGCCCCATGACCCTCACTCCGTTTCTCCACTGGGGTTGTAGGCTGCTGCTACAGTGTAGCTTGGCTTTTCATTCTCTGCTCAATCAATGGAACGTGCACTCCGTGGGGTTGGATTTATCCATATGTGCGAGTGTATTCATGTGTGTGTGTGTGTGAACCCCACTTGGATTCACAGGATTATGCAAATTATTAGAGGGAAACTGAGAGATTATCCAATGCAACCCTCTCATTTGGCAGATGAGGAAACTGAGGTCTGGGGAAGGGAGATGAACACTCCCAAAGTCACACAGTTAGTGAAGGAGAGCTAGGTGGTGCAATGGATAGACTGCTGGACCCGAGTCAGGAAGCCTCCTTTTCCTGAGTTCAGATCCGGCCTCAGACATTTACTAGATGTGTGACCCTGGGCAAGTCACTTCACCCTGTGTGCCTCAGTTTTCTCAACTGTCAAATGAGCTGAAGAAGGAAACGGCAAACCACTCCAGAATCTTTGCCATGAAAACCCTAAGTGGGGTCACAAAGAGTCAGACACGACTGAAAAATGACAAAAAAAAATCTGTCTCCAGCATTCTTTTCACTGTATTAAACAATCAATGAGCAATTATAAAGCACCTACTATATGCTAGAAACTATTCTAGGCATTGGGACATAAAGACAAAAAGTGAAAAAATTCTTGTCCTTGAAGAGCTTACACTCTGGTGAGAAAAGATAACACGTACACATATAAGTATATACAAATACATACAAAATGGATATGTAACTCTGAGCTCACCCTCCCAACCCACTCTCAAAGTGGGGGGTCAGGTTCCCAGAGCAAGGCTGGTTATTTTTTCCCTCCTACTTCTATGGGCAAGCCCAAGGGCTTCTGGGGCTTCTAATATTATTGCTCTTGAATCTCTATCTGGTATGTTTTCCCCAGCTTCAACTGTCAGTTAATCTCCCCCGTATTATTTAACTAGTTGATATCTTTTTAATATCCATTATTGAACTGACTTCAATTTAACTTTTACAAAGGAATATTGAGAAAGGATAGCAAAGACAGAACTACAAAAATGTACTCCTAGATAAATTCAATTCAACAAACACTTATTAAGCACCTACTATATGCCAGGTACTACGCTAAGTGCTGAGAATACAAATAAGAAAAAGAGATAGGTCCTGCCCCTAAAGAGTTTATAATCTAGTGGGGAAAGATAATACACAAAAGGAAGCTGAAAAGTTGGGGTAGAGGGATGGCCCCCAAGGAGGTATGACATAGGAAGGGAGGGGACAGGTTGTTTCTTAGAGTCAAAGCTAAGTAGAGCTACTGATGGAAAATGGAGTTGTGAGCCCAGGGCACTTTCTCCCCACTATATACTTACTGAGCTCCTGGGAAGAGTAAACTCTAGCTTAAGTGATTACCAAATGTTCACCTCACCAAGTTCACTTCTGGGTGTGGCATAGTGGATGGACATGCATCATTTACAGGACATGATGTCTCAGCTGCTGGGTCAATTTGCTGGCCTGGGTCGAGCATGCTGCTCCTCAGGGATGGAGGCTCCCTGGGCTCAGCTTCCATTATAGATTCAAACTATCCACTATGCTGATGGCTATTCAGATGCTGATTGTGATTCAGGTCTGCAGTTCTTTCTTTTTGAACCTCATAACCTTACTCAGGTGCCAGTTTTATGGCATGGAGATAGAAATGGGATGCTTTTTACAAGCAACAGGAAGAAAGCCAGACACTTGTCATATAGATTAGGATCGGAAACAGAGGCAGAACCATGTGTTTGTGGACTGGGCCCTCATGGGTCAGTAGCCTCTTTACACAAGATAATTTTGAGGGGGAAGGCGTTAGTACCTGGAGGGACGAGGGCGAGTCTCGGGTAGAAGATGAAGCTTGAATTGCCTTGAAGGAAGCTGGAGATTTTAAGAGGTGGTAGAGAAGGAGTAGAACATTCTGGCATACTAAACAGCCAGTTCAAGGTCACGGGAATGAAAAGGAGATGCTTTTTGTGTGGGAGAGTGAGAAAGCCAGTTTGGTTGGACTGTACCATGAACACACATGCCTAAATACTTGTGTGCATCAAAATGTCTTATGTTTTATATATGTATATATTATATATACTGGATATTATATACTATATACTGTATACATGGCATATATGTAATATTATATACCATATACCATATGTAATTGATAACTATATTATATACCATACACTATATATTATATACAGTATATTGCACACTATATTTTGTGGTTCATTTGTTTACAGTGCTGTCCAACTCTTCATGGCCCCATTGGAGGGTTTCTTGGTAGAGATATTGGAGTGGTTTGCCATTTCCTTCTCATTTGATGGATGAGGAAACTGAGGCAAAGAGTTAAGTGACTTGCCCATGGTCACAGAGCTAGTAAGTATAAATGCCTGAGGCCAGATTTAAACTAAGGAAGACTAGTTTTCCTGACTGCAGTCCTAGTGCTCTATCTTCTGCGCTACCTGGCTGCCCCATACACTGTATACTATATATTATATTATAGCATATAATATAATATAACATAAAAATTAGAGAACATGTACCATATTATATACTGTAGTATTTATATAGTATGATATATAATACATGTACTATACAGTTATCCCTTGCACATTGAAGGAGTTAGGGACACAATCTGGAAAATCTGCATAAAATTTTTTGGCCCACCCTTTGTATCAGAAAAGAAGTCTGAGTTATTATGGTATCAAAAGATAAAACATGTTGATATTATACAATACTCTACACATATTTCATGTATTTGTGAGTTTCTAAACTTTTTCTGTGTCATCTGCTGGCCTTTGTGTGTTATCTGCAGCTCCCACAAAATGCCCCCAAAATTCCTGTTTGATTTCTTATGCCAACTGTGATATATCAGAACTGTGATGGGGAAAGTCGTGATGTGGAAGGGATATCTGTATATGCAATGTATGATATATAATAGGTATAATATCTATATATTATATAACACAATATTATACTATTTATATGTATACAAATTGTATATATAGCATATATATAACATACTGTATATATATCCACTGTATATTACTATATACAATATGTAATAATATGTATAGCATATGTGTAGTATATAGTAATACATAGTATATAGTATATAGGCATATGTATATATGTTTGTTGGATGTATGTGTGTGTTCATTCTACATTTATCAAGTGCCTATTATGCGCAAAGCATTATACTCTATTGGGGCAGATGTGAAGATACTATATTATATCACATAATACAGTATATTTAATATTATGCTATGTTATATGTGCTATAATAGAACATAATTTGTATTAGGGAAAATACACTATATTAATTAATATAGTATGTATATAGCATATAATGTAGTATAATATCTATATATTATATACACTATATTACACATATACTATGTATTATATATAGTATGTAGATGTAGTATATTGCATATACTATATTATTGTATAGTATGTAATAGAGGGTCATGAAGCATCAGCCATGACTGACATGTCTGAATAACAACAACAATACTATAATATATTTTGGTGTTTTTCCTTCGTTTTGAAGAGGACCGATAATATCATGGAGTGATGTGCTGACTTGGGCATGAATCAGCTTTAAGTGAGGCAGAGTTGCACAAAGTCATCAGCCTCACTCTCTCTTCCAGAGTCACCAAAGTTGAGTGGCAAGACAAAAGTCAGGATGACTGTTGATGGCTGGGATGCAGTGGACGACCTTGGAGTCTTAGATGTCTGGCCCAGCTCTAAATGCTCCACAGAGCCTGCTTCAGCAGCCATTGGAACAAATTGTTTTCATCCACCCATTCTTCCAAGAGAAGTCTTCACATCTTGGGGTAGACATCCCCCTAACTCACCAAGGAATTTGAGGCCTGTAGATTACCCTTAACCTGGACTCGTAGACATACCTGGTTTATACTCTGTGTGTGTGTGTGTGTGTGTGTGTGTGTGCGTGTGTGCCTCTGTTGGATGTAAGTTCATGTTCATTCCTTTTATATTTATCAAGTGCCTATTGTGTGTGAAGCATTATACTCCATTGGGACAGATATGAAGATAAACTAGGCCTTGAAGGACAGGTGGGATCTCAATAAGTAGAGAGAGGAAAGGGAGTCGTTTTAGGTTTGGTGAATAGGAGGCAGGAAAATAGAGGATGTTTGAGGATGACAGTTTGACTGGAGCAGAAAGAACATGAAGGGGCGCAGGATTTTGTATGCCAGGCTGAGCAGTGTGAATTTATTGTTACAGACTGGACTGTGTGTGGGAAGTATCTACTTTGTGTACCTCTGACTTCACGGCCCCATTGCAATGTGTGTCTTTGGGCACTGTATGTATAAACAATTCTCTATTGGTTCCCAAGAACAATGACTGCATCTTCTCTTCCCTAGACCCTATCACTGGCACCACATAAAACAGATTCCAGCCAGTTCACACACCCCTCCCTCTCCTTCCTGGAGCAAGAGCTGATGGGGGTGGAGGGACCAGGGGGACATCTTACCCCTAGCTGAGATCTTTAATTCCCGAAATCCCACCACCCTGGCCTCTGGGTGGAAGACTGTTTTGCTAAAGGCACAGGGGACAATGGGAGCATTTAGGGACTTGGAGGCCTCCTCCTACTGCCTCTGGAACATACTCATGGAGTCCAGGAAAGGCTAAGGGGAGAACCTTTCTGAGAAAGCTAGGGAACCTTTCACTTCCCCCACCTCCCAGGAGAGAATCAACATTCCAGGAACTGTTTACATTCTTTCCCTCCCTGCTTCCCTGCTCCCCCCGCAATCCTTCCTTAGACTGGGCTTGCAGATAACTGTGCCCCCATAAACAAATCCATCCTGCTCTGGGGGTACCCCCACCCACCCAGTCTTCCCTTGAGGTTAGGGGAAGAACTCTTCCCCTGCTCCTCCTCTGCTGTTAGACTACTATTAGATTATCTTCAAGAGGAATCAGTGGGAATCCAGGTTTAGGGAAGAAGGAGAAGCCAGGAACTGATGTTCATCGATAATGGGAGTCACAATACTGGGGAGTTCCGGGTCCGGAGCTCCTAGCCAGCAGAATTCTCTGCTTCTGTGTCTGCACTATCTCTTTGCTCCACCCCATATTTTGCCCCCCTGCCCCCCATTTCTCAGTACCCCCAGTAAACTCAGTAGCAGAAACGGTAATCACTAGGATGAGATGGGAAGACCTCTGTGCTGCAGATCAAGAACAGCATTCTCTTCTTAATGTTACCACCTATTGGCTCTGTGACCTTACACCCTAGACAAGCCCCATTTTGGGGCTTCAGTTTTTCCATCTGTAAAATGGGAAGGGAGACTACTTTTCTTTCCCCCAATATCTCACAAGAGAATTCCACAAGGATTTCATGAGGCAGTATTCACAAAGGGAATTCTTAAGTGCTAGGGGTCAGGCTTAGGCTCAGGCCAGAGGCACACATGATGTGTGACTGTTTTTATCTCCTTCATCTGTGCTTGGGATAGAGTTTGGGAAGACAAAAATAAATGGGGGTGGGGTGGGAGAGGAGCTTGCCATAAAAAGCAAGGGAAGTCCATGTTCATGGGAGGTTGAACAGGGTTGAGGGGAAGGTGGTAGGTGAAGAGGTAGCCTGGCAGACCCTGCCCAGAGATAGCCCCTTTGTTTTCCCAGAGGATGCTCTAGGATTTTTTTTATTCCCTATTCTAGCATGGGAATAAGTTTTCCCCACCCCCAAGCAGCTGAGTTCATGTCTGCTTCATACCATTCTGGGTGGAGGCTTTAAGAGATTCCTCGAGCTAAGGAGTGACTAGAACAGCTGAATATCCACTAGGATGTCTCTTTCCCTCCTTCTTTTCTTTTTCTCTCATTCTTTTCTCTCTTAAATTCTTTTTCTTTCTCTTTCATTCTTTCTCCTTTTCTTCCTTTTTTCTTTCGATTTTATTCTTTTTTCTCTTATTTTTTGTTTTTCTCTTTCTATTCCCCTTCTTTTTCTCTTTTCCTTTTCTTCTCTAAGCTACAACTCACATCATGATTTCTTTTTCTATACTCTTTTTAAAAATTTTCATTATTATCTTTTGTCTTTATATTACCTTCATTTTAGAAAATATCCCTCCCTCAACCTACCCAGAAAGTCACCTCATAACAAAAACTAAAGAAAAAAATGCAGTTCAGTGAAATTTACCAACACACCAACTGAGTGAGAGAATATGCAATATTTCCCTACAATGTTCCCTCTGAAAAGAAGGATAGATGCATCTTCTCATCTCTCTTTGGGGCCAAAGCTTTCATATTAAAATCACATGTTATGTTCTCTAAAAAAAGTTTACATTGACATCTCTTTTTCTATCACCTACATTTCCCAGTGCATCCTTCTCTCCTCTCCCTTAGAGAGTCATCTGTTATAAGGACAATAACAACAATAAAAAGTTTGGAAAGCCTAACAAATATCAAAAAAGTCTGACATAATTTTATGTAGTGTCCTACACCCATCATATTCTCCCACCAGGGCAAAGAAGGAGGAATTGGAAGGGGTGCTTTCTCAGCTTGGATGTTAAAATTACACATCATACACTCTTAACACTAGGTCCTGGGGCAGGGCATCTTTGTGATGTTTAGGGCAGTATCGTAAGGTCTCAAATGTCAATTCCTATTCCTTCTCCTCTTTCCTTTTTATTGGGAAATAGCAAAAGACATCAGGTCCCTGCTTGATGGGAAAGTAAATTGCCCTGCCTTCTTTAGACAAGGGAAAAAAAGTGGCATTTTTCTTTCTGTGTCCTCTCCTTCAAAAACAGGAAACACCCCCAGGCCCCCACCCTTTCCCCCTCCTAGTGCCTGTCCCCCTGGCATCTGGATCTTTGTCGACTCAGACTGTCTTCCCTCTGCTCCACCCCCCCCTTCCTTCTCTTTACTGATGAGTTTTCAGTTACCCAACATGGTTTGTACTGCCCAGTTTAAAATCCAGAGTCCCTTCCCCCCAGCCAGGAAATTACCCCACCCCTTTCCTAATTGGAGGGGCCAGGACGTGAAGGGTATCGGTGCCGCCTGTTAGAGAATAAACCATCCTCTTTGCCTGCCTTCCTTCCTTCCCAAAGCTCTGAGCCACTCTGGCTCTTCTGCAGGGGCTGCTTTCCCAGGGAAAGGTGTGGAGAAAATTGGGTTGAAAAACGCTGCTGGTCAGAGATGGCATCATGTTTTTAAGCCAGATAGGGCTATTGCTTGGGCTGCCCCTAACCTCCTCTGCTGGAAAAGAATGGAAAAGAAGGCATCTTGTTTTAACTGGCATTTTGTATTTGACATCTTTCATCTTGCTCCAACACCTTCCCTTCCTTCCCCCAAACAAAAGAAAACAAAACTGTGTTTGCAAAGCAATAAACTAAAACAGAATTCGAGGCTTTCTTATAACATGGAGACAAAGTACAACTCACCTTCTAAGCAGGGTGACTGAAAGCTACTACATTCATAGACTGGAAAAGGGACCTTTGAGATTGAACCTCCTCATTTTAAAGATAAGAAAACTGAGGCTCAGGTTTAATGAATTTGCTTGAGGTCTCTTAGTGGATTAGCTGTAATGTCAGGGTTTGAGGTTAGGTCTTCTGGGCTCTCTCACAAGTGCTTTTCCCAGGGTACCATGCTAGCCAGAGGGCAAACTCCCATTGAAATGTCGCTCTCTCTCAATTGGTCTGTTTTACCTCCACCTCTGACCCCTGAGGTTCTTTGGCAGGTCACCACAGCACAGAAATGGCAACAGAGGCAGGCTCCTAAGATCCAGATAATAATAACTGACATTTATCAGGGTGGCAGATTGATACAGTGGGAAAAAGTACTGGATTTGGAGTTAGAAGACCTGAGTTTGAATCCCAGCTCTATCACATACTAGCTGGGTAACCTTGGAAAGTCACTTAACTGAGGAGGTTAGGCTAGAGTACCTTTAACACCCTTTTAGGGGCAGCTAGGTGGCACAGTGGATAGAGCACCGGCCCTGCAGTCAAGAGGACCTGAGTTCAAATCAGACCTCAGACAATTATTCGCTGTGTGACCGTGGGCAAGTCACTTAATCCCGAATGCCGAAGCAAAACACAGTCCTTCATCCTCTAAATCTATGAGTATGGGTTTGAAGCTTTCATAGATGAGGACACTGGGAATCTGAGGAGTTAACTGATTTACCCATGGTCACACAACTACTAAGTGTCTGGAATAGAATTCGAGCCCCGACCTTGCTGGTTCCAAGTCCAGTATGCTACCCACGCTGTCTCTGCTCAGCTACAGCAAAGACTGGAAACCTATTCTGGCAATTAATGCATCAGAGAATTTAGGATAGGGAGAAGCATACAGCTTTTTTCACTTTACCTCCTCTTGCCTTGAAATTCAGCAGTGACTTTGAATGCCAAAGACTTCAGTGAAGTGTGTGGTGGAAGACAGAGGGGAAGGGAGACAAAGATAGAGTGCTAACCTTGGATTCAGGATGTGTTGGGGTGGTCAGATGTTCACTGTGAGCATTTACAGCTCAGAAATTGGCAAGACCTACAAATCAAGGCTTGATTTACTGTTTTGTTGATTAATACAGGGATGCAGGAAATGTTAATAATGTGGATTAAACTTAAAAGTGTGTCCTGGTTATATTTTTTCCCTTGAAGAGCTGGTTGTTAAACACTTACCAGCATATCTCTGCCTGGATCTCCCTTTTCACTAGGGTAGCAGAAGAACCTTTTGTCAGTCCCTTCACCTGCAATCAGGAACTAAAATAGAAGATGCTAGATTTTCACTTAAAAGTAGCTAGTTGGTACAGTGGATAAAGTGCTGGGCCCAAAGTCAGGAAGATCTGAGTTCAAATCTAGCCTTAGACATTTAGTTGCTGTGCGACCCTGGGCAAGTCACTTAACTTCTGACTGCCTCAGTTTCAAGCATATAATGGGGTAATAATAGCACCTGTGTCCCAGGCTGGTTGTGAAGTCAAGTCATGTTACCTCTTTTGTTTCACCATTTTTTTCCTTTAGATTGTGAATTCTTGGAGAGCAGGGCCTGTCATTTGCCTTTTTTTTTAATCCCTAGTTCTTAGCATGGTGCCTGGTGCATAGATACTTAATAAGTGTCTTTTGCCTGACTGACTAGGTGGGTCTGTGAACTCAGTGACTGTGGCACATACACCATCAGTGTAGACCACAACTCCCCCTTATCTTTTCATCTGGTGCTATGTTCATCCATGTGTTTGTATAAATCGTCTATAGAGGATTCACTCAGTGCACTCACCACAGACCAGCCACTGTTTTATTTGTTCTTAAAAATCTGAGACAGACCTATTTAGCACCTGGGCTATTTATTCTTTTTTTATCTTTTTTGGCTAGGCAATGGGGTTAAGTGACTTGCCCAGGGTCACCCAGTGTCAAGTGTCTGAGGCTGGATTTGAACTCAGGGCCTCCTGGCTCCAGGGCCAGTGCTCTACCCACTGCACCACCTAGCTGCCCCTGGGCTATTTATTCTTGCTATATCATTGTCCCACTCCCTGCCTTTATACAGCATTTTCCTCTAAGACCCAGATCAAGGATGACCTACTGCATGAAACCTTTACTAGTCTCCCCTCTACCCTCCAATTACTGGTATCCTTCATCCCAAACCATCGTGTATTTAACTACTTTGTATATATTTATACTTATTTACTTTATGTTGATGCTGCATATATTTGTATATGTACTTGTTTTCACTGCTGTTAGAATAGAAGCTCCTTGAGAACAGGAATTGTTTCACTCTGTACTTTATCTCTAAGGGTGGCTAGGTGGCACAGTGGATAGAGTGCCAAGACTAGAGTCAGGAAGACTCATCTTCCTGAGTTCAAATCTGGCCTTGGACACTTACTAGCTGTGTAACCCTGGGCAAGTCACTTTGCCTGTTTGCTTCAGTTTCCTCATCCGTCAAATGAGCTGGAGAAGGAAATAGCAAACCCCTCCAGTATCTTTGCCAAGAAAACCCCAAATGGGATCAGGAAGAGTTGGACACAACTGAACAACAACAACAATTGAATCCCAGCTCTATCACATGCTAGCTGGGTGACCTTGGAAAGTCACTTAACTGAGGAGGTTAGGCTAGAGTACCTTTAACACCCTTTTAGGGGCAGCTAGGTGGCACAGTGGATAGAGCACCAGCCCTGCAGTCAAGAGGACCTGAGTTCAAATCTCTAGTACCTTGTTCAGTGCTTGGCACATAGTAGGTGCTTAATAAATGCTGACTGATGGAACTGAAAATGAAATAAAATTGAATTAAAAGTGCTGATTGAGTAATTACACACTAGGTCACCTGTGATTTGGATTACAAAATCATGTGTACTATGATTTGCAGCCATATAACATTATCAGGAGAATGTTGACATTAGAGAGGTTTGGGTTTTTTGTTTTCTTTTTTTACATTAAGTAGGTCTGAATCACCGTTGACATTTTCTTCTCATGCAATTTTAGGCCCAACTCACTGTCCACCTGCAGAAACTGTCAAGATTTTATAAACACACACAAATTAATACATATATATTTACATGCGCATATGGAATGGTGAATTGATAGATGAGAACCCAGCTCTTATGTTCATACATAGCATGTTTGGCCTGATGCAATCACCATATGGACTTTGGAACACAGGCAGGTGTTTGATGATTGTTTCCTCTGCTAACTGTGTAGTAAAGAAATGGACTTTTGATTGCCGGCTGACCCAGAAACAGAAATGCATATAAAAGATTCCCATGGGAGCAATTCATTCCTTTTCCTTCCCTGGTAGCAAGCAACGAGGATGAGCTGCTTTGGGCTTCTGGTTGGGGGAGTAGTGTCCAGCCTTCTCTTACCTAAGGCTTGCTTGAAACTGCAAATGAAGAGAGATATTGCTGAGAGAGATAGTACCGCTGCCAGCTACCTGCTCTCTTCACCCAGGCTGGCATGTGGCTTGTGAACGCATTCCCCTTGGGTAGAGAAGTGTTGGAGATGAAATGGACTATACTGAGCTCTGAAAGATTGGGAAAGCCACCGGAGGTCAAAGGCCAGAGTGGCCTGGTCTGCGAGCCCAGGCCGGAGGAGCAAGGGGGATCCAGGCCATTAGGAGATTGATCCAGCAGCTATAATCTCCTAAAAGTGATAAGGAGAGAGTAATTTGTCCATTAGATATGCTGCATTCAAAAGTGAACTTGGTATGGGCAAATGACTTGTAGTAACTTTTAAATTTGGGCCCATTTTCCCCAAGAACTAAAGTGGTGAAGTGAGAATGTGCCCCTGATTTGGGCAAGGATGGGCTGTTTGCACTGCTGTCCTTACTATATATTCTCAGTAAAAATATCCCTTTGTAAAAGCTAATTGATGCTAATTTGTTAAATGATATTAAACATGGATCACTGGAGGATATCAATGATATAAAGGGGATGCTGCTCAGTCATTTCAGTCATGTCTGATTCTTTGTGTGATCCCATTTTGGGGTTTTTTTTGAGCAAAGATACTGGAATGATTTGCCATTTCCTTATCTGGCTTATTTTACAGATGAGGAAACTGAGGCAAAGAAGGTTGAGTGACTCGTCCAGGGTCATCCAGCTGGTCTGAGATTGGATCTGAACTCAGATCTTCCTAACTCCAGTCCCGGCGCTCTATCCACTGTTCCTTCTTGATGCCTATTATAAAGTGTTACTAACTATAACTGGAAATTTACATATCGGGAGAAAATACTGGAAAGCCTAAAGCAAGAGGAGAGTTCCTATTGTCTCATAGGTACCTCTAGAATCCTGAGGAGGAGATGAAGCAAAATTTTCTCTAGGAACCTGACTAGATTATAATGTCTGTAACTTGAGAGAGTAAGTTTAGAGGGTTGCTGCACATTTGTGTATAATACATATGCACACACATATATGTATATACTTAGATAAAGATAGGCAAACATGTGCACTTGTGTTTTTTTTTTTAACTGAACCTGTGATTCTATTGATGTGAGAAAATCAATGAGAAAACTCCCTCTCCCAAGGTAGCTTAGAGTCTTAGAGAGCTGTTCGTAGCACTGAGAGGCTGTGACTCATCCAGGGTCACACCGCCGCTGGAACCAAGGTCTGACTCTAAGACCACCTGTCTAACACTGATACATACATCCATTAGAAAAAAATGAACCTGTGATTTCATTATTATTACGAGCTTCCTGCCTAGCAATGCAGCTCAGTTTCTTCACTGCAATTCATAGTCTTAATTAACTGGGGCACTCGGTTGCTCTGGAGTCACACAGTCAGTATGGGTCAGAGATGGGAACTGAACCCTGACTTTGAGGTCAGCTCTACATCATTCTCTTTCTCTCTCTCTATCTTTCTCTCCCCCCTCTCTTTTTCTCTCTCCTTGTCTCTTTCTCTTTTCCTCTCTTCATCTCTCTCTTTCCCTCTCTTTCTTTCTCTTTGTCTCTTTCTTTCCTCTTTCTCCATCTCTTTGTGTATCTCTTTCCTCCTTTCTTCATCTCTCTCTCTTTCCCACTTTCTTTTCCCCTCTCACTTTCCCTCTTTCTTCCTCTGTCTTTCTCTGTCTCGCTTTGTGTATCTTTCCTCCTTTCTTTCTTCATCTCTCTCTCTCCTACTTTCTCTTCCTCTCTCTCTCCCTCTTTCTTTCTCTCCTTGTCTTTCTTTATCTCTCTTGCCTTCTTTCTCTCTTTATCTCGCTCTCCCTCTCTTCTTCCTCTCTTTCTTTTTTCCTTTCTGTCTCACCCTTTTTTTCCTCCTTCCCTTTCTCTTACCTCCCTCCTCCCCTCCCTTCCTTCCCCCCTTTCTCTTTCATACTTTAAACATCTGTGTGATTTTGTCCTTGTGAGTGCTGCTCCCACCAATACAGATTTAAAAACAACAACAACAACTCCCTATGGCTTGGATATGATCTTTGAGAGTTACAGTGGCTGAAAAATTCTTCATTGTGTATCCAACTTGGGGATAAATCTCTCTAAACATATTTGAGTTGGTCCTTGGAAATAAACACCCAGTCTATCTCTGGGCCTGTATTTGAAGACTTTGCTGCTTGGAAAGCCCTGCTAGAGCTTTTGCTTCAGGACTTTGGTGTTTGGGAGCCTTGAGCTACCAGTCCACCACAGTGGACTTTGGAGTAGGGCTTTGGTGTAAGATATATACATACATACATACATACATACATATATATATATATATATATACATACATATATACCTAAATGTATAACTTATCTAATCTCTTACTTGTACAAAACAGGTATGCATATATGTATACACACAGAATAATTCAATGTCCATTTAGTTTAATGTCAAAGTCTGGTCAACGTATTTTTTTTCAACTAGGTTGCACAGTGGGTAGGGTGTTGGGCCTGAAGTTAGGAAGACCTGAGTTCAAATGCAGCCTCAGACACTTACCAGCTGTATGACCTTGGGCAAATCACTTAACCTCTGTCTACCTCAGTTTCCTCATCTACAAAATGGGGATAAAAATAGTATCTACCTCCCAGGATTGTTGTGAGGACAAAAGAAGATAATATTTGTAAAGCACTTAGCATAGTGCCTGGCACCCATTAGGTGCTATATAAATGCTCATTTCCTTTCTTCAATTTGATTTTCTCATGTGGATAGTTAAGAGTCTTCAGGGATCAGCAAACTACTGCTGTGAGCCACATCTGTCCCTTAGTTTTCAGGCTCTACAAAAAACAGGTGGGGGTCCTGCCTGAGGGCTGTATTTTCTGACTCCTGAGTTAGCCTAGTCTCTTTCACATTACTATGGATTTCACTGAGGAAGTTTTGGAGTATTGTAGTATTTGATGTAATTGGTACAAATACCATATGTGAAGAGTAATAGTTGGAGCATCTTGCCATCCTGTTAAGGGCAGATCTGAGACCTCTGGGTAAGGTCTTATGATTAGTTCCTGGGTGCTGGACAGAGCCCTCTTCTTTAGGATTAAAGCTCTGCCTTTGATACTTTTTTTTTTTCAAATTTCTCTGAGTGAGGCTTCAGGAAATGCATAAGATTTGTTGACAGCAACTAATCAGGAATTGCTTCATGTTGACTTGGATCTCAAATGCCCTGATATGGGATGTCCATCAGAGGGTAGAGGGAACTTCTCGGCTTGGGGGCCTCCTCGGCTTTCTTTTCAATTCCAATGAACATACTCTTTTTATTTTAATTTTTTTCATTCAACAATTAAGCTGAGATGGGGTACTGGGGAGATGAAAAGATAAATATATTATGGTCCCTGCCATCAAGGACCTTACCTACTGATAAGGAAGCTGAAAGGCATTTACAAATAACACTATAAAATAAGAATTCAGATGTACCCTAGTTTAAATATAGTTATCCCTTCCACACCATGACTTTCCCCATTGCTATTTCGATATTTGCAGGTCTGCATAAAAAAAATTAAATGGAATTTTTTGGGAGTTTTGTGGAAGCCACAGATGATACATGAAGGCCAGCAGACAGCACAGAGACTATGACCAAATACTTAACCCAAATTTTACAATAAGGTACTGTAAACACCGCATAAAAGAAAAAGAAAAAAATGCAGACATCTCTTTTGGTACAAAGGGAAGGCCAAAAAATATTACTAAGATTTTCCAGATCACGGAGGGGCGGGGGCTGGGGGGTTGGGGGGGTAGGAGGCCGTGGTGCCTTGCCTCTAACCCCCGAGATATGGAAGGGCTTACTGTATTTTCACTTAGCTGGAGCCTATGAAAAGAAATAGCAGGAAATAAGACTGGAAAGGTCTAATTAACCTACTTTAAGGCAATAGTCTGTTCTTGGCATCAGCTGAGTGCTACACAGAAAGTTATTGATACAGCCCTGAACTTCTGGCTTCATTGGAACCCATCTGCTTTGTAGGCTATCAGCCCCTCTCCTCTTGGAACTGATTCAGGGACCTTGTCCTTTGACCGTGTTTTCTTACTTTGTGAACCTGCACCCCAACTCCTGTTGCTGCCTGGTCCCAGCACCTATTTCCTTTACCCCACTCCACAAAAGTGTCATTTGTAAGTTGTTAGATTGTGGGTTTGTTTTTTTTTTTAAACAAGGAAAAAGAATGTGAGCTCAGAATCATCTAAGCAGCATAATCAGTCATCTCTATGTACAGCTATCCTCTCCTCCCCCCATGCATAGAATATTCCCTTCTCACCTCTGAATCTGAAGATCTCTAATGTCCTAAAAAAGTTAGCTCAAGTGTCTGTCATCATCTACATGATATCTTTCCTGATCTCCTCACATCAGCTGCTAATGTCTCCCCACCAAAAAAAATGACCTTGTTTTTATTTTGTACATATTTTGGATCAGGAGATGCTATGGACTAGAAGATAGAGAGCATATTTTAGAGTCAGGATTGGAGCATGCCAGCCATGTAAGCTTGGGCAAAATCATTTATGCTCTCAGGGCCCTAGGAAACTCTCTATACTATAACCTGAAAAAGCATGAGCCCATTTGTATTGGTAGAGTGAGCTCCTCAGTGCAGAGTTCAACAAATCAATGAAAGCATAGGTTTGGTTCAAAAAATATTTTATTTATGTATGTGTATATACATGCTGTCTCCTGTAATAGAATGTAAACTCCTTTAGGGAAAGGACTCTTTCATTTTTCCTTTGTATTTCTAGTTCCTAACACAGTGCCTGGTACATAGTAAAAGCAATAAATGCTTGTTGATTTAGTAATTGATAATGTGGAAAAAGGAAACTACCTAGCCCTGGGGCTCTAAATTACAGCTTTTTCATCTAATTACAGTTTCCTAGATCTGGGCTGGCCCATCCTGATTATCTCTAGTCTCCTTGTGACCCCCAGATGAGAATGGGGTCTTCCTACTCCACTTCCCCTTTCAAATCCCCAAGCTGATTTTGGAACTTAACTAACGAGGTTGTCTGGCCCAGTTTCATAAGTCCAAAGTCAATCAGGATACCTGCTGAATGCAAGGCACATTTTTGATACTCCACCTACATTACTACATAATCATTGGTTATCTAATTTCCCCTCCCCTGGACTAAAGAAAAGGGAAAAAAATTACAAAACAGGTGTAGACAGCATTCTCATTACCTCAAAAATTCAGAATCATTCAGCCTCCCACAGAGCTCACCCCCTAAGTTCACAAAAGCCAAGGCTTTTTGTTAGAGTTGCCTTGTCATATAGAGCCTGACCCTGGAATGAGGAAGCCAGGGAGGCAAAGAAGAGGAATTGAATTTTTGCACACTCTGTGTTACAGTTAAGAATCAACAATTCCCCTTACTGGGTCAAATACCAAAAGGAAAATGAAGACGCTGAGTTTGAAATCTGCCTCAGATACCTAACTAACTGTTTGACCCTGGGAAAGTCACAACCTTTCTCAGTCTCAGTTTCTTATCTGCAAAATGGGGATCTATTATTATTATTTCCTGTTTTTCCCCTCTTTTTGGAGACAATCAGGGTTAAGTGACTTGCCCAGGGTCACACAGTTAGTAAGTGTCAGAGGTCGGATTTGAACTCAGGTCCTCCTGACTTCAGGACCAGTGCTCTATCCGCTGCACCACCTAGCTGCCCCTATTATTATTATTATTATCTCTTGCACATTTGCTTGTATCTGTTTTTGTCTTTTACTGGGAAACCTTTTACATACTTGACTGGGGGTTCATAGAGAGTCTTTCCTGAGACCAGAGCCACATACAAGAAGATGGTTGTGATGAAGAGGATGGGAGCTCGGTGAGGATGAAGAACTGGAAAGAAAACACCAGCCCAGCTGTTTAGAGCACACAGGAATGTATTCCCAGAGACATCCATAGGCGCTCACTGACTACTTTGCTCTGGTCAGGTCACACTTGTAGTCATTTCTGACTCTCACCTTTTAGGAAGGACATCGGTGAGCTAGAACCCAGCTACAAATTGTGGTTAGGGTGGTGATGTGGCTTGGAACCCTGCTCATAACGTCTGGTTGAAGGAACTGGGACTGTTTTTTAGTCTATACAAGAGAAGACTTGGGCTGCCGGGGAATGATTGCTCTTTTCAGGTATTTGAAGGGTTCTAGAAGAGGAATTAGATTTCCTCGTTCTGCTTGGCTCCATAGAACAGAACTAGGAACAAGGGGGGCAAAGTCACAGAGAGGCGGATTAGGGCTTAACATAATGAAAGGTCATTTAACAATAAGCCGTCCCAAAGTGGAATGGGCTGCCCTGGGAGGGAGAAACTTCCCTGTCACGGAAGGTCTTCAAGTGCAGATTGCATGACCACGTGTCATAAAAGTCATAGAGAAGATTCCTATTCATGTGTGGGTTGAACTCTATGCCCTCTGAGGTTCTTGTCAACTCTGAGATTCTTTAATTCATATAGCAGTGTATCTGGGCCAAGAGGAGATGGGTATAAAGAAAATGTCACCAGAGGAGAAAATGCCTTAGACGAGGAAGAGGAATAAGAAGGATGGTAAAGGGGATGAATTATGGGCTTATATAGCAAAAACAACAACAACAAAAAAACTATCTCTCACAGGCATTCTTGGTCAAGCGTTCTATACCCAGTTCTGTGGTCACCCAGACCTTCCCCTCTCTTTCAAGCTATCATCCTACATCTCTCCTTTTCTCAGCTAAACTTGAAAAAAACTGTCTCTACTTTTTCTCCTGTCACTCACTCCTCAACTCTTTGCAGACTTCATTACTCAAATGAAACAGCTCTCTCCAGTCCATTTATCACCAAATCACGACCAGGGCTTTTTCCGCAGTCCTCATCCTTCTCAACATATCTGCTGTATTTGACACTGTTGACCACCCTCTCCTCCCAAGAGGACACCACTCTCTCATCTCTGGGCTTTTATAACAACACTCTCTCTGGCTCTCCACCTACCTGTTTGGCCACTCTTTTCCCATTTTCTTTACTAGTTCATCATTCATGTCATCCCCTATGGCATAATTTAATGGGCATAAACCAAGCTTCTGTCTGAGACCCTCTTCTCATACCCTCTACATTCTTTTTCTTGGTAACAAAATTAGCTTCCATAGGTTTAATTATCATTTCTATGCAGATGATTCACACCCTTCATACCCAGGATTAGTATCTCTCCTGAGCTTCAGTCTTGCATCATCAATTGCCTATTGGATATTTCAGATTGGACACTGCAGAGACATCTCAAAATTCTTTTGTTTTAAACTGAACTCATTATCTTTCCTTCACAACTTTTCCGTCTTCCAAACTGCCCTATTTCTTTCCAAGGCACCATCCTCCCAGTCTCTCAGGTTCATATCTTCAGCATCATCTTTGACTCCTCACTCTCTTCCATGTATCTTACATATATCCAATCAGTAGTCAAATACTACTATTTCTACCTTGGTGACATCTCTTGCATACAGCCCCTTCTCTCTACTCAGAGCTACCATCTTAGTTCAATTCAATTCAATTCACTTGAATTATTGCTATTGGCCCCCTTACTTCAGATCTCACCATTTCAGTCTATTTTCTACATTGTTGCCCAAGTGATGTTCCGAAAGTGCAGATCCGACCACATAACTCCCCCATTCAATCAATTCCAGCATTTCTCTGTTGTCTTTTAAAGGATAAAATAGAAACTCCTCTGTGTTGCTTTTAAAAACCTTTACAACATATCTTCTAACTATCTTTCCAGCCTTCCTGGATATTACTTCCCCTCTTGTGCTCTGAGATCTAGCCAAAGTGACTTTCTCTTTGTTCTTCACACATGATAACTCTGTGTCCCAACTCCATGCCTTTGCACTAGCCATGTCCTGGGATTCAGTCCCTTCTCACCTTCACCTCATAGAATCCTTCTCTTCCTTCAAGTAAAGCTCAGGCACCACATTCTACACAAAGTCTTTCCTGATAACTTCTCAACTCCTCCTGAATCACCACTTGTATTTAACCTCTTTGTATTTCTTCTCTTTATTCTGGAAAAACTTATGCATATATTCATTTCCCTATTACAGTGTAAGTTCATTTTGAGTAGGGATCATTTCATTCATTCTATAGACAGTTCTTGCTTTATGTAAGTGAACAGTTCAGCAGAGTTCTACTAGAGAAATTTTATGCAATGAAAATTTTGCCTGCTGAAGTGAGAAAGGGGGGTTAGGGAGACAGGAAAGGGACCTCATACCATGGAAGGAGGGAGCCCCACACATAGTTCAAGGATATATAGATGCCAAGGACAGAGAATCTGGAGCAGGAGTCAGCCACATGGGGGCCTGGCTGGAACTTAGACAAAGATCACCAGGGAGGCAGACACACAGGGTGGACATACTGGCAGATGGGCAGAGTGAGGCAAAGGTCTCCTGTCTTGGCTCTGGGTTCTCAGGCCAAGCATGATCTGGGGGTGGAGGTGGTAGTGGTCTTTCTGTGTCTGTTTTTCTACTTTCACTTAGAGATTTTTTTTTGGTTGTTTTGGTGGGAAGTGAGAGGAGGAAGACAGCAAGAACACAGTAAAGTTAATATACATTTATTTTTTGGAATGCAGATTTCTTTCAGAATTCTTTAAGTAAAGTCAAATTTATGTAATGCAAATTTCTGTAAAATGAGAACTGTCCCCAGCACCTAGCAAAGCACTTCTCAAGTAGCAGTCACTTAATAAATACTTATTGATTGACTGGCTGACTCACTGATGTGTACTCAGAGCTGTGACTTAGCACTGCAGGCAGCTGCCTAGGATGCAATAGCAAAGGGATGCAAAAATGAACACTCACTACTAAAATGGTTTATGAATATAAACACTTCCAATGCCAGAAAATTCTTTTCATCTCTGTGAATTTATTCTGAGGCATCAAATGTGTTATGTTGAAACGCCAAAGGCCTTAGTGAATAACAATCCACAGTAGAGTATAATTTCCTTGAAGTCAGGGATTGACTTTTATTTTGTTCTTGTTTCTCAAATGCCTAGCTTTGAGCCTTGCAAACAGTAGGTAAGGGCAGCTAGGTAGCTCAGTGGACAAAATGTCAAGCCTGGAGTCTGGAAGACTCATCTTCCTGAGTTCAAATCTAGCCTCAGATATTTCCTAGCTGTGTGACCCTGGGCGAGTCACTTAACCCTGTTTGCCTCAGTTTCTTCATCTGTCAAATGAGCTGAAGAAGGAAATAATAAACCACTCCAGTATCTCTACCAAGAAAGCCCTAAATGGAGTCACAAAAGTCAGATATTAATGAAATGAAGGAACAAAAACATATGCTAAATGGATTGGATTGGATTAGATTCAAAAATTGGGGGTGGGCCCATTAGGAATATAACCCAAGGAAGTCAAAGATTTTTTGAGAAGTGCCAAATACACCAAAATATTTATAGCAGGACTTTTTACAATGGAAATGAAAGATGCTCATTAATTGGGGGATAGCTAAACAAATTATGGTAAATGAATGTAATGGAATATTATTGTTCCATAAGAAACAACAGATGTGAAGAAATACATGGAAGCAGGGAAAGACTCGTATGAACTGATACAAAGTATAGTTAGCAGAACGATGCAAAACAATATCCGCCATGATCACCCCAATGCGCACAGAAAGGCGAAAACAGAACAACACCTGAAACTGAACTTTGTGTAATTATATTGACCCACCTTGTCCCTGAAGGACACAGTTTCCTCATTTGTAAAATGAGCTGGAGACAGAAATGGCAAACCACTCTAGTATCTCTGCCAAGAAAACCCCAAATGGGGTCATGAAGAGTTGGACATGACAGAAAAAAAAATGACAACAATATTAGGTCTAGTACATAAAAGGCATTTAGGAAATGCCTTTTGATTGATTGATAAAAGCAATGGCTCTTTGGGTAGTAGATGGGAGAAGGAAATATTTGGAAAGGAAGGTGATATAAAAACATTTTTTCCAGACCAAACCTGTTGTTTCCTTGGTATAAGACACTCTCAAGGAGAAATAGTACTCTACCAATGCATATTGGCATGTGATTTGTCACTTTAGAGTCTTAGAGAGACTGGAAAGAAGTTAAATGACTTGCCCAGGGTTACAAAGCCGTTATTTATCAGAGATGGGACTCAAACGAAGGTCTTTTGGACTCTGAGGCCAGTTCTTTATCCAACATGCCATGCTTTCTCTCAAAGTAAGAGATAATCATCTATTCATAGCTATCTATCAGTCTTGTTAAAGTAGGGGTGGGGATGAGTAGGACACACCATCTTCAACCCCCACCCAGCACTGGGTACGCTCATATATTCATACACAGGTGTGGTCATATGACGGGCATTCCGCAACTAGGATGTGAGCCCTGGGATGAGAGCGCTCCTGGGCTATTCCAACTTCTTTCATCACAGGGTGTGATTGTTTCAAGCCTCCCTGTTGACATGTATCCTAAGACAACGCAGTCAGGTCCCTGTGCCTGTTGATCAAGTGCCATAGTATGTACTGATGTTTGCTTACACTCTTGGTAGTGGTGGTGATGGGATCCTCCACACACATAAATATCATATCAGATTTATCCCTAATAACTGCAGAAATCTACACTTGCTTATTTCCAAGGACACAAGCTGAAGGTCATCTGGGGAATGTGGGCCAGGGCTTTGGGCAATGTCTGCTTCTATTCAGAGTTGGACGTTCCTCAAGCAGGCTGAGCAAATTCCCATGATGCCAAGTCATTACGCAAAAACAACAGGATAATTCCCCCCGATCCCAATCAGAAAAGTACAGGTAAATGGGGCACCCCACAAGACTGCTGGGGCTAGGTGACCCAGCTCTCTGCTAAAGCAGCACCTAGAAGCAAGAGGACACCGTCTGACAGTCTTTGGGAAATGAAAGGTGGGATGGGAGAGAATGGGAGTAGCAGGGAAGTATCCTTGTTCCTCTCATTGGAAAGCCTTGGTATAGGGGAGCCTGGAATTTCTTTCCTAATCCCTGGTATTGCTGTCCATTGGATTCTGTGTTGTTGGATACTTGCATCCAGATCCACCCAACTCTAGAAATGATATTAATCCAAATTTTTACAGTGCTTGAAGGTTTACAACAACCTTTCAATATCCAACAGAATAAATATTAATATTCCCAGTTTATAAACTTAGGAGACTAAGTTCCAGAGTGATGGGCCCAGGATCATAAAAGTAGAATGTTTTGCTACCAGGACTTACATTCTAGGGCTTTGGACTCTAAGACCAGTGCTCTTTCCACAACCCCATGCTGTCTCTTATCTATTACTTCATGTGGGCCAGGAGTCAGGAAGACATCTTCCTGAGTTAAAATCTGGCCTCAGACGCTTCCTAGCTGTGTAACCCGGGGCAAGTCACTTAACTCTGTTTGCTTCAGTTTCCTCATTTGTAAAATTAGTTGGAGAAGGAAATGGCAAACCACTCCAGTATCTCTGCCAAGAAAACCCTAAACAGAGAGTCAGACATGACTGAATAACAACAACAGCAAAGGATAATTTTGGGCAGATAATTCAGGCCCTTGGCTTTCAACAATGCATGCAACTAGAGACCAGTAGGATTGCGGAAAGAGAACTGCTCTTGGAGTGAGAAGACTCGAGTGTGGGTCCTGACTCAGACACCTTTGAGCTATTCCACCTTTGCCAAGTCACTTACCTCTCTGTGTCTCAGTTTTGTCATCTGTAAAGCAAGGATGATAATTCTGATATCAGGTACCTCATGTCTGGGGGTGAAGAAATTATGCTTGATAAGCCATAAAGTATGATATGTAGTTGTGAGTTATCTGTTTGCCTCAGTTTCCTCATTTGTAAAATTAGTTGGAGAAGGAAATGGCAAACTACTCTAGTATCTTGGCCAAGAAAACCCCAAATGGGTCATGAAGAGTTGGAAACGACTAAACAAAAACAAATTATGTCAGATGTTGACTGACCTAAGAACCTACCAAACACAGATAAGAATCATTTAATTCACAAGGCTTGGGAAATTATCAGAGTATGATATGGGGCAAGTTTGGTCTCTCAGAACATCAGTTTCTTCCTCTGTAGAATTTTGAGCAGGAAGGGACCTTAGAGATAATCTGATCCATTCCCCTCCCCCTTCACTGGGAGGCATCATGCTATAGTGGAATGTTCTTTTGGGGGTTCTAGAACCTGGATTTGAGTTCCAGCTCTGCATCATATCACCTATGAGACCACAGGTAAATTGATCAAACTCTCTAGGCCTCAGTTTTGTTCGATTAGATGACCTCTAAGTTCCGTGTCTGTTTCAAATCTATTCTGTTTTACAGATGAGGAAATTGAGACCAAGAGAGGGGAAGTGACATCCATTTTACAAGGATGATCTTCTTAAACACAACAAACCTCTAAAGTAAAGCTTGTTCCCAAACTTTTTAGAGTTACTTGATTTGTTGGCAACGCCCCCCCCAAGTTCTGTAGTATACAAATAAAAAAGTTTTGTGTGGCACAGATTTATTTTAGAGATTAATTTTTCTTAAAGAGTCTCCTGATAACTGGCAATACTCTGGTGTGTTGCAAAACTAGGGTTGGGAAGGTTCCTTAGGGTTTCTACCCTAAGAAACAGCCAGCAGTCTCAAAAAAGAGTGGAAGCCAACTGGAGCCAATACCACTCGTGGCTGGTTTGGGAGAATGGGTTAGTAGGGATTCTTAACCTGGGGTCTGTGAACTTGTTGATTATAATTGATTTCCTTTGTTAATACCATGTAGTTTATTTTATGCATTTAAAAACATTCTGAGAAAGGGTCCATAGGCTTCACCAGGCTGCCAAAAGGGCTCCGTGACACATGGAAAGTCAAGAACTCCAGGGTCAGGGTGGTTAGTATGGCTCCACTTAAGGACTGTGGGCATTTCCTGGCATCCAAAAGCTTAAGCTGAGGACTTCATAGGCATGAAGGGCATCTTCTGAGGAGTCACTGGCAACCTTTGGTCATGGGTGAGCCATTTGGTCCTTGGGAGATGAAGTAATTTCCTTTTCTACATGGATAATTATAGGACCTTCCTCCCACCCCATCCCCTGCTTTTGGTTCAGTCTCCCTGAGGGACTGCTCAGCCCAGTGACATTGGAGCATTCAAAAGAGGGGCCATGGCCCTGCAGGCGTTTTCCATGATTGTTTTTCCCCCTTTTTGTCCAGTTGTTTCTGAGGAGGAAGCTGGAGTCCAGCTCCAAAAGGCCCAAGGGCCTTGATAAAAGAATCAGATCTTCCTGGCCCCCAACTTCAGCTCAGGGCCTATATTTTCTAGCATCTCTTCTCCCCACCTAGCTAGAAAGGAACTGGCTTAGTGATTCTGTGAGCATCATCTACCAAAAATGGAGCCCAGAATTGAGGTTCAGGGCCTGACGGGTGGGGGAACCAGAGGGTGGAATGGAAGAGGGATTGGCTTTGGTAGTTAGAGTTGTGTCCCAGCTCAGATACTTGTTAGTTGTATGATATGAGGCAAGTTTGGTCTCTCAGAACATCAGTTTCTTCCTCTGTAAAATTAGGCAAGACTATAATAGGATTTTTGAGCTGCCTCAGGTAGGAGGTGGAATTAATAGTACCCATGAAGATGTGGTATTAGACTATCATATCATATTATTTTAAATATATGATGTCAATTTACTATTTATAATTTATTATAACTATTGTATATATAATATAATTATTATAATATTGTATATAATATATACACACTATTATAATTTACAGTTTACAATTTACTATTATGAAAACATTTTATTAACAAATTATTTCAGGCAAAAACATTTGGGGTGGGCTATAAAACACATATTTTTGTAAGTTGGGAAATAGTAGGTACAAAAAGTCTCATCTTTAAATTGGGAGATTCTCCTAGTTAAAATGCTTTAAAATGTATTCTTGCCCAGCAGACTTAAGAGAAGTATACAAATATAGAGGAAGGAAAGATCATGACTTGTGTGTAAATTGGAATTGTGATTTTACTGATAGAATTTCCAGAGTAGGGGATTCCCTCTCCCAATACAGATTCATAGCTGCTATTCAAATCTGTCTGGGAGAGTTTGGTGGGTACACTGAGAGGTTAAGTGATTTATCCAAGGTCACCCTGCAAGTGTCTGGGGCAGAAACTGAACCCAGATCTTCTGAGGCTGAGACAAACTCTCCAGCCACTAAACCACAGCTCCCCTTTGTATACAAGGTCAATGAACATTTAGTCAATCGGTCCAACATTTATTAAATGCCTACTATTGGCACTGTGCTGAACATGGGGTATGCAAAGAAAAACGAGATATTTCTTGCTTTCAAGGAGCTCACTGTCTAATGAAAGAGATAATACGCAAACAACTGTATACAAACAAGCTATATACAGATTAACTTGGAGATAACCAATAAAATGAAAGCACTAGCATTATGGGAGGTATCCAGAAAGCCTGCCTATAGAAGATGGGGTTTTAGCTGGGTCTTGAAGAAAAACAAAGCCAGGAGGCAAAGATAAAAAGGGAGTGGATTCCAGGTATGAAGTAAAAATGCTCTGAGTCTGGAGATGGACTGTCTTGTTCCAGGAACAGCAAGCAGGCCAGAGTCACTGGATCTCAAAGTATCTGGGGGGTGGAGGAGGTTTAAAGTGTAAGAACACTTGAAAGATAGGGGGAGTGCAGGTTATAAAGGGCTTCGATCAACAAAGGATTTTAGATTTGATCCTGAAATGATAAGAGCCACTGTTGTTTAGTGCGTATAAGGATGACATGGTCAGACCTGAACTTTAGGAAGATCATTTTGGTGGTTGAATGGAGGGTACCCTAGAGTGGGAAGAGAATTGTGGCTGGTATACTCTTGCAAACAGTGCTAAATCCTAATGTAAATGTAACCATTTCCAAATACAACCAGAAACTTCTCCCTAGGAGTTCAAAAGGGAAAGAGAGAATAGAATAACTTTTTTTTTTAAGTAAAATTTTTTAAGTAAAAAGAATGAGAAAGAAAAACACGTAAGCAAAGGCTTATGTTGCTTCTTTACCTTTGAAATGCTGTTCAGAATAAAGGCCTGATAGAGGAGAAAGGGTGACAAGCCTCTTCTCTATCTAAATTAAAGAACCCCAAAGAGAGTCGTCCAAATAAACCAGAGATTACTGCAGATCCTTGGGCCTGATTTATCCCTTGACTTCTTTCCTTAGGAAGGAATGTCTCCTTACTGAGATTCTGCTTCTTTCTTTACCTTTTTCCTGGTTCGAGGTATACCAAATTTCCCCTGGAGCCCAAGCCTTTGCTGGTATATGGAAGCAGACAAATTTGGGGAGATAGTATAAAGTTGGGGTTGGGAAGGGAACAGGATAGACAAATATAGGGTCATTTGCTCCAGATTTGGCAAACGAAAACAACATCCATCCTTCCTCCTCCTCTTTGTCTCGTCCCCTCTCCCTCATCTTCTCCCCTTTTCTCCCTCCCTATCTCCACCCCTCTATTCCCCTCCTGGGACTATTGGCTGCTGCCCCTTTAAGGGCCTCCACTCCTCCCAGAAGTGGTGGCACCGGGGCGGGGGGGTGGGGGGTGGGGGTGGGGAAAGCCGAGAGTTCCTGGCCCCAGTCAGGCGGGGAAGATGGCTCAGACCCGGGGAGCCTCTCCCACGCCCTGCCACCTCCTCCCCTGAGCTAGGTGAGCCAGGCAATCCCCTCTCCCTCTTTCCCTCCCCTGCGTCTCAATCGGGGATGGCTCCGTGGCCCCATGAGAACAGTTCTTTGCCCGAGTGGCCCGACCACCCAACGGTGGCGTCCGCCGTCACCAACACTAGTGGGCTGTCCGCGGCACCGTGGGCAGCAGCGGTGACAGGGGCGCTTTTGGCTCTGGCTGTATTAGCGACGGTGGGAGGTAACCTGCTAGTCATCGTGGCCATCGCCAGGACCCCACGACTGCAGACCATGACAAACGTGTTCGTGACTTCGCTGGCGGCGGCTGACCTGGTGGTGGGGCTCCTAGTGGTGCCCCCGGGGGCCACCTTGGCGCTGACGGGACAGTGGCCGTTCGGCGCCACGGTTTGTGAGCTGTGGACCTCTATTGATGTGCTGTGTGTGACCGCCAGCATTGAGACTCTTTGCGCCCTAGCCGTGGACCGCTACCTGGCAGTGACCAATCCACTGCGCTACGGCGCCTTGGTCACTAAGCCCCGTGCCAGAACAGCTGTTGTCTTGGTGTGGGTCGTGTCCACTGCAGTGTCTTTTGCACCCATCATGAGCCAGTGGTGGCGCGTAGGAGCTGACGCCGAGGCACAGAGTTGTCACTCCAATCCGTTCTGCTGCGCCTTCGCCTCCAATTTGCCCTACGCTCTGCTCTCCTCCACTGTCTCCTTCTATCTTCCCCTGCTCGTCATGCTCTTTGTCTACGCACGGGTCTTTGCTGTGGCTACTCGCCAGCTGCGCCAGCTGCGTCGGGAGCTTGGTCGCTTCCCTCCAGAAGAGCCCCCTCCTTCCCTATTGCCCCCTTCCCAAGAAAGACCCTGCGCCCCTCCTGCGGGAGTTCAGTCCGGCGGCCGCCGACCAGCACGCCTGCTGCCTCTTAGGGAACACCGGGCCCTGCGTACCCTGGGTCTCATCATGGGCACCTTCACCCTCTGTTGGCTGCCCTTCTTTGTGGCCAATGTGGTGCGCGCCCTCGGGGGGCCTGCGCTGGTTCCCAGTTCGGCATTCCTCGCCCTCAACTGGCTTGGCTATGCCAACTCTACCTTCAACCCATTGATATACTGCCGCAGCCCTGACTTTCGCAGCGCCTTTCGCCGCCTGCTGTGCCGCTGCGACCGCCGCCTGTACGCCCGGCCGCGATCACCATGTCCCCGTCGTTGCCTACCCCGAACTCCTGAAGACTCCCCAGATCCAACCGCTGGGGTCGCGGGCTCTGTCAAGGCTGCCCAGAGTCAGGGGATAGAAGATGGGACCGAAGCCGTGGGGCAAGGCAGCAGGGGACGCTCTCTGTGGGAGGGACAGCGGGAGGTAACACAGATTGCACAATGCCCACAGCTTGAGGGGTAGGTACCAAGGAGTGAATGGCCCTGGTACTGAGATGATGAAAGAATACTTGTGCCTTGCTCTACAAACTTTTAAAAAGAGAATTAGGGGTGGAGATGGTCTGGATAGGAAAAAGGGGAGAAGAGTCTGCTGCGCTTAGAAAAGCGGATTGCCAGAAATAGAGAACTCGGGATTCTTATCTCTATTGTAAATCTGGGGCATAAGGCAAGAGGGAGAGCTTGGCCTTTGGAGGAACACTGCATTCTTCAGTTGTCCGAAAGCTAGAGTGCGAAGAGGGAGGGCGGTGCCCCATCCTGGGACTAAGGGCTAGTATCCTGCTCCGAGTTCTGCGAAAGGAGTGTGGGAAATGGGGTGGGGTGGGGTGGGTTAGGTGGTGGTGGGGAAGGCTGCGGCGGCGGTGGTGATGGCTACAATTTGGTTCAGCGCTTCCAGATGCCTGCTTTCAGTACAAGCGCTGACTGAGCCAAACCTCAGTTCTCTGAGGACTGAAGCTCAACTGGCTTCATCTTCCATCCCTGCCCTTCCCAAGGTTTAGCAGAGAAGGAGAAAACCTGCCCCTGGGCTGTAAAGAACCAATCAGCTTGGAGAGCTTGTGAGAGTGAAAATTCTTCTCTGGGGGCGAGGGTGAGAGGGGCAGGGTAGAGGTGTAGGGTCGGGGAGTGGTAAGCAGTTACCCCATCTTTCAGGACATTTCTCATTATTCAGTGATCTTTATCCTAAGTCCTGTCCAGCGTTCACCAGCCCCTCTCACTCCACCTCTTCAGTGCCCTGTTTTCCTCCTTTTGCCAGACCCAAGATGTCTATGCCTTTCAGGACTTCCAGGAGTTCCTTGCCTTGGGTTGCAGCTGACAGAAGCCACAATCTCATTGACCCAGACCCCTTGGAACAACCTGGGAACTCACTCAAACTGTGTCTTGAGACGGGGGTCTCCCAGCCAAGCCCTCCGTGGAGTGGTGAGACTGTCAGAGCTACGCCCTTGCCTTCCACCCTGTGCCCTTCAGGACCAGCTGTCTGTTACTGTGATAAGGAGCTAAGGAGCCTATTGGTTGAGAGCGAGTAGACTGAGATCTTCCTAGCTCCTTCCAGATGTTGTTACGGAGAAAATGGAGTCAGCTTCCAAAGCACTGGGCTAAACGGAATAACCTATCACTACCTCAGCAAGTGGGTGTATCCTTTCAGCCTGCCCTCATTAGTCCCAGGAGCAGGAGGGATCAGCAGTGCCTAGGGGCACCCCATCTCTCTCACGTTGGTGCTGCATGAACAAGGTCTCAGGGCAAAGAGAGCATCCCTGTTCCATTCCTTCAGTTTCCTAGATCGTGGAATGATGGCAACTAAGAGAACCTTTTGCAGTTTTCAAGTCTTTAGGAATATCCCTAGTTGCTGCTGCCCAGTGGTAAGAGTAGGGGATAGGAGAAATCCAGAAGTCTGGATTTTGTTCCTAGCTTCCTCATTTCACTACTAAGCCTCATTTACCCTCATTTTTTTTGGGAGAGAACAGCTCATATCTACCTCACAAAAGCGTCAGAAGGGCTCCTATTATTTTGTGTGGGTGGGGGGAGAGGGTATCCCCTTGAAAGTTTCTATAAACTCCTGATGTTTATAGAAAGGTAAACCTATTCTTTTGTTTTAAAATCAAATCAATAAATGTCAGTATATAAACCAATCTTTTGCCCCTTTCTTCTCATTCCTTTTCCTTTCTTCCTGAGTCATTTTCCTCTTTTGCCTACTTTCCCCTTTATCCTTGGTCTAGCTCCAAATACATCCAGTAAATTAGAGATAATCTTCATAATCCTCTCTCCTCCCCTTTTCATCAAATTCCTCCAAACTTTTATCTTCAAGTTAAGCCACAACTATTTTGGCAAAGGAGCCTGGAGAGGTTCACAAGTTAGGGCATCCCCATCTGAAATACGATTAAATGGCAAAGTCGTGCTGCTCCAGGGTTTGTACCTTAGCATAGAAGTAGTCAGTTGGGCTCCAATTCAGAGTTCACATTGCTTACCTTGCTGTGAGCCTGAGGTGCGAACCAGGCACACAAGATATCCAGAATACTGTCAGGAAGTGGTTTTGTATGATGCTACACTTGTCTGTGCATATGTGTTTGTGTTTGTGTGTATAGCTGGGTCATAGTGCATTGTTACGAGCCAATAAGAGATGTACCATGCTGTAAATATGTTCTGATACCATCTCCCCCTTCCCTTGCCTATAGAAATCTTTATTATCTAGTTAGAAGTGAAACTATGGTTTAAAACATGTCTATGCTTATTTTAAGCTTTTTTTTTGGTCTGGACCTGTGATTTCATTGGCATGGGGGTTATTAATGGGGAAACCCCCTATACTATTCCAGATCAACAACTTGTTGGAATTTTTTAAGAGTTGCTTAGGGGACCTTGAGAGGTTAAGTGACATCCATTATCACACCCCTAGTTCTAAGTATCAGAGGCAGGACTCATACCCATGACTTTCTGATTTCAAGGTCCCAGATGTACCCTAGTCTGCCTCTAAGACCTTTTTGTTAATTGAGAAAAACCACTTGCTTAATGACCTGTGCAACAGGTTTATATCTATATATATCTATATATCTATATCTATATCTATATATATATATATGCAAGGCATTGTGGGTGATGGAAAAAAGAATAAACTATAGTCTCTGTCTTTCAGGATGAGTTAGACTTTTGTATATTGGTATTTGAATATGAATGAGGTCTGGATTGTGTTTTCCTACCCATTTCCTAGGAAACCAAGTTTTATTAGTTGGGATGTACATTTCCCAAGAATGACTTGTTTCCTTTTTGTTCAAAGCATTGCTCCTTCTCTGGAATCTGAGACACTGGAAGGTCTGGCCAAGGACTCTGAAGGCCTTTGAAGGGTTGGCCCTTATTGAAAATAAGAGGAAGACTTTGCTTTAGCCTAGTGGAGGGTAAGGATTTCATATTACCCCCGAAAACCAGCAGACTTGGGAGTGGGAGCAGGGTGATTTGGAGAAACTCTGGTTAGTAGAAACATCCTGAATGTTGTCCACGAGCTCCTCGTGCCACAGGTCCACTGGCCCTCCTCTGCGCCAGCTGTCAGACTCAGGTTTGAGTGTTTAGGTTTGTGCTAAGACTGTGGGCTCCATCTGTGGATTGTCACCCCTGTATCTGACAGCTCAAGAGGCAGCAGCTCTTGGCATTTCTCCAGAAACCCATGGTCCAGCTGCAAAGAGAGAGAGAGATTTACAGCCTTGGTGGGGAGCAGGCTGCTCTTGGAAACCATTGCTGGCAATCTGAAGGGTGGAAGTCAAACATCCAATCCATGAACTGAGATGTGAAAACTTACAGACCAACTGGAAAGAGCCTGCTGGGCTTCACACGCCTTCCAAGGGGACTCCAGCCAGCAGCAAGATTGATGATTGATTTTTTTGGGGGGGGGGTGTATCTAGGGAGGTGAGGTATGAGAGGATGGAGTGGAAGTGATTTTTCCAAAGGCATTATTTCCTCTGTCAAAAGTAGAACCAAGGGACGAGGGAACCTGTTGGCAAGTAACATGGTGTAGAGTGGAAAGAATGCTGGATTGGGAATCAGGAGATGGAGGTTCAGATACTGGCTCTGCTACTTACTGTGTGACTTTGTATAAGTTACTTGACTTCTCATTTCCTAAAATGTAAAAGGAGGAAGTCAGATTAGATGATCCTTAAGGTCCTTTTCACCCCTGAATTCTATTTTATTTTATAATCAAGGCAGAACAGTAGTGGAAAATGTTGAAACTTGGCGATGGGAGAGCTGGGTTTGATTTCCTGCTCCTACACATCTTCAGTACATGGCCCAGGGCAAATCTCCTACCCTCTCTAAGACCTAGTTTCTTCACCTACAGTATGAGGACAATTATCCTTGTAACTACTTACTTTACTGGGTAGTCGGAAGGAAAGCTCTTTGTCGATATTAAAGCTGTCTAGAAATATGCATTACTACTGAAGTTCCTAAGAAAAGGAGTGTTCAAGATGATGAGATAGCAATTAAACAATCAACAAGCATTAAGTACCAGCAGTATGGAGTATTGAATAGAGAACTCACCTTAGAGTCAGGAGAATCTGGGTTCAAATCTGACCACTGACATATCCTGGCTATGTGACCCTTTCATTGCCCCACCCCCTCCAAAATGACAAATTGCAAATCAGGGGTCGATTTGTATTAGTAGAGGGAGTTTCCTACAGGTCCAGTCTAAAAAAAGTGCTTCTGGCTAAGGCTGCAAATGCAGAAGACAATCTTTGCCCTCAAACAGTGTACGTTTTAGTAGAGGGAGACAGTAAATTCACAGATAAGTATATATGAGGTGAGACGTGACAAAAAGAAAGAGCAACGGTGAAAAAGTTCGCAAGAAAGTTGTCTGGAAGATTGTGGCTGCAAACAGTTATACTCACAGTGATATTCCCTCAGGGAAGCAACTTTAGGCCAGGGCCATGCCAAAGGTGAGCAGCAGTGGATAGAGAGCAGGAGGCAGGAAGACTCATCTTCCCGACTTCAAATCTGGCCTCCAACACTTACTAACTATGTGACCCTGGGCAAGTCATTTCATCCTGTTTGCCTCAGTTTCCTCATCTGTCAAATGAGATGGAGAAGGAAATGGCAAACCACTCGAGTGTCTTTGCCAAAAAACCCCAAAAGGGATCATGAAGAGTCAGACACAACCGAAACTACTGAACAATAACAATAAATTTGGAGGGTGAGAACTCTGATAATCCCTTGAGCTTTTGCTTTAGGTGGGATAAAATAGTCTTACCCCAAACCCTTTGCTATGGCTGCTGACCAGAAAGTGAAGGGAGGGGGAGTGTTTGAGCAAGCAACCTCTCCCTTAGGGCAAGGGTTCTTAACTTTTTTTTCTGTCACGAACTCCTTTGGGGGTCTGATGAAATCTATGGACCCCTTTCTTAGAACCATGTTTTTAAATTCATGCAAAAATATATAGGCTTACAAAGGAAACCAATTATATTGAAATACAGTTACCAAATATTAAAGAAAAAACATATTCGCAGACCTCAGGTTAAGAACCCTTGACGGAGGGTGAGGAAAGTGTCTTATATTCCGTCCCACAGTGCCTAGCACTCTATGAGCCACACAAGTAGGGATTCAGTAAATCTGACTTGGCAATATCCATGAAAAATAATCTCCCCATTGAATACTTCTCAGGAAAAAGAAGATATTTCTTCATTCTCCCTGCAGGATGCACCAACAGGGCAGGTGTGTTTGTATTTCTGAGCATAGACAAACAGAGCCTGGCTTGAGGGGAGGGATGAGAGCCAGGCAGTGGCTAAAGACACAAAATGTCCTTGGTATATCCTTGCCTCGAGCCATCTACTATTAGCTCTTGGGGGGGAGGGGGCAGAACAGATGCTGGGGCGGCAAGGTTGAGGGTAGGAATTTCCAGCCCTGTTTAACAGAAGGAACAATGGACTGGGATGTAATCCTTTATAATTCTTCCACTTTATTAAACCTTGAAATAAATCACCCTGTGGCACCTCAGTTTTCCTTAACGATAATATAGGTGGAGAGCAGTCCTTACTCTGGTCTTTTGCCCTTTAGAGAATGGAAAGAAGAATAAATGGTATTGGCAATTTAGAGCCCAAAGGCACCCTAGAGATCAGCTAGTCTCAGCAGCTACATTTTAGAGGAAGTGGGCCTAGGGAGAAGAAATGACTTGCTTAGAGTCGCTCAACTAGGAAGAAGCAAGAGGCTGGATTCAAATCCAGACCTTCTGACTCTTAAGTCCAGTGTTTGTTTTTTTCCCAATCCATTAGGAAGTCATCCTTTTGGGAGAGGAGGAATAGCTCCTGTAGCTGATTCCCAGGGCTTGTATTTCAGCTAGGTGGCACAGAACCCCGAAATTAAGAAGACCCAGGTTCAAATGTGACTCCAGACACTTATAGCTTCAGTTTCCTCATCTGTAAAACGGGGATAATATTGGTACCTATCTCCCTGGGTTGTTGTAAGGATCAAATGAGATAATAATTGTGAAGGACCTAATACAGTGCCTGGCACATTGTAAGCTCTATATAAATATTATTTTTCACAGTCTCCCACTGCCACCGGTTCTGACCTGGAAAGTCGGGCTACCCTAGAAAGTTCTTTTTTCTAGAAACCCTCCTTCCTTTAATTCACCCAAGACAAGGCTGGGGTTAAAAAGAATCCACTAGGGAATCTGAGGGAAAAGGTAAAATAAAATGAAATAAGAGCATGGAAAGTTGATTGTTAGGGTGACAGAGGCAAAGGGATTTTCAATGAGCTCTGTCTGGTGCTATTTCAGCCCAGTCTGGTCTGATCTCTGTCTGAATTAGTAGTATAAAACCCACTTTCTCCATCTTTCCTAACCCAAGGCCAGTCTAAGGGGTTTTGAGTGGTCGGGGCATTTTAATCCAGAAGCTTTTAAGCCTGCCCAGCAGGGTGCAGCTAACTGCCTTGTTTGATTCCCTATTTGGATTTCCTCTTGTATCTCCTACCAAGGTCTAGCTTCTGGCCTGGGGGAGCTGGGGTTCGGAGAGAGGGGTCGGGTATTATCTCTTAGCATTTTTAGAGCTCCATTTCCAACTCTAAGACTTTTTGCTTTCTGCCACTTTCTCTCCCCTCTTCCCCCACATGCCTGGAACACTATCTCTCATATCCAGCCTTTTCCAGTCCTCCTTAATCTTAGTGCCTTCTCTCTGAAACCAGTCCTAATTTATCCTGTATATATCTTGTTTGTACAGTTGTTTGCATGTTGTCTTCCCTATACGACTGTAAGCTCCTTGAGAGCAGGGACTGGGTTTTTTTTTTTAACCTTTCTTTGCATCCCCAGCACTCAGAACAGTGGCTGACATATAGTAGTAGATGCTTAAGAAATTCTAGACTGACTGACCGAACTAACATGACTATCACTGATTGGATCTAATCATCATCGTGCATATGTGCATGTGTGTATGTGTGGCTTATTAGCTGCACTTACTTCCCTATGCTCTCATGTTAATGATTCAGAATGTTTTTTTCCTGTCTCTTCCAAAAGAAATGGTCCTTTCCCAGGAAGCTAGGTGGTGCAGTGAATAGAGCACCGGCCCTGGAGTCAGTGTGACCTGAGTTTAAATCTGGCCTCAGACACTTATTAGCTGTGTGACCCTGGGCAAGTCACTTAACTCCAAGCCCAGCCCCCTCCCCCAAATATTTCAGTGTTACTTCTTACTTTGATATTTCAAAAAATCTGTAATTTTCCTCTAATGCAAACCAAAATCCCACTACACATTTGTTTCATGAATTGCTATGGGAAAAATAATTACCTGGTGGTTAACTCTCCAGTTAATGTTTTCTCCTGTGACACATACAGTCTAGTTCCCAAGCCTCAACTCAAAGCTCATATGGCTTATTTGGATCTAATTTTTGAAAACCCAAGGAGTCCCCTATGACAGGATGTGCCATTGGAGTGATGACGTGACCGGGGAAGGCTTCTTTCTGGAAAACCAAAAAAATGGTAGATTTAGAGGTGGAAGGGTCCTCAAAGGTCCAACTGCTTCATTCGACAAGTAAGGGAACCAAGGCCTAGGGAGAGTTAAATGACTCGTGCAAAGTCACATAGGACACACAGTTATCCTTTCCACATCCCAACTTTCCCATCAAGGTTTCAAAGTATTATTGGTCAGCATAAGAAATTAAATGGGAATTTTGGGGGAGTTTTGAGGGAGCCAACAGCACCATGCAAAGGCTAGCAAATGACACAGAACCTATGACTAAACACTTAACCCAGTTTTTACAATTTGGTACTATAAACACCCCATAAAAGAAAAAGAAAAAATTCAGATTTCTCTGGTCCGAAGGGAGGGCCAAAACATTTTACGCAGACTTTCTAGACTTTGGGGGTACCGAACCCCTAACCCCTGAGATGTGGAAGGGATAACAGGAAATAGCAAAGTCAGGATCCAAACCCAGTTTCTCAGATTTCAAGTTTGATGTCCCTTACATCTCACCATACATTCTCCCATGCCAGTGCTTTAAACAGGCAGTAAGAGCAAAAATTGCACCTACGGTCAGAAAAGGGAACATTTCATCACAGACAGGGCAATGAGAATCACCTAGAGCAGTGTTTTTTTTTTCTTTTTTTTTTTTGTGATGGGCAGGATGAAGACTGATCTTAGTTAATTCTTATCCTGCGATGTCCTTCTGAAAACACTGGGTGAGCCTGGCGCCCCCTGCTGGCAGAATCTGGAAAGAACAAGTAGAATCTTTACTGATGCCTGGGCTTCATTTTAGGCTAAAACTAGAATACTATTTACTGTTGTTGTTGCTGCTGCTGCTGCTGTTTTCTTCCCCTGGCTAAGAGCCACAGACAACTCTACTCATAGGCAGAAAGGAAAGTCCCCTATGGGGTATGATTGGAGGCACAAAGTAACACTTGTCTATGAATATGTCCTCTACTGACTTGTCTGAAATTTCCACCATCAGTCTCCTCTCTGGTTGAAGGCTGAAAATGCAAACATATTCCCTCAATAAGAGAATACATCAAGCCACCATAAAGCATCAACAACTTATTCTGAATAAGTCTATCCGATTTGCTCTGGTCTTCTGGTAGGTCTGCCCCCAAGGGTTTAATGAAGACGACATCTGATTTCATTAGTCATAGGAAGGAGGACTTTCCATTTTACCCCTCATTTGTGGGGGGGCGGGGAATGCTGATTACGACCAAATTCATAGCCTAAATTTCAAATTTGTTTTCTGAAAATATAGGAAGAGTGGAGGATTCCTCTACCCTCACTTCCTTCCCCCTGTGGTCTTAGTGAGAGACATGATTTTAGTCTTGGCTTTAGACAGTTATTGGCTGTGTGAGCCTGGGGAATCCTCTTTGATTCTCTGAGGCTCAGTATGCTTATCTTATCTTAGGGATTATTATTATTATTATTATTATTATTATTATCTTAGGGATAATAATACTAGTGCTAACTACCTCATGAGATTGTTGTGAGGGAAGTGCTTTATAAATATCAAAGAGGCATAGAAATATCAGCTATTAGTAGAAATAATAGCATTTATATAGTGCTTTAAGGTTTGTAAAGCACTTTACAAATATCTCATTTTAGCCTCACAAGAACTCTGGGAGATAGGTGCTATTATTATCCCCATTTCCCAAATAAGGAAACTGAAGCAGATGGAGGTTAAGTGACTTGACCAGGTTCACCCAACTAGTAAGTGTCTGAGGCTGTCTTTCTTTCTCCACTGCCAGCGCTCTAGCCCTGTGCCACCTAGCTACTAACTACAGGAATGTTAAATTCTATAAAAACCACAGTCAGAAGAAAAATAACCTGAAACATCTTCATGACAGGTATACAAGGTGAGATTTAATCCCATCAATCATAGTATTTAGGTCTAATCTCCCCACACCTTTGTTCACAAAGAACTAGAATTTTCCCACACGTAGTAGGTGATTAACACATGTGGATGAATTGACTGGAGACCCAGACAGGTGGAAGTAGTTGCCTAAGATCACGCAGGTAATAAAGAGTACAGCAAGGGTTTGAACTCAGGACTCCTTGGAAGGTCAATGGAAGGTCAGCAGACTGACATGGCAGACAGTAGTGTCTAGGACTAAGAAGAGGATGGTCTTGGCACCCTTTGCCCTCGTCAGGCCACGTTTACAGTGTTGGGTTCAGCTCTGGCACCACATTTTAAGGAAGGACATAAACAAACTGATGTAAGTTCAGAAGAGAGGAACTGTGATGAATGGAAAGTTCAAGAAACATAATTTCTGGGGGGCAGCTAGGTGGTGCAGTAGATAGAGCTCTGGCCTTGGAGTCAGGAGGACCTGAGTTCAAATCTGACCTCAGACACTTGATAGTTACTAGCTGTGTGACCCTGGGCAAGTCAGTTGACCCCAATTGCCTAAGCAAAAACAAACAAACAACAAAAAAAAGAAACCTAATTTCTGGGTAATTAATAATTTCATTCGTTACAGCTAGTGAATAATTAATAAAAAGATGGTCATTTGGTTTTCTCTCGTAAACCAAAAACCCCTCATGGTGGTCTCTTGAGCTGATATACCCTTGGAAGAGTGGATGTTCCCCACAGGCAGTAATCAACTCTGATTGGTTAACAAATAATGAGAGAATGAATATTATAATGTGAAGTGGGCCTATTCTAATGAGGGAATGGGTATGGTGACTCTCAAGCCAGACTACTCCTACCTAAGTGGACAACGAGGGATGGTGATGGTGGGTTAAAAATTACACCTAGATTCGATTCTCCTTGTAAAGTCTTCTAGTTGGACGGAGTGCCGCCCAAGATTGAAAATCACGTGCCCTGAGGATTTTTGCAATCTCCTTCAGACGCTGACCCAATAACCTACAAGGGCTGATTTCTGAATGAGGAAATAGAAAAGGGAAAATCTTAATCTCAATTAATAACTGGTTATAAATGTGAGAGAAATAATAATCTCTCAGATCAAGGATAGTGAGAGAAGTAGACACCGTCCCATGTTAGGATCCATTGAAAGAATGTAACATCTTTAGCCTGGGAGAGACAAAAGCAGTGGAAGGCACGATAGCTGTCTACCAGTATTTGAGGAGCTGTCATGATGTAGAAAGAAGGATTACGTTCGTTCTACTTGACCCTGAAGAGCAGAGCTAGGATCTAAGGATGGAAGCTGCGCAGATCAAATCTTGGCTCTCTCTAAGGAAAAAAATGCCCAGCAGAGCTGTACCAAAGTAGAATGGGCTGTCTGGGAAGGCAGCATGTTCTCTCTCACTTATGACCTTCGAGCAAAGGCAGAATGACTACTTGTGGCCATATTGTAAAGCAGATTCGGCTCAGGTATGAGAAAGGATGGGGAAAATTTATAGGATCATAGGACTTAGAGCTGAGACATTCGTGGTAAGGTATTTCCAATCCCCATTCTCCCATTTTATGAATGAGGAAAATAACTGGCTATCATACAAGTATCAATTAGCAGAGCCCAGATTTGACTGTAGGTCTTGGACTGACTTCAAGAGATAGTGGAAGATAAAAGGGCCTGATGTGCTATGGTCCGTGCAGTCACGACTCAACAACAACAACCACCTTTGACTCTAAATCCTGTGTTCATTCCTCCACAATACGCTATTAAATGAGCTAGATACCCTGTAGAGACTCTCATTTCCTTTTGAAGCCCTCCTGAGGGTCACGTGAGCAAGCCCCTACCAGCACCTCTTCCTTCCCAGGATCTATCTCTGATTCAAACTGACATGGGAATCCTGTCTAAGGGAACAACTAGTGAAGGTGTTGGGGCTGAAAAAGAGGAGCATGATGAGTAAGGGCTAACCTCACTCATCTTGTGCTCTAAATTCAGAGCTCATTCGAATATGGGTCTTTATTCCTCTCCTCCTTTCTTTAAGGCAGTGTCTGATCATCCAATAGTCATGACAAGAAGGTGCTTTGGGGGTGCCACTAAGAATACTGGGTCTCTTCTCTGCTAAGCCATTCCCCCCCTTCTTTAGCCTGCATGAGCTTCTGCTGCAAGACATCATTGCCACTGATCATAGTAAACTAGTGTTTGATAAATGCAAATATTCCAGCTTTTGGGACAAGAACTCACTTTTGACAAAAACTATGCTGGGAAAACTGGAAAGCAGTTTGGCAGAAACTACATCTCATACTGTATACCAAGATAAAGTCAAAATGGGTATATGATTTAGACATAAAGGGTGATACCATAAGCAAATTAAGGGAGCATGGAATGGTTTACCTGTCAGATCTATGGTTAAAAGAAGAATTTATGACTAAGCAAGAGCATTACAGGATGTAAAATGGATAATTTTCCAGTTTTCCCAGCAGTTTTAGTTCTGGGAAGGCTAGGCCGCCTTCGCTGTGCACAACCTTTTTAATTTAATGTAATCAAAATAGTCAATGACTATAGTAATCTACTTTTTGATAAACCCAGACTCCAGCTTCTGGGATAAGAACTCACTATTTGACAAAAACTGCTGGGGAAACTGGAAAATGGTATGGCAGAAAATGGTCTATGGCATAGACCAACGTCTTATATCGGATACCAAGATACAAATGGGTACATGATTTAGATGTGAAGGGTGATACTATAAACAAATTAGGAGAGCAAGGAATAGTTTACCTTTCAGATCTATGGAAAATGGAAGCATTTATGACCAAACAAGAGATAGAGAACATTAGGAAATTAAAAATGGATAATTCTGATTAATTTAAAAAGATTTTGCACAAATAAAGCCAATGCAACCAAGATAGAAGGGAAGCAGAAAGCTGGGAAATAATTTTTACAGCCAGTGTCTCTGATAAAGGCCTCATTTCTAAAATATATAGAGAGAACTGGGTCAAATTTATAAGAATACAAGTCATTTCCCAATTGATAAATGGTCAAAGGATATGAACAGGTAGAGTTTTCAGATGAAGAAATTAAAGCTATCTTTAGTCCTATGAAAAAATGCTGTAAGCCACTATTGATTAGAGAGATGCAAATTAAAACAACTCTAAGGTACCACATCACACCTATCAGATTGGCTAACATGACAAAACAGGAAAATGATAAATGTTGGAGAAGATGTGGGAAAACTGAAGCACTAATGCATTATTGATGGAGTTGTGAATTGATCTAACCATTCTGGAGAGTAGTTTGGAATTATACCTCAAAGGCTATAGAATTGTGCATGCCCTTTGATCCAGCAATGCCACTTCTGGGTCTGTATCCCAAAGAGATCACAAAAATGGGGAAAGAGCCCACATACACAAAAATATTTATAGCAGCTTTTTTTTTTTTTGTGGGTGGCCAAGAATTGGAAGTTGAGGGAATGATCATCAGTTGGAGAATGGATGAACAGATTGTGGCATACGAATGTAATGGAATAAAATTGTTCCATAAGAAATGATGAGCAGGTGGACTTCAGAGAAACCTGGAAAGACTTGTATGAATTGATGATGATTGAAGTGATCAGAACCAGGAAAACACTGTAACAGCAACGTTATGTGATGACCAACGTTAATGCACTTAGCTTTTCTCAGCAATGTAATGAACTAGGACAATTTCAAAAGACTCATGATGGAAAATGCTATCCACATCCAGAGAAAGAACTATGGAGTCTGAATGCAGATTGAAGCATACTATTTTCTCTTTTTTCTTTGCTTTTTTTCTTTCTCATGGTTTTTCTCTTTGGTTCTAATTCTTCTTTACAACACGACTAATGTGAAAATATGTTTAATATGATTGTACATATATAGCCTATATCAGATTGCACTCTGTCTTGGGGAGGGAGAGGGGAAGGAGGGGGAGAAAATTTAAATCTGAATATCTTATAAAAGTGAATGTTGAAAACTAATCCTAAATAAATATCATAAAAAGGTTTTGCACAAACAAAACTAATGTGATCCCAAAGAGATCATAAGAAAGGGAAACGGACCCACATGTACAAAAATATTTATAGTAGCTCTTTTTGTGTTGGCAAAAAATTAGAAATTGACGAGATGTCCATTAATTGTAGAATAACTGAATAAGTTGTGGTATATAAATGTAATGGAATACCATTGTGCTATAAGAAATGATGAGCAGGCAGATTTCAGAAAAACCTGGAAAAGCTTACATGAACTGATGCAAAGTGAAATGAGCAGAACCAGGAAAACGTTGTGCACAGTAATAGCAACATTGTGTGATGATCAACTATGATAGACTTAGTTCTTCTTAGCAATACAAAGATCCAAGACAGTTCTGAAGGACTTATGATGAAAAATGCTATCCACCTCTAGAGGAAGAACTTATGGAATCTGATTGCAGGTTAAAGCACACTATTTTTTACTTTTTTTTTATGTTTCCTTTTTAATCTATGTTTTCTTTCACAGTATGACTTATGCGGAAATATGTTTTACATGACTGCGCATGTATAATCTATATCAAATTGCTTGCCTTCTTAATGAAGAGGGAGAGAAAGAAGGGAGAGATTGGAACTCAAAAATTTCAAAAAACAAATGTTAAAAAGTGTTTTTATGTGTAATTGGAAAAATACAAAATTTTAAAAGCAAAAACAAAACAAAACAAAAAACATCATTGCCACTTTGAGGAGGAGAGAGAAATTTCTCCTCTTTTCTGTACTCTGAAAGAAATGCAAAGTAGAAGGTAAGGAATGAGTTCTGAAGAGCTCAGAGCTCCTTCATTTCTCAGCTCTCTTGAAAGATTCCACCAGTGCAGTTCCCTTCTTGTTAAATTCTCTTTGAAATTAAAATTCTAGGCCAATGCTCAGCTGAATGCTCTCAATATTCCCCTCCAAACAACTTACAAATAATGCCTCAAATCAAATTTTGCAGTGGCAGAGCCAACAAAAAGGGCAGGGTGAGACATTTTTCCAGCCTAAGAAAACTTAGGAGATTGGCAGAAGTATCTGACACTGGGTGGAGACCTGTCCAGAGTCCACACATATGACAGCAGCAGCAGCTTTGGGAGCTCTCAGGCCAGAAGTGTCAAAGAGGTCAGACAACTGATCAGAAAGATATTACAGGGGACCCTTTGATAGCACTGGCTACAGCTGGCACTAATTGGCACCTTTACTGTCAATACATGGTTCTGGTCACAGTTTCAGGGTAGAGAGTAGCACTGAGGGTTGGTTACATGGGGCTCTGATCATAGTTCCAAAGCAAAGAGGAGCACTAGGCTTGTAGCTTTAAGGGCCCAGGGGCCTGCCTGCATAAAGACCAGAATGTAGACCAGGAGAGCAATGACACACCTGTCCCTGGATCCCACTTAGGAAGCAACAAAAACCTGCAAACCCCAAAATTGACTCTGAAAATGTCAGCACCAAAACCCCTAAAGCTTGGAACAGTGTCTCCCCACCCTCAGGTGAGCAGAGTCTAATTTTAACATATAGTTCAAAGTCAAGAAATAGGCTGGGAAAATGATCAAACAACAATAACAAAAAGAATTTGATCAAAAAAACTACTACAGTGGCAGGGAAGACCAAGCTATAAACTCAGAAAAAGATAACAATGTGAGAATGTGAGATACCAAAAAAAAGTCTCAAAGAAAAATACTAATTGGACTCAAGCCCAACAAGAATTCCTGGAAGAGTTAAAGAAAGAGATGAGAGTGGTAACAGAAAAATTGGGAAAAGAAATGAGTGATGCAAGAAAATTATGAAAGGAGAATTAACAGCCTGGTAAAGGAGGCATAAAAGATGCTCAAGAAAATAATACCATAAAAATGAGCCAAATGATAAAAAAGGCACAAAAAGCTCACTGAAGAAAACAATTTCTCAAAAATTTTATTTGGGCAAGTGAAAGCTAATGACTCCCATGAGACATCAAGAAATAATAAAACAAAGTCAAAAGGAAGAAATAGAAGAAAATATGAAATATCTCATAGAAAAAAAACCACTGACCTAGAAAATAAATCAAAGAGAAATAATTTAAGAATTATTGGGCTACCTGAAAGTCACAATCAAAGAAAGAGCCTGGATATCATATTTCAAGAAATTATCAAGGAAAGCCTCCCCATGATCTTAGATCAAGAGAGTACAATAGAAATAGAAAGAATCCACTGATTACTTCCTGAAAGAGATCCCCAAATGAAAATTCCTAGGAATATTATAGCCAAATTCCAGAGCTCCCAGGTCAAAGAGAAAAATACTTCAACCAACCAGAAACAAGAAACAATTCAAATATCATGGAGTCATAGTCAGAATCATACAAGGTCTAGCAGCTTCCAAATTAAAGTGGTGGAGGGCTTGAAATATGATATTCTGGAAGGCAAAGGAACTAGGATTACAACCAAGAATAACTTACCCAGCAAAACTAAGTGTAATCTTTCAGAGAAAAATTGATATTAATGAAACAGAGGACTTTCAAGTGTTCTTAATGAAAAAAGTAGAACTAAATAGAAAATTTGACATTTGAACACAAGACTCAAGAGAAACATAAAAAGGTAAACATGGACAAGTAATCATAAGGGTCTCAATAAAGTTAAACTGTTTGAATTTTTATAAGAGAAGATGATACATTTAACTCTTAAGAACTTCATTATTATTAGAGCAGCTAAAAGAAGTTTACAAAGACAAAGGGCATGGGCATATGTCAATTGTATTAGAATGATCTCCAAAAAAAAAAAAATGAAGCAGGGAGAAAGAGGGATGCATTGGGAGAAGGGAGAAGGGAGAGGTAGCATGGGGAAAATTTGCTCATATAAAAGAGGTGTGCAAGGAAGGGCTTTTAAAATGGAGGGGTGGGCAATGCTTGGCCCTCACTCTCATCAGAATTTGTTCAAAGAGGGAAGAATACATACACACAAACATACATACATACATACATGCATGCATGCATGCATACATATACACACTCAGTTGTATATAGAAATGCAGCTTAGCCAATAAGGAAACAGAAGGGGAAGAGTATAAGAGAAAGGGGAAGGGATAACAAAAGGGAGGGAAGATTAAAGCAGATAGTAGTTACAAGCAAAATAAATTTTTGTGGAGGGACAGGGAAAAAGAGAAAGGGAAGAAGAAACAGAAGAAAATGGGAATGGAGGCAAATACACAGTTAGTAATTATTACTGTGAATGTGAATGAGATGAGGTCACCCATAAAACAGAAGCAGATAGCAGAATGGATTAGAAACCAGAATCCAACAATATATTGTTTATAAGAGACACACTTGAAACAAAAAGACACACACAGAGTTAGAATAAAGTGCTGGAGCAGAATTTAACATACTTCAGCTGAAGTAAAAAAGGCAGGGTTAGCAATCATGATCTCAGACAAAGCAAAATAAAAATAGACCTAATTAAAAGAGATAATCAGGGAAACTATACTCAAAGGTACCACAGAAAATAAAGTAACATCAAAAAAAATTTTACAGCAAGTTTCTCTGATAAAGTCCTCATTTCTTTCATATATATACATATATAATATACACATATTTTTGATATACATATATATGGTATATATATACATATAACATGTATATATTATAGAACTAGGTCAAATTGATAAAAATTAGAGCCATCCCCCAACTGACAGTCAAAGAATATAGACAGTCAGTTTTCAGAAGAGAAATCAAAGCTATATAGAGTCATATAAAAAAATGCTCTACATCACTATTGATTAGAGAAATGCAAATTAAAACAACTCTGAGGAACCACCTCACACCTGTCAGAAACGACAATGCTAGAAGGAATGAGGAAAAACAGGTATACTAATGAACTGCTGGTGAAATAAGTGAAGTAGTCTCTCATATATTTTCAGTACAGAGCTGAGTTAAATTGATAAAAATTAGAGCCATTCTCTAATTTTATCCAGCAATACCAGTACTAGGTCTGTGTCTCAAAGAAATAAAAGGTAAAGGAAAAGGACCCTATATGTCCAAAAATATTTATAATAGCTGTTTTTGTGGTGGCAAGAATTGTAAATCAAGGGAATGCTCATCTGTAGGGGAATGGCTGAACAAGTTGTGACTTATGATTGTAATGGAGTAATATTATGCCAAAAGAAATGTTGAGGATGGGGTAGCTAGGTGACACAGTGGATAGAGCATCGGCCCTGGAGTCAGGAGGACCTGAGTTCAAATCTGGCATCAGACACTTCATACTTACTAGCTGTGTGACCCTGGGCAAATCACTTAACCCCATTGCCTAGCCAAAAAAAAAAAGCAAATGGGTTGCTCAAGGTGCAAAGTCTGAAAGGGACTTTGCCACACACCCCGTAATTTCATCAAATGGATGGAGGGGCTCAATTCAATCAAATAATAAGTATTTATTAAGTACCTATTATGTTCTATGCTAGGTTTTGGGGATATGAATACAAAGAATGAAACAATCTCCACTATAAAAGAGTTTACATTGGGGAGACAATAAGTACATAGACAAGTATAAACAGAATAAATATAAATACGAATAAATACAAGGTAGGGAGGGAGTATACTAGCAGTGTACGTTTGAGGGGAGATAAGGAAAGATTTCATGTAGAAAGTGGTACTTGGGCTGTGTCTTGAAGAGAGGGCTATGAGACTGAAGAGAGAGTGCATTCCTGGCTTGGGGGATGGCCAATGGATAGGCATACTGATGGGAGATGAAGGGCTGCATGGGAGGAAAAGCAAAGGAGGGATCAATGAGACTGTATAAAGACTGTAATACATTTAGATAGGTTGGGGTCAGGTTGCAAAGTGCTTTAAATGCTAAATAAATTGTGTGTGTGTGTGTGTGTGTGTGTGTGTGTGTGTGTGTGCGCGTTTCCCTGGAGGCACTGGAGTGCAATGAATAGGAGAATGGCACAGTCAGATCCGTATCCAAGAAAAATCACTTTGTCAGCTGTGTGGAGGATGGACTGGAAAAGGAAGACTCCTTGAGAGACCTGTAAGCAAGTCTATCCTGGTGAGAGGAAATGGGGCCATGAAGGAAGGTCTTGGCTTTTTCTATAGAAAGAATGGATCAGAGGTGAGGGATGTTGTGGCAAAATAGTCACCGGCGTTTATATAGCTCTTTAACGTTTGCAAAGGGCATTACAAGTATTATTCAATTTTATCCTCACAACAACCCTGGGAAGTAGGTATTATTATTACTTTCGTTTTTCCAGATGAGGAAACTGAGGCAAAGGTTAAGTGACTTGCTCAAGGTCGCAAAGCTAGTAAGTGTCTGAGGTCAAGATTTTGCAATGGATGTGCATATTTGCATATTTTGCAATATGTGGGGTGAACAAAAATGAAAGAAATTGAAGGAAGTGAGGGAGTTGATGCTAACTCTTAGTTTCCCAATGTGGGATACTTAAAGAAATGGTGATGTCCTCCACAGAAATAGTGAGGTTTAGAAGAGTGGATGATTTTAGGGGAAGAATAATAATTTCTGTTTCGGACATGTTGACTTTGAGATGTCTCTAGGACAGCCCTGCTCCCTTGCAAGAGTTGGAGGGAGGGAGGCATTTTGTAAACCTGAGAGAGTTATAGAAATGTGAAACATTGCTGTTGCCACACAGGCATCTCCCCTCATGGAGATAAAGAAGAAGTAAATTTGTTCACATTTCTCGCTCACTCATCCTCTCTTCCCTCTCAATTTTATTTTTGTCCTCGCTCAGCGATAGGTATAGTAGTTACCTGGGGAGACTTCATCCCATGTTGGTGGTCATCCTCTTCCTGGTGAATGGAGGTACCTGGAGCCTTGTTGAGACAGTGGTGCTCAGGAGGCCTGGGAAGGGATTATTCTTTCACAAGAAGGGGTCAGAACTGTGGAGATGGAGTTTGTCTCTCAGTGAAGCCTATGTATCAATTGGGCAATCACCAAGTATTTCTGAGTGCTTGGTGTGTGATTAGCACTGTGCCAGCTGTTATGCAGATAGAAAAGAATACAAGAATTTGAGGTTAAGGGCAAGGGGTCAAAGATGATAGGACTGACCTGGCTGAACTTTTTCAACTTCAGTTTCTTCATCTGTAAAATGGAGAGGTTGGGCTAGATGGCCTCTAGGTCCATTCCAGATGTAAATCTAGGATTCTATGATGTCATGATCACACACTCACAGCTGAAAGGACCTTAGAGATCTCAAGGATCATAGTTTGGGGCTGGAAAGAACTTGAGAGTTCATATAGCCCAACCCCTTCTTTTCACAGGGGAGGAAACTGAGGCCCAGATAGGTGACTTGCCCAAGGACACCTGGGTAAAAGCAGAGCTGAGATGTAAACTTCTGACTTCAAATCTAGAACTCTTTCCACTGTAATCTCTAATATGCTTCTCAGGGTTGTTGTGAGGATCAAATGATATAATAATTTTTTTACCTTCTTTTTATTAATTTGTTTTTAGTTTTCAACATTCATTTCCATATGCTTTCGAGTTTTAAATTTTTCTCCCTCTCCCTTCCCTCCTCCCTCCCCAAGATGGTACGCAGTCTGATATAGGTTCTACATATACATTCCTATTAAATGTATTTTCACATTAGTCATGTTGGAAGGAAGAATTAGAACCAATAGGAGGAACCACAAGAAAGAAGAAACAAAACAACAGAAGAAAAAAATAGCAAATAGTATGCTTCGATCTGCATTCAGACTCGATAGCTTTTTCTCTGGATGTGGATAGCATTTTCCATCATGAGACTTTTGGAGATGTGAGACAATAATTGTAAGGCACTTAACACAATGCGAGGCACATACTCTTCAATCCGGTGACACTGGCCTCTTGGCTATTCCATAAACAAGACTCTCCATCTCTCGGCTCTGGGAATTTTCTCTGGCTGTGCCTGATGCCTGGAATGCTTTTCCCTCCTCATCTCTGCCTATTGACTTCTCAACTAAGAATCCCACCTTTTACAGGTAGCTTTTTCCAACTCCTCTTAATACAGACCTGAGTCCAAATTTGGCCCCAGATAATTATTAGTTGTGTGGCCCTGGGCAAGTCACTTAATCTCTGTTTGCCTCAGTTTCCTCATCTATAAAATAGGGATAATCATAACACCTACCTCTCAGGGTTGTTGGGAGGATCAAATGAGATAATATTTGTAAAGTGTTTAGCACAGAGTCTGGTACAAAGTAAGCACTATAAAATGTTAGCTGTTATTGTTGTTACTCCCATCATTATTATTAGTGCCTCCCCTTTGTTAATTATTTTTATTTGTCTTATACATAGCTTGCTTTGTATAAATTTGCTTGTATGTTGTCTCCTTCGTTAGATTGTAAGCTCCTAGGGGGCAGGAAATGTCTTTTGCCTTTTTTTGTATCCCTGGTGCTTAGTACAGTGCCTGGCACATAGTAGGTGTTTAATAGATGTTTATTGACTGATTGATTGACATAGTAAATGCTATATAAACGTTAGCTACTTTTAGCTATTATTACTGCTTCATTTTACAGAAGAGGAAACCACTGGATGAGATTCGTGGTCTTTTTCCACTCTCATGCTTTTCATGCCATAATGAGGCACAGAAATATTAAGTGATTTGCCCAAAGTCACAAAAGTATTAAATAGCAGAGCAAGCATTCAAACCCAAGTCCTCTAATACTAAATTCAGGGCTTTTTTCTATGATACCAGCTACTCTTAATGAGCTTACAATTTAGTCAGGATGATTATTGGTACACATCTAACACACATGTATCTATAAGAAAGTGCTAATTTTTGCAGAAAAATTTGGCAATAAAGGTAAAGGGATTCAGAGAAGGAAAAGATCCTTGTAGTCTGGAGTCTTTAGTCCTTCCTCAATGTTCCCAGAAGGCTTCAGGTCAGAGATTGGAGATGGGCTAGGACTAGGCCTTGATTAGAGATGGATAGCTGGGAAGAAGCTGGGAAGAAGAATAAGAATAGCCTATATTTAAATAGTACTTTAAGATTTGTAAAGTGTTTTTCATTTTATCTTAACAATTCTGGAAGGTACTATTATTATTATCTCCATTTTCCAGATGAGGAAAACTGAGGCAAAGGTTAAGAGATTTATTCAGGGTCACACAACTAGTAAGTGTCTGAGGATGAATTTGAACTCATTCTTCTTGGTTCCAGGTCTGGCACTCTACCCACTGCACCCCTTAGCTGCCCCAACATTTCCCCGTAAGTACTACTTTGATTGCATCCCACAAGTTTTGATATGTTGTCAGTCAATTATCTTTAATGAAATTATTGACTGTTTCTTTGATTTGTTCTTTAATACACTTAATCTTTAGAATTAGGTTATTTAGTTTCCATTTAATTTTTGTTGGTTTTTTTTTGTTTGTTTTTGCTAGGCAATGGGTTTAAGTGACTTGCCCAGGGTCACACAGCTAGTAAGTGTCAAGTGTTTGAGGCCAGATTTGAACTCAGGTCTTTCTGACTCCAGGGCTGGTACTCTATCCACTGCACCACCTAGCTGCCCCATCCAACTAATTTTTAATCTATGTTTCAGAAGTCCTTTATTGACTGTAATTTTATAGCATTTTTTTCTGCATGTGTTTGTGAGGCTTTTATATCCTAATACATGGTCATGGTGTCATATACAGCTGAGAAATAGCTATGCTCATTTTTATTTCCATTCACTATTCTCCAGAAGTCTATCAAATCTAACTTTTCTAAAATTCTATTCAACTCCTTAATTTCTTTCTTATTTATTTTATGGCTAGATTTATCTAGGTCATCCCATCCTATTCCATCCTAACCCCTATCCCCTGACAAGTTTTATGTTCTGTTTGTTTTTCTATATGGATAATAAAGCAAAAAGTAAATTGAGGTCCCTTACTTAGTTTTGCTATTTCTTCCTATAACTCATTTACATTTCATTAGACTGCTGCTAGACTCAATCACTATCAGCCCACTGGGAGGTTTGTTTGGTAGGTTCAGAAAGAAGGAATTGCTTCACTCTCCTTTGATCTTGGTTTCTTGCCCTGGTTATTGCACTGCAGGCTTATATCCAGGATTAAAGGTTAGAACTGAGTTCCAACCTCTCTACTCTTGGGCTCAGTTAAGTTTTTGTTTTTGTTTCATTTTTTTTTGGCTGGGCAATGGGGTTAAGTGACTTGCCCAGGGTCACACAGTAAGTGTGATGTGTCTGAGGTCAAATTTGAACTCAGGTCCTCCTGAATCCAGGGCCCGTACTCTATCTACTGTGCCACCTAGCTGCCCCTCACAGTTAAGTTTTTGGAACTTCTTCCTTGCTCCATACAAAACTAGGGCATCTCTTGCTAATGACTGAAACAGCTCCTCTCCACCCTGGAACTGGGACTGGGAATGGGGTAGTGAGTGACAGAGCTGCCAAATGGCACCCATTCCTGTTCCTAGCATTGCTTTAGGGATCCCCTGGGATCTCTTTCTGCCCGGGTGCTTTCAGCCCTGCTGTTTAGGTTCTGCTCCCTTACCATCCCTGAGGCTAGAATGCTCCCCATCACTCTCACTGCTGTATCTGCCATTGCAGTACTCCTGGTCAGTCACAGCTCTAGTGTCTGTAGATCTTTCTGTCTATCTTCCCAAGCTTCCCTGGAATAAGAAAGTGACTCATTGTGACTTTTTTTTGGGTTTTCTTGATCAGATTTTTGGTCTGGTTTTTAGGTTGCTGTGGAGGAGGTGGGTGTGCTGGGCAAAAATGCTGACTCTCACTCCACCATCTTGACTCCACCCTTAACTTTAGGTTTTCAAAGACCCAAAGTCTTTTTAATGTGTCTCTTTCCTGAAGAATATCTGGGACCACATTTGTCTCTACCTCAAAAACCATACATACCAACTCCAACCCTCAAACAGCATTGTATCAGCACTTTCTCCCCCAATTAGAGGTCACTTCTTCCAATTAGACATCTGTATGAAATGTAGAAATCTTAAATTTAGTGTGTAGAAAATTGAACTCATCTTTTCCTCCAAACTCTCCCCTCTTCCAAAATTCCCTATTACTATTGAGCACACCACTATCTTCCCAGTCACCCAGGCTCATAACCCAGGTGTTATCCTCCATCCGCCTACCATATCCAATCCTTTGTTAAGCCTTGTCAATATTACCTTCATAACATATCTCCCATCCTCCCTCTTCTCTCCTTTGACACTGCCACCACCCTGGTATAGGACCCCATTACCCCATGGTTAGACTGTCAAAATAGCCCTCTGGTTGGACTACCTGCTTCAAGGCTCTCCTCACTGCAGCCTATTCTCCCTTCAGCTGTCAAATTGATCATCCTAAAGTGCAGGTCTGACTATGTCACTCAGTAAATTCCAGAGGTTTCCTCTTATATCCAAGATCAAATATAAAACCTTGACCTTTAAAGCCCTTTGGAACCTGACCCCTTCCTACCTTTCATGTCTTCTTATATTTTACTGCCCTCCACATACTCTGAAATTCAATGACACTGGCCTCCTTGCTGCTCTGCAAGACATTCCATCTCCCGGCTCTGGATATTTTTACTGGCTACCTCCCAGTTCCAAAATCCTCTCTCTCTTCATCCCTACCTCTTGCCTTTCCTGGCTTCCTATAAGTCCTATTTAAAATCCCACGGTCTAAAACAATCCTTTTCCAGAGCCCCTAAAATGCTAGTGTTAATCATTTCCTACCTATCCTGTATATAACTTGTTTATACTTATTTGTGTGTATGTTCTCTCCCCCACTAACCTGTGAGTTCCTTGAGAGCAGGGACTATTTTTTAATAGTATTTTATTTTTTCCAATTACATGTAAAGACAATTTTAAACGTTCATTTTGAAAAAATTTTGAGTTCCAAATTTTCTCCCTCTTTCCTTCCCTCCCCTCCCTTCTCCCTAAAATGGTAAGCAGTTTTATATAGGTTATATACGCACAATTATATAAACATATTTCCATATTAGTCATGTTGTAAGAGAATAAACAGATCAAAAGGGAAAAAAACACACACAAAAGGTGAAATATAGTATGCTTCAATCTGCATTCAGACTCCATCAGTTTTTTCTTTTATGTGAACAGCATTTTTCATCATGAATCCTTTGGAATTATCTTGGATCACTGTTTTGCTTAGAGAAACCAAGTTATTCATGGCTGATCATCGTACAATGTTGCTGTTACTGTGTATGATGCTCTCCTGGTTGAGTAGGGGCTATTACTGTCTTCCTTTGTATTGCCTGTACTTAGCACAGTATGTATCACATAGTATGTACTTAATACATGCTTTTTGACTTGGTGTGATTTCACTTCTTTCTCCATAGACACAATGGCAAGTGAAACATGTCAGACTTGGTTGGAAGCTTGGTTACTTTAGTAAAACAAGAAGCTTTTTGTACATATTCTTCTACTTGAGCTGTTACTTTTCTCTGTTTCATTAATGTGTGCTCTGATCTCTGTTTCATTCAAGGTCTTATACAAGTTGTAAAGGTTCCCGTGACTTCTAACAGAGTTCTATGACTTGACACATTCCAGAGAAGAAGAAGAGCCTGGAAGATGCTATCAATGACACAGTTGCTATTGTTCCCAAGTCATCATTGCTACATTCTTTTGCTTAAGACCTTAGTCAACTCAATAGCACTTCCACAGAGACACATGCAACAAAGGAAACCCAACTAGCTGCACCTGGGAAAGCCACCTGGAAAGCCAGACATCTGCAGTTGTACAACTTTAACATGATGACCTATTTAACAAATGGCTCTTTGGATGAGGGAGAACTTCCAAAGACGACTTCTAAAATAACAATATAACAACAGGGTGGCCTTAAAACATCAGCAAAAAAATAAATCTTATTTCCCCCAGCTTTTGTTTGCCAGCTGTAGGAAGTCCTAGTGGGACAGTATATGATGACCTCCTCAATATCAACAGCAGCAACTCCCTTCTTGCTCTCACAGTTTATCTATCTTACCTTTCTTGTTGTGGTAATCGTAACCTGGAATAGGATTGCTCTACATCCTCATACAGATGGTTTGCTACTCTTGATTTTTGTTGTTGGTAGTGGTGGTGGGGGTGAATGGGTAAGGGAATTTAATTTTTTATTTCTGGGAGTCCGGCAATCTTTAACATCATCCATATTTCTCACTGGGTATTTCTGTCATTCTTCTGGAATGTTTAAGTTGCATTTGTTGACTACCATTGCCATGGTGCCTGACATCCAGGTATTATGTTACTCTGGTAACTGGCTTCTCGATGCCACCTTTGATACCACTGGAGAAGAAAGCAGGAACTAGGAAAAAGAAGGAAAGAAGTGGGTGTGGGAGGTGTCCAAAGAGAACACAGCAAGCAAAGTGGTTCTCTATACTGTTAGATTTTGTTCAGTTTTCATCTCAATTATGCCCACCCTTTCTGTATTCTTAGATGTGCCCCTTGCCCCGAAGACAAGGGGCAGATTGTTGGATGACTTCCAAAAAGATGAGAACCCCAACAAGGTGTACCTGGCTTATGAAGGTAGATGTTGCATGAGCTGAGGCTTAGGGACTCAGTGTTTAATATTGTTTTAATTGTTTCTGGCCAGGGCTGACTTATTCTTGGGAGGAAAAGGGGGAATGTGGGGGAAAAGGTGGTCCAAGTCTTTGTCTCAGTGATTTCTCTTCTTAGTAACAGGGCTGTCCTGTTGTGAGTGGAAAGAGATAGTGCCAAATTATCCAGGTCTTTCATCATTCCCTTCTATTCCTCCTCTGTCCTCCATAACATTTTTAGAAACATGATAAAAACTATGGCGTTTTTGCCCATCCTACCCCTTCCAGTCTACATGCTCATTCTAGCTGCCCTTTCCTGCATCTGCCCAGTTTCTAGGTCCTTTGAATCAAGAATGGTTCCAAATATGATATGCAACTGGATCTTGTCCTTGTGGTTAATGGTTTGAAAAAGGTGGAATCTGATACAGGCTACTCATAGTTTGCATGTATGTATGTCACCTCTCAGCTGTTAAATGGGTTCATCTGTGACCTTTGTAAAAAGAAATTATGTGCACTCATTAATAGCACATTATTATACCAAGAAAAAAAAGACAATGGTACTCAAGGTCCCCTGTCTCAGGTAACTCTCAAGGGAAGCCTTGGACAATGAGGCTCTAGGCAGACTATCTGCAAAGCCATGAAAACTGCTGGAAACCAGTGGCTTCCAGAATTCTCTTTCTGATGTCCTCCACAGTTTGCATGACAGGAAATGAAGTTCCTTGGCTTCCACCTGTGGTACCCAAGACCCTGATGAAACTTGCCCATGATCCTTCTCAGAGCTATGAATACCTGCCCGAGCACGGCTTGGAAGCATTCATTCATGTGGCCACAGAGCTACTTGTTGGCCGACATAGCCCAGCTATTGTGGAAAACAGGGTGAGAAGACTTCTTTCTCTCCTTCACTTTGCCCTACTACACTCAAACAAAGTAAGGGGCATCCCTGAAGGCTTTTGAGCTTCAGAGGGTTTTCCCATCTATCCTTTCATTGAGAGGAATTCTCAATTTCCTCATCTATAAAATGGGGTTGTACTAGGTGAACTCTGCTGTACTATGATTATTGGTCATCCCCAGTTCTTTACTGTTTGGTCATCTGGAAGGGTACCCAGTGAGCAATCCCTCTGTGTTGGGGAGGCTGTTAGATTTCTAGTGAGAGGGTAGCAGCAGAAAGTGAACTTGACTTTCTTACTACCTATGTCCCCAACCAAAGGAAAAAATTAAGCATAACAAACCACTTAAACCGTCTGTGGATACAGAACAATCCATTCCAGGCAAGTGTTACCACAGTAAGGAAGGAAAAGGAAACTGAATTTTAAGTAATTTGCCCGAGATTCTAGACCTAGTTAAGAGTGTGGTCCAGATTAGAATTTGGGTCTACTGGCTTCTAATCCAGGGTTCTTACAGTTTTAAACCACTGTCTCTCAATGAGGCAACAATAAAAAAGCACTTCAAACTTTTTGAAGTTACCCTGTTCAAAACCTTTCGGGGCTCCCTATTGATACAATACAAAGTCTTTAATTTGACATTCAAGGCCTTACATAATTTGGCTTGAATCTACTTTTCTAACCCTTATTTCACATTGCTCTTCTTTGTATACTCTACGTTCTAGCCAAATGTACAGGATATCTCCCATGCCTGAAATGAACTCCCCTTTCCTCTTCCCTCCACTTATTCTCCTACTGAAATCCTTCTTTTCCTTCAAGGCTCAGATTAGTTCAGGAGGTCATCCTCTTTTCCCAGAACTTTTCCTCTTCCTCTTTCTCCTTCTCTTCCTCTTCATTTTCTTCCTCTTCTTCCTTTTTTCTCCTCCAATTCTTTCTTCTTCTTTTCTTTCTCCTCTTCCTTCTAGACCTCCTTTTCACTTTCTTTCTCTTTCTCCTCATTCTTTTTCTCTTCCTTCTTTTTCTCCTTTTATTCTCCTCCTCTTTTTCCCCCTCTTCCTTTTTCTCCTTCTACTTCTCCATGAGACCTATTCTGACTCCTCAGTGAGGGGTGATCCCTCTAACCCTGAATCTCTCATCCTCCTTTCTCCAGTTTAAAATTCAGATTCAACACTTATTAAGCATCTACTCTGTGTAAAGCCTTCTGCTAGATATTAGGGATACAAAAAAGAAAAATAGCAAAGTGCTTGTCCTCTGTGTTCATACAGTCTAATGTTGATTGTTGTATGTGTTGGGGTCACAAATCAGTATAATAGAAGGAATACTGTGACTCAGGAAGAAGAACTAGAGGAAGAATATTATGTGAAGACATTTGAGGAGGGAGAAGCCACTTTCATCTGGGAGTAGAGATAGTGAGGTAGAGGTCACTGAAGAGTTCAATAAGCAGCTAGTATTTGAATTGGGCATCGAAGGAAGGTAAAGACTTCAACAGCTGGAACTAGGAAGGAATCTATTCCTGAGTAAAGGAATGGGGATGGGAGAGGGCAAGGTAAAAATGAAGGGCTATAGAATACTAGAGTACCGCTTGGTAGGAATGTAGAATGTGTAAAGGGGAATATTCTGAGATTAGAACTAGGAAGGTAGGTTGGAGCTACATTGTGAAGAGTCTTAAGTGTCAGAATCAGGAGTTTTGACCTTAGATAATTAATTAGCCAATTAAGATTTTTATATAAAGAAGTGATATTATAGTGGTATATTAGGAAAAGAGATGGACAGATGATGGGATGTACTGGAGACAGGATAGACTGGAAGCCAAAAGACTAGTTAGGAACATGTTATGATCGTCTAGGTCAGAAAAGAGAGGGGCTTGAACTAGGATGGTTAAAGTAGGGGGTGCCAAAGAGGGATTGGATTCAAAAGCTATTTCAAAAGTAAAAGAAAAAGGAATTGTCAAATTGCTGGATGTGTGAGGTGAGAAAGAAAGAAGAATCAAAGGGAACAGTCAGTGAGCCTGGGAAACTGGGAGAATGATGGAGCTATCAGCAGAGGTAGGAAAGTTAGCAGAAGGGGTAGAGGTTTTTTTGGGGGAGAGTGGGAGGTGAGCAGTACAGATAATGCTGACAATGCACTTATCACATTTTACTTTATATTATCATCCTTATTTGTGTGACTATAAGCTCACTGAGGACAGCCACAATTTGTTTTCTGTCTTTGTATCCCAGAATCAAGCACAGAGCCTTGCACATAGTAGTCATTTAGTAGAAGTTTTTGGAATATAAAGGTATTTGATACAGCTTAAAGGTATTATTGTTATTGTTTATTTTCTTTACTGGTAGGTAGGGGGTGTGCATACTATCGGTGGGAGTGGTGCCATTCGGCTTGCGGCAATGTTCCTCAAGGATTGGCATCGGGGTCCCAGAGTGGTGTATTTGCAGCCATCACAAAAGGGTAAGTGGTGCCAAAGGAGAAGAGGACTCTTTCCCATTCTCTGGTCCACACATTTATTCTCTTCTACTCATTTGTTCTGGAGACTTTAGTTTTCCCAATAGGATGACAGGTTGCCAGAGGGTCCCTTGTTACAGCTCCGTCTTTGGGACCAGATCCCACCTTTTTTCCTCCTTACTTTCCCCCAGTGATAATTGGGAATCAGCTAAGAGTTTCTTCCCCTCGTTCTGTTCCTTGACCATTCCAAGCTCCTACGTCATCTGCTTGGCAGTTCAGCCAATGAATGACCCACATTCCAAGCCTGAAAGCTTTCAGCCTTACTCTCCCACCCCATATCCCATATCTTGGTTGATGTGTGGGTTGGGATGAGGGTGTGTGTGTGTATGTGTGTTCCCACAGAGCAACATGGATTCATCTTCCAGGAAATGGGCTTTATTATTCGTGAGTACACCTTCTGGGATCCTTATCAGCTGGCTTCAGACACAGGCAAACTTTTTGATGTAGTGGAGGTAGGAAGCCCCACCCCCTTCCCTACTTCTCTTTTCTTCCTCAGATCCCTCTTCCTTCCTCCATTACCTCATCCCTCTCTCCCCTCTTAGCACCATACTTCCCTCCTAGCTGTGGAATTTCCCTCATCCTTGCTACCAACCTCTTGGGGGCGGGGTGAGAGGGCTGACACGATCTTTGCCTACAGCATGCCCCTGAAAGAAGCATTGTTGTGCTGTACAATCCTGGAAGCTTCATCCTGCCCCGAAAAAGATGGATAAAGTTGGCTAAAGTCATGAAGGTGAACCCTACCTGTCTGCTCTCCTCTCTGAACTGCCATCTCTTTCCTCCACACCCTCTCTCCCCAGCTGTCTCAGTTTTTTCCTCTCCCTCTACAGAGAAAGCAGATTTTCCTCTTTTTCGATGTGCCGGATCAGGGCTTTATCAGTGGTGACCCAGACCGGGACAACAAGATTTTACGCTATTTTGTGTCTCAAGGCTTTGAGTTCTTCTGCAGCCAGTGTTTTTCCAATTCTTTTGGACTCTATGGTATAATCTGGGCATGGGTCAGTGGGGAGAGGGAGGGCTTCGTGCTGACTTTGAAGCTGAACATATATAAGCAAGATACGTGCTGGCAGTCTACCATTCTCTTGGGAAAACCATGGGTTCCAGAAGATGGAGCAGCAGTAGGAGAGCCCCTGGATGCTTTAGGGAGCTCTGGCTTCCTTCATCAGCTGGGTTAGAGTCATAGGGATGGAACTCCCTTTGGGACTGGAGCACAGTGCTGGAGGTAGATGGATTTTCTCTCCCCAGGTTAGGGACCATGGGCCTAAAGAGAGCTGAGGATTTTGGGGCCAGTGACACTCTGGCTTGACTGCTCTGTTGGACTACATGGCTGTGTTTGTGATTGATGCAGATGAGCGTATAGGCTGTCTGATCGCTGTGGCACTGAGTAACGAGGCCTTACTGCATATTCGCTCCCAGCTAGACAGCTATGCCCGGTATATGTGGTGCAGCCCTCCTGCCTTGGGGTCAAGAGTGATCACCACCATTCTCAGTAACCCCGCCCTAAGAGTAGAGTGGTAAGAAGCAGAGGGGAGAAATAGAAAGGGAGCAGAGTAGCCAGAAATGTAGAGCTTAGGAGAGTCCCACTCCCAGACTGAATACACTTCATTTCAAGTCACTTTAGTTCAGCTCAGGTAGCATTTATCACCCATCATCTCATCTTTTCTCACAACCACCCTGTGAGGTAGGTGGGTAGTATAATACAATTATCCCCACTTTGCAAACAAGGAAACCAAAGTTCAGAGAACTGAGTCCAGCTAACATGTATTGGGTCAAGGGACTTGAATGGGACTCAAAGGACATAAGAAGAATATAGCATTTATTATGTTGAATTTGTTGACAAGTTCAGGATTTTTAAGTAGGATTTGGGTTTAAATACTCTTCTGATTCCTTAATGGCCCTTGATGAAGCCAGAAGGCCTTATAACCATTAAGGTGAGAACAGAATATCAACATAAGCATAACCTACATTCAATTAAATTCATTACACATTAATCAAACACATGGCTCTGGGGATGCTGGGATACAGAGATTCAAAGGTAATAGTCCTTGCCCTCCAGAAACTTCCATTCTCCTGGACTGATTGGTTGAATGATATATTCTGCATTCCTTCAGCAAACATTTATTAAGCATCTGCTGTATGCAGGACAATGTATATATTCAAAGGCATTCCCAACATAGAACTTTTTTCTCCATAGGGTACCTTGGGAAGTTTATTTGGGCAGGGTTGTAAAGAATAGAATTGAGATAGGATTGCCTGGAAGTAGGAAGGCTGGTTATTCCTTCTAGCAAGTTCTCAGATATCCCTAACCTTGGGTGAGGTGGAAATGGAATGTGCAGGTGAGTATTCTTACATATCTCTTTCTTGTTCCTTGGGTTCTACAGGAAGAAAAGTCTGAGAGGGGTGGTAGAGAACATCATGTTAACTAGAGAGAAAGTGAAGGAGAAGCTTCGACTCCTAGGCACGCCAGGGTCCTGGGAACATATCACAGAACAAGATGGGATGCACAGCTTCCTTGGCATCAGTGGTAAATAGGACAAGGGATCTCTTTTCCCCTCGCCTACCCCTCTCCCCATGTCCAGCTCCAGTGATGGCCCCTCTTCTTTAGTCCTTGTTTGCCTTGAACAGAAAAGCCAGTTTGGGGGATCCCCAGTGGATTTTATATATTATATATTGCGGATTTTAGAAATGCATAGAACCTGAGTTGGGTAAGCTAATAATATCCTTGGGGAGCACACCCACTGGTCTTTGGTAAAGTACTTTATTGATCTTTTACTAAATTTTTTTTGGAGGCAATGGTTCTTCAAGGCAAGGACCAATGGGAATCACATCCTTCCCATGCTCCAAGTAGGCCTATGTTCTAGATGAGTTGCATCACACTCCAACAGGAGCCACCAAACCTCTATAAAGATCCCTGCAACTCACATGTTGACTTAGAAAATTATATATTAACGTTGTCTATGTTCTATTGTATTTTTATTTATTTTGCTAAATATTCCCCAATTACATTTTAATCCAGTTCCAACTACTCTGGGGAGGCTTCGGGTCCTTGGAGTGTTACAGGCCTCTTTCTAGATCTGTATTCATACCTGAGAAAAGTGATACTGACTTAAAAACTTCCTAGAACCCTAGGAACAAGTAGGTTTTCTCTTCCTTACCCCACCCTGCCCCAGGGATGTACCCCAAGGTGGGGTAGGATATAACAGGTCCAGGCACTAGGGCTCTATGTTTATTCATTAGTTGATCAGGTGGACTACCTGGTCACAAAGAAGCATATCTACATCCCCAAGACTGGACAATTCAACCTCACCTGCATCAACAATCAGAACATCGACTACATTGCCCAGAGCATCAACGAGGCCATCCTTGCAATAGGTCCGGGCCCACAGCCCAGGGAGCCACCTACCAAGGAGTCAGTGGTACCTGAGGATTCAGAGCTCCAGGTTCCAGGGTTGAAGCGTGAAGGGACCAAGTTTTCAGGATTGGCTGCTCTCTTACGGAGTAAAAAGTAGTATTCAAAGACCCTGTGCCTGCTTCTCCTTTCTGCAATACTTCCTTTTTGCAAAGCATTTCCTGCTCATCGCAACCATTGCCCAGGTGCCATATCATAAGTGCCAGAGTCCCAGAAATAGACTGTAGCACCATTAAGGGTGATGGCTTTTGCCTTAGAAGTAGCATAAAAGATATCCTGAAAGGGCAGTATAGTGGGAAAAGAAGGTGGGCTGGTTAGGTGGCAATGAATTAATTAGTGAGAAGGCATCAAGTGCTCATTATGTGCAAAGTCCTCAGGCTACAACTAGAAAAACAAGATAATCACCAAGACAACACACATAGGAGGTTTCTGTTGTAAGGCAGATGGAAAGGTCTCATGGTTCTAAGGCAAAACAAATGGTAATACCTCTTCATGAATGTCATTTCTACCGATAAGACCATATCTGTTTCTTAGGCCGAACAATTTGGCAGTGCCAAGGACTTTGGTGGAAAGAACTTTGCACTGAGGAGGCAGGGGCAGCAGCCTGGGCAAAAGCAGTTGCCAAGTGTCCCATCCGCAAGAGTTGCTTGCCTGGATGATAGCGGTTGAAGCTGGACTAGAAGCAGAGCTGGGGGTCTGCAGGGCTGGGCGCAGAGGAGGCATTACTATTACCCTAGTGTTCTAGGTGTACCTGCCTATAGGTGGCAGTGGGTTACCTATTTGTGTTGCTGGTGGTGAGGATGGCAAAGTCCTCCTCCAGAAGTGTTGCTCCACTCATTGATGGCTGTGGGAACCAGGTTGGAAGCAGGGTTGTTGATCTGTAGGGAAGAAATGCTATTCCCAGGGCTTCTGGGCCTTCATGGTCCTAGACTGTTATTAGGGTCTGGGGAAAATGGTGGTTGAGGTGGTTTGATTCACTTAGCCCATGTGACCCCCTGTCTCTCCCTCTGGGTGCCTCACTGTTTTAGTAAGGCTGGCTTGCCTGCCCACGAGCATTAGTGTTTTTATGTCTTGGTTTATTTACTCTTATTTAGATTTCTGAAATTGAAAATATTGAGTGGAAAAAAATGAGTGGACTGTCTTTTGAATTCCTAATGCATTTATTACAGACCTCTAAAAATACATGTGTATATGTGTATATGTACATATGCATGTGTTGGGCTTACAATATAACAAGGATATTGGTGATATGGTGCCAGAAAGCTCCTAGTAGGACAAAGACTGACTATGGTAAGACAAGTATACAGGGGTATTGAAAGGATTCTGCTCCTGTAATGAGATAAGGTGTCCAGGCTGACAGCAGCTCTTGCTTTGACAGTCCTTAACTGAGAATTCCTGCTCAGTCAGCCCAGGCTTCAGTTTTCCTGTCTGCAAAGATGCTGTCACTTTGGAACAGTTGGGCTTTAAGACCAGGTATTGCACAGACCAGTAGATATAGAAATGTTCCTACCAAGCCACTATGGAAGTGAGTTTTATGGTTTTCCTGGAGGTTATGGCAACACCCAAGTGGTGCTTTCAAAGATTATACTTTACTTATTGGTTGGCACCAATGGTTGTAGAATATTCTTATTAGGGTCATAGTTAGTTGGTCAGTTAGTAGATCAAGCTTCCAGGTGATAGGCTCTGGCCAATCAGGAGAATGCAGGGCAAATGTTTGAATGGAATTGCCCCGCTGGCTAAATTGAAAAATTGAATGTTATAAGTAAAACAACAGCAAAATGTATATAATAAATATAACCCAAGCTCTGGACTCACATGGCTTGGTTCCAATTGTGGGTGTGCTCCAAAAGATCCTTATCTCTTTGGCTGATATATCCTTGACCAGAGTTTACTCTCAGAAATCTCAGAATATAGTTCATGTCTAGGTTTCCGCTGATGTGGCTAAATGGGGTCCCCAATTCCCATACAAACTCTCAAAATAACAAATGCAGGTGCCAGGTAAAAAGACAACTTTATTTCTGCTCCCCAGAAAATGAAATGTGGAAAATTATTTGGACTTACAGAAGCCCCCAAAATGTAGAAAATGCAGAAAACACATAAAATACTGATAATAACTCATGTTTATGGTTTTAATCAACAAAACTTCTTCCTATCTGGTGTGTCTCGCTTTTCCATAGAATCTTACACATTCCCCCATTTTAGTGCCACCCTACAGCTTCAGAAGGGAAACATATTTTGGTGTTAATAGATAACACTCTGACATTCTGATGAGTCTCTTTTACACCCCAAAGAGACCCTCCAATTCTTGGACTCCCTGAAAGGGAAGCACACGTTGGGGATATTAGATAAGAAACCCACATCTCACTGGACATGTACTATCTGAGTACCTCACAGTAATCACAGACAGCAAAGTCCAAGTATTGATTTTTTTTTCTGCCTTGAATTGATAATCTATGAAATTATGAAATGGGGGTAGGCATGCCTGGTTCTTTGGATACTCGTTGGGAAAGACCACGAATGGCAGTGAGAAATGAGGCAGCCATTACACTTCAATAATCACAAAAAGTGTGAGGACAAACAGCACAGAAAGTATAAAGACAAATGAAGAAATGTGAGGAGGGATGCCGAGGCAGACAGTGTGGGGACAGAGGACAGGGTCAGGGAGAGGCAGAGAGTATCACACACATAACTATGGATTAGCATTGGGAGCACTTAGCAGCAAGGATTCTTAGGAGATGAAAGAGTGCTGGGGAGAGGGGAGGAGGAAGAGGAGGAGGAGGAGGAGTAGTTTGAGGTTTTATTTTTATAGGGTTTTTTTAGGGGGGGAAAGGAACAGACCAGCTCCTACATGTGCCACCTTGGGGTTAGGTCATTAACACATCCGAATCATCTCAAAGTTATCAACTCCTTTTTGATATTCTGTTGGTCTGGAATTATGGAGGTCTGGAATTTGTCTGGAATCTACATACCATAGGACCAGAACTCTGACAAAAGCGCCTAGATGGCTTTTGCTGATTCAGCACATATTACCAGACTGTGCATTTCGGTTGCTATATGATACGATTTATAAATTATGCTCCTTTTATCTTTGGGATGGTTTGCATATGACTTCTGGGCTCCTCTTTTGCAGTCTTATTTCCTGCTATTGCCCCTTTATGCTGGCTACTTATAAACATACCACTCTGACTAGAAGTGAAGTGGTATTGGTCAGGGGTACCAGCACAGGATACAACTTAACCAAACTCCCCCACATTGTGGTTGCAGCTCCTTGCTACTCATTCTGGGCTATCACCAGTCATCTTGACCTTTGTCTTGCCACTGGACTCTGATGATTGAGGAAGAAAGACAGAGTGAGACTGATGACTTTGCACAGCTTTGCCTCACTCAAATCCAATTCTCATGCAAGCCAAGACATCACACTCATGATGCCATTGATTCTCTTCTAGAATGAAGGACAAACAACCTTCATCAGAGAAGGTGCTGTGCTCTATGAGCGAAGCAGGATTACTGTAGTTTAAAAGAAATGGAAGATGTGTAGATTTAGAGCATGCACCCCCAAATGTTCCCATGGACTATTTATGACTGACCTGTGGTAGAGCATCCCGAGTTCATATTGGTCTGGTCAGCTACAGTTGGACACACTGTAACTTGACTAACATAGTGACATCATTTTGGTCCTCTTCCAGAATGAAGGACAACAACTGAATATGCATTTTTAGCATAAATATACGCCCTCCTCACACATAGGGCATCCAGAAAGTTTACTTTAGGTTCAAGATATTCTGTGTGTCTCTATCCACTCAAAACCATAGCTCAGGAGTCTCCTACTGATGTGTTCACTTTTACTAGTAATGGAAGGGACATAATTTCCTGTCTGGCTCATTCAATGTATCAGGTAACTTTGGATCCCATTCGAAAAAGCTTTCAAGTTACTGAGACAACATCACTTTATGTATCACCCTTTAAGGATTCTATCTTTGGAACTCAATGGTTAAATAATAAGAGCTAGGCTCTTTAAAGTCTGCAAAGTGCTTTATTATATATGTTATCTCATTTGATCCTTGCAAAAATCATGGAGGGATGGGGGAGGTGCTGTTATTATTCCTTTTTAAAATTGAGGCCTGAGGCTGAAAGAGGTCACTTACTAGTGACTGAGGACAATTTATGCCAAGGTCTTTCTGGCTCCAAGTCCAATTCCCTATATACTGCCCCATTTAGTTGCCTAAAAGGCTTTAATTAACTATGTGTGTTTCCCCAGAAGAAACAATTTGATCAATCAATCAACATTTATTAAGTGCTTATTATGTGCCAGGCACTGAGGATACAAAAAGAGGCAAAAGACAGACCCTGATCTTGAGGAGCTTCCAACATAACAGGGAGAGAGTATGCAAATACATATATGCAAAGAAAGCTATATACAGGATAAATAGAAAATAATTAACAGAAGGAAAGCACTAGAATTAAGAGGAGTTAGGAAAGTCTTGTAAAAGAAGGGATTTTAGTTGGGACTTAAAGGAAACCAGAGTGGTTAGTAGTCAGAGCAGAGGAGGAAGAATATTCCAGGCATGGGGGACATCCAGTGAAAATGCCTGGAGATAAGAGATGGAATGTCTTGTTTGTGGAACAGCCAGGAGGCCAATGGCACCAGATTGAAGAGTATGCAGTGGGGAATAAGGAGTCAGAAGACTGGAAAGGTAGGAGGGGGCTAGGTTAAGAAGGGCTTTGAACACCAAATAAAGCATTTAATGAAATAGCATAAAACAAAAGCATCAATGGCACATTCCCTCCATAAACTCGGGGCAAACTCTTCTACAGATAGATATCCATGCTATCACCTGCAGAGTAGACATATGCAGGGATCAAGCATAGGGGCACATACACTGGGGACGTGAGTATCGAGGGAAGATATTTGGAGAGACAACTCGTGCACTTTATGCTGCAGAGCATCTGATATTTTCTGGTGATATTTTAAAAACACTTTTTCTGAACCTGCTTCCTGCTCTATGTTCCACTGTACTAGACTTCTACCTGCCCACATTACCTCAAGCCTGAACTATTGCAATAGCCTGCTGGTTGGTCTTCCTGCCTCAAGTCTCTGCTGATTCCAATCCATCCTCCACTCAGCTGCCACATTTATCTTTTTAAAGTTCAGTTCTGACCATGTCACCCTGCAACTCCACTCGATAAACTCCAATGGCTCCCTATTACTTCCAGGATGAAATCTAAAAGTTCTTTGTTTGGCATTCCAAGTCCTCTATAACCTGCCTCCCATACTCTTCCAGTCTTCTTACCTTTTCTCCCCACTGGCCCCCTACACACTCTTCGATCCAGTGACTCTGATCTCCTTGCCCTATTTTGCTCAAGGTTCTCCATCTCCTGATTCAGGGCATTTTCTCTGGCTATACCCCATGCCTGGGATGTCCTCCCTCCTCCACTCTGACTACTGATCTCTCTGGTTTCTTTTAAGTCCCTCCTAAAATCCCCACCTTCTACAGGAAGCCTTTTCCAATCCGCTTTAATTCTAATGCCTTCTCTCTAATGATTATCTCCAGCTAAGGAGCTTAGCCTTGTTTGCTGTTGTCTCCTCCATTAGCATGTGAGCTCCTTGAGTGCAGGGATTGTCTTTTGCCTTTTTTTTTATTACCAGTGCTTACTTAGCACAGTGTCTGCAAAATTTTTAAATGAGTAAATAAAATATTTTCAATATTATTTCATTATTAAAAATTATATAACATACACAAAATAGAAAATTTTAAAATGAGTAAATAAAATATTTTCAGAGTGTCTGGCATATAGTAGATGCTTAATAAATGTTTATTATTGACTGACTGATTTTCCTAAAATGTAGGTTGGATCCTGTTGCCTCTCTAATCAATAAACACCAGTGGTTTCCTATTGCCTGAACAAATACAAAAAGCTCTATTTGGCCCTTCTTAACCTTTCCAGTCTTCTTACACCTTACTCTCCAACATGTATTCTTTGACCCAGTGACACTGGCTTCCTGGCTGTTCCAAGAATAAGACGATCTTTCTCTGTGTTCTAGGCATTTTCTTTGACCATTCCCTATGCTAGGGCTGCAAGCTGTCTTTGAACATCAAGAAGGCGTTCACTTGTGCAGAAATTCATAAACCTGAAGGGGGCAGTGGAGTTAACATGGTTGATGGTATTTGGGTGAGGATCAAAGGAGGGAGGAAGAAGAATAATATAGTGGTAGGATTATATTACAAATCTCTAGGCTCACTAGAAGCATTGGATAATATGTTCCTAACACAAACTCCAAAGCTGACACAGAACCATAGCTGTGAGTGACTTCAACTAAGCGGTTGTCTTTCTGTCCGATAAATTATTGATTTGTTCTGGTAATAATTTTATCTTTCAGAAGGTGAAAGAAACCAGATGTGTAACTTGTCAGGCATCCTTGTTGGATAAAAATTCAGTTCCATTGCACAAACATTTATTAAGCCTGTAACACATGCAAGGAAATTTGTCAGACTCTGAAGATAGAAAATGGAATAAGATGAAGCCCCTGGCTCCACATTTGAAGAGGTGACTAAGATGTATACAAAAATGAATATAATATACAAAAGAGAGTTCTAAAATACTATGAGAATTTTGAGAAGGAAGCAGTCAATTGGTCAGTTTGAGAAGGAAGAGGTCATCTGAGAAGATTTTATGAAGCAGGTAGAACCAGAATTAGGCCTTGAAGAAAGAGAGGAGTTCCAATAGGCAGAGACAGGGAAGAACCCATTCCAGGCATGGATAAAAGCATGATTAATGGCACAGAGAAGGGGGAGATCTGGGTGAGAACAAGGTGCGACAAATTGTTTAGTTTGGCTGGAATGCAGACTAAAAGAAGTATGAGTTGAGACAAATAAGCCAGGGAAGATTACACCAGCAGGTGTGTGGATGATTAGAGAGGAGAGAGCCCTAGAGGTAGAAAAGGCAGCAAAGAGGCTATTACTGCTGTCTTCACGAGAGGTGATGAAGACTTGAACTAAGGTTGTGCAATAGAAGTGGAGAGTAGGGGATGGGTATATGAGACATTGTAGAGATAAAAGAAATAGAACCTGACAAATGATTGGATATGAGATCTGATGGAGAAAGATGGGTCAAGGATGATCCCAAGGTTATGAACCTGAATGACTAGAAGGATGGTGATACTTTCAACAGAAACAAGGAAATTAGAGATGTAGTGTTTGGATTTTTTGTTTGTTTGTTTGAGGGGGGTGAGGGTGTCATAGAATCATAACTTCATCCATTTAGAGCTTGAAGAAAACTTCCATTTAGTTCACCACCCTTGTTTGATAACTGAGGAAACTGAGGCCAAGAGAGATGATTTACTGGAGCTACCCTCCCAACGCTCACTTGGGACTAGCAACTCCAGTCTCCAGGGCCCAGCTCCATCTCCTCTCAGGGATCTAGGGAAGGAGATTAAGATGTCTTTTCTCTAGTACTGTGACGCTCAAGCCTCCAATTCCTTATGCTCACCTTTATATCATGTCACAAATACCATCTCCCAAATATCATCTAACAAGTAACTAGTGCTACAATATGATTTTGACCATTTTATTTTGATCAGTATAAATAGCATTGATAATCAATTAATATCAATTAGGTTTTACAAAGGGATATTTACTGATGATGAATAGCTAGTTGGCTTAGTGGATAGAGCACTGGGCCTGGAATCAGGAAGACTCATCTTCCTGAGTTCAAATCTGGTCTCATTCACTTACTAGTTGTGTTACCCTGGGCAAGTCACTTAACCCTGTTTGCCTCAGTTTCCTCATATATAGAATGCACTGGATTAAGAAATGGCAAACTACTCCAGTATCTTTGCCAAGAAAACTTCAATTAGGTTCACAAAGAATCAGACATGACTGAAAAATGACTGGACAATTTTATTGGTGATATATCTGAGAGTCAAAGGACAAAACAAAAACCTCCCAAACCAGATCATACTTTAATCTCTATACCTTGGTCACTGTGGGAAGTGAACTCCAACTTAAAATGGTCATTAGAGGACCCAAAGTTCTTGGTAGCAAGGTCAATTCACTTCAGGGCAATGTCAAGCAGGTCATTTTTTAAGATTAGCCTCTCACTGGACTCAGATGTCAGCAAATTCTATTATGGATTCTTTTTGCTGAACTTTTAGTGGCTCTTCCAACCTTTTGAAGTTTACCAGGGTTATAGCTGTGTCTTTTCTGCCTCTGAAACTCATCTAACATATTTGTTTTGTTTTCTCATTGTGTGTGTGAGGTTAAGGGTAGGAGAGAGAGAAAGTGAATCTTTGGGAAAAGAAAAGAAAATTTAATTAAAAAAAGAAAGAAACTCATTCACATACAATTAGTAAAGAATAAATATAAAACGGACTGAAGAGATATAGGCACCATGTGTTTTGGGCCACCTGACAAATAAGGGAGAGGACTTCCTACCCAGAGGTTTAAAGCATTTCAGCCTCCTCACTGGAGAGTCACCAGTGGGGGGTGGGGAGGAGAGAAGAGACAGAGACAGAGAGAAAGAGAAAGAGAGAGATGTCATGTTATTCCCTTGGAACCTTTTGTAGGTAGACTCAGTTCCTTCTTAGCAGTCAATTTCTTTTTTCACTATATGGTAAGTGGATAAGAAACATGTTCTGAGGACTGGGCCCCCATTGGCCAGTCCCCTCATCATATTAACAAAAACAAAAGCAAACACTAAACAAAATTCCCATCCCTTTAGATTATTAATTCTATACATAGCTGTCGATTACAATACTTGACAGTCCAAGGATATTCCAGATGGTCTTAATTTTATTCTCTTCAGCCTTTAAATCTTTCAAAGATCTTGCATACTGCTGTTATTTTTCCATGTCAAAAGTTGCTCTGAGCACTGGATCTTTTTTCATGAATTGCTCAAAGTTATCTTGATTTTTAAGTGTTTCTTTTTTTGTTTTAGAAAAGAATTATTACCTTCGCTAGGAAAGCTGAATTTGAGATTAAGTTATATTTCCCTTAACTTTCTAAATCATAATATTTAGAATTATGAAACACTTAGAATGTGATTTCCAGCTTTTTCTGTTTCTCATTTTTGTAGAAAAATCTTATAAATCTGAATTGGTGTTTTTGATGTGTGATGTCTTTCATCCACCTGCATGTTGCCAATATTTTTGTTATTGTAGTCTTGAAGTTTCACAATCATGTGACAGGTTTTATTGAATTTCAGATTTTTCTTTATTCACTAATCTAACATTCAGTCAGAAGACATTTATCAAGTACAGACATATCTCATTTATTGAACTTTGCTTTATCATGCTTCATAGATACTGCTTTTTTTTTTTTTAACAAATTGAAAGTTTGTGGCAACCCTGCATCAAGTAAATTGATTGGTGAAATTTTTCCAACAGCGTGTGCTCACATCGTGTCTCTGTCACATTTTGGTAGTTCTTACAATATTTCAAACTTTTTCATTATTATACGTTATGGTGATCTTTGATGTTACTATAGTAATTGTTTTGGGGAGCCATGAACCGTGTCAATATAAGCCAGCAGACTTAGTTGATAAATATGTGTTCTGACTGTTCCAATGAACAGCCATTCCTCCATCTCTCTCCCTACTCCTTTGGCCTTCCTATTCCCTGAAACACAATAATATTAAAGAATATTATATAAACTTAGCCGATAAAGCAGCTGTAGGGTTTGAGAGGATTATCTCCAATTTTGAGAGAAGTTCTACATGGGTAAAATGCTATCAAAAAGCATCACATGCTATAGAGAAATCTTTCATGAAAGGAAGAATCGATTGACAAACTTCATTGTTATCTTATTTTAAGAAAACTGTCATAACTACCCAAACCTTCAGCAACCACCACCCTGATATATCAACAGCCGTCAAGACTGAGGCAAGATCCTCCATCAGCAAAAAGATTACAACAGGCATACTTTGGATATATTGCAAATTCAGTTCCAGATCACGACAATAAAGCAAATATTGGAATAAATCAAGTCACATGAGTTTTGTTTTGTTTTTTTGTTTCCCAGTGCCTATAAAAGTTATGTTTGCACTATACTGTAGTCTATTAAATGTGCAATAGTATTATATCTGAAAAACTGTACATAGCTTAATTTAACAATACTTTATTGCTAAAAATATAGCATTACCTCATAGGAAAATTATATATTACACTACCTTTCCAGCTAATTAATAAAGTGATACCCTGTCTTTTTTGCAATACTTCAGCTGTCACATTGTGACTTTGAAAAGTTTGAGAGACAAAGTTTCTGGGTAATTAATAATGCTAGCCTATTACCAATAAAATGGGTCAGTGACACTCTGGAATGCCAAAGACAAATCATGGTGGGTGGGCTCACAGTTTATATGCCTTTGGAAGAGTAGGTGTTCCTGAGGGTGGCAATTAACTTTGATTGGTTAACCATTAATGAGAAGAATGAATATTATAGTGAGAGGTGGACCTATTATAATGCAGGGCTGGAGGAATGTGACTGTGATTATGTCATTGACTTCTAATTGCCCAGTCTTGGTCAATCTAATCAAAGAATTTATCCCCACCCAAACCTGTGCAGAACACAATGGGCCTCCCTAACTGGGTGGGGTCTGAACAAGGTGAGCAGAAAGTTAATTCAATCTCATTATCAGCATTGTCCTTCAGAGACTGAACAACCTACAGGCTTCTGAAAAAATCCTGGTCCTAATTCAATAATTGATTATTAATGAGAGAGAAATAATAACTTCTCTCAACATACAATACCTATTAAGTCCACACACAACCTATACCAGTGTCCCAAAAATACTCTTTGGAAAAGTTTTCTTATCTGATTTCTTGATTTTTTTCTTCCTCATAGGTTTTGGGAAGCCCCATAATTTTTAGCTTTCCTCTCTTAATGTCTTGCAGACCAGTCACTTCTATCTACATTGCTTCTAAACTTTTTGTTTTTTTGCAGCTGGATTATTTTTCTGAGTTTATACTTCGATTTCCATATTAATTTCCCCTACCATTCATTCCTCTAGTAAAATAATTCTACAATTCCATTGATATATTTTTCTGTGCATATTTCTGAACCATTGAGTTTTAGCATTATCTTACCTTGAAATTCCTTAGCTGTACCTATTTCTTTCTTTATTGCTTATTGTCATTTTTAATTAATTGTTTTTCTTCCTTTATTCCTTCAGTGTATTATCCATTTCATTATTTCTAGAAAAAATTTGAACTTTATTACTTATGCCATCATTGATGCCATTACATTATTATTATATTAACATACACTTATATATATTATACAATAATTATAGTGTAACATTATATAAATTTGTTATATATTAATAAAATATTAATACTACAATAATATTATTTGCTTCTGATGTATATGCATACATATGTATGCATGTTTATATGTAGATATGCACATATATACACACATTTTCTTTATGTTGGATTGCTTCCATTTGCTTATTCTTTTTTATGATTTAAAATTTTTCTTTTAGTGATTTTTGATAGTTTTGCTACTTTGGGGTGTTTCTATTGTTGCTTTTAAGGGAGATATTAAAGAACAAGGTTCTTTTCACTCCACCAACTTCCCAGAAGTCTCTTTTGGAAGAGATATCTAGCAGACAGTTGGAAATGAAGGACTGAAGGTCTTGGGAGAGGTCAGGTCTAGAGATATAAATTTGGGAATCATTAGAATAAGGGTGATAATTGAACAAGATTAATAAGATAATTGAATAAGATGAATAAGATTACTAAGGAGAGAGAAGAGGGCCCAGGACATGGCTCTGTGAAGCAAGAACATTTAGAGATGTTGTTGTTCGTCCTTTGTTTTCCGAAGAGGACCAATGACATCACAGGGGATGTCTTGACTTGCACATGAATTGGATTTATTCCATGAGGGGGACAAGGAGTAGTAATGGCATGAGAGACAGAAATAGAACCATGACTCTAAAACATCTTAGAAAACAAGGTCAATAGAGATTCATGGAGGAGGTAGTTGCCAATGTAAAATGCTTTTGAGAGATTAAGGAAGATGAACGTGGAAAAAAAGTCTATAGGACTTGCAATCATTGATTTAGAGTCAAAGGGGGCCTCAGAGGCAATCTATTCCAATCTCCTTTTTTACAAGTGAGGAAACTGAGGCCCAGGGAAGTTAAGTGGCTTTCTTACGGTCACTCAGGTAGTGAACCCAGGGCCATCTTCTGCTGAGTTGGAGTGCTGGAACCCTTACTGTCATTGTTGATCTGGCTGCAATACCCAACTTGAACTCCTGGACTCCTAATTCCTGAAACTCATACTCGGGCCAGATCAGAGACTCTGCTCTCTACAATTAGAATAGTAAAGAATGAAAAAAAAAAAAAATAATAATAATAATAATAATAAAGTGAGGGGGCAGTTAGGCAGTAGATAAAGCACTGGCCCTGGAGTCAGGAGGACCTGAGTTCAAATCCGGCTCAGACACGTGATACTCACTAGCTGTGTGACCCTGGGCAAGTCACTTAACCCTGATTGCCTTGCCAAAAAAATAATAATAATAATAATAGAATAATAAAGAATGAATTAAAAGACCAAAGATACAAGCTCCTTTCTCACAGGTCACATTGCCTAGGGATAAGGGGGAGGAGGACCTAAAGTTTTTTTCCCTTACCAAATGATGTCACTAACTCCCTTAGATTTGAATGTCACAAAAGCTCTGTCCTGTCCTGTGACAGACTATTTTAAAGACAAGGAAAGTTCCATTAATGTGGCCAATTGAAAAAGGTTGCTTCCTAGCACATGGTAAACTGCACCAAAATGCCTCTAGTCTCCCAGAAGCAGCTCTCTAGTATCTTCCATTTGGACCATGACATCTTAACCAACTAATGGTGTCTACACATGTGCCAGACCCCTCATTAGGCCTATAAGAATTAGAACCATTCTGAAAAGACAAACTGGTCAAAGGATTTGAATATAGCATTCTTAAAAAAAAAAAAAAGCACAAACCATCATTAACCACCTAAAAAAGTGCTTAAAATCACTAATAATCAGAGAAAAGCAAATTAAAATAATGTTGAAGCATCACTGCATGTCTATCAAATTGGCAAAGATGGTAAAAGTTGGAAAAATTGAATGTTGGCAGAGATATGGGAAAACAGGAGTGAGAATTCACTACTAATGGAGCTGACAATTAATTGGTTCAATCATTTTGGGAAACAAAGTAGATTATATTTGGATTGCACAAATTTATCACCTCTAAATAACTAGACTAAAATTGTTATTTAATTTTTAATATATTGGCTAAAGCCAACTAGAAGGCTGAGACCCCAGGGCTGGCAATCTATACCATTCCCTGGTATTTATTTAGTCATCGAAGTTTGTTTGGGTTCAGTAGCCAAATAGGGGAAGTGGGCTCCTTAATGTCACATTTTTTGTTTCATGACCCCCCACCCTCACCTCCAACCCTTGTCTTGAGGAAAGTTGCTAAATACAGAGTTGTGAATTAGTCTAGGGAATACTCTGTAAGACTATACTTTGCAGAAAAAGTGCCATCCTGGGTTGGTGGAAGAAATGCCCTTACCTGGGATTTCACTATACTAGTGAAATCACAGGTCTAGTTCCTATTCCCTAACCTAATGATAGAAACAGTAATGGGCTCAGAAATCTAAGGAGTTTCCTCAGAGAGGAGGGAGAAGTTAAGAAAAAAAAGTACTAAATGTACAGACATGAATCAGGTATAGGATGAGTGATTCGTTTCTACTCAAAGAGAGCAATGCTAAGCAAAAGAAAATCATAACTCATTGCATAATGATTAGAATAGAATTCAGCAATTTAGTTTATAGCTGCAGATACAATTAGCTGATACAGCTAAGCGTTATCTATAACTTTTGCCAAGCTGCTAATTAGGCACTTCATGTTTCACCTCTGCACTGGTACTGCCTTATCAGACAGCTAATCTTGATCTTCTCTGATGGTGTAGAGAGTTATGAGAAGTAACACTGCCACTGCCTTGCTGATGGGAGATGCTGCTGCTACTGTGTCCAAAGATAGCCAAGCCTTTTAGGTTCTCACAAGGCCCTAAACCAGAAAAAAAAAAAAAGACAGTAAAAGAAGGTTGTCCCTTTCTAGGCACTGGCCTTATGCTGGGGCACTCCCTCTTCACCCTTCCCAATCCTCCTGACAGATCAGGTTCTTTCTCATACTTGGAAACCACAAGGAAGAGAGTAGCCAAAAGGTTGTTACTATCTTTAGTATATCCCCAGCAGCCAATCAGGCCACTCACCTCAAAGATGAGTCATTCTTGGCCAAAAACTGAGCCTTCCCCCACCAGAAAAAAAAATTACCCTTGAGATCCTCCAGATTGGTGACTACAGGTGGTCTGGAGAAGTAACAGGAAAGGGCATTCACTAAAAATGTTTGTTTTCTTGGCATTTATGTTGGGTCCTATATGCATTTAAACCTACATGTATTGGTTATATGCAGATTACATACATTACATACAGATTAGTGTTAGTATTTCCCAAAAGGTTACCCAAAGTCCTCATGCCCATTTGCCCATGCCTTAGATTTTCTTGATGATCTGTAGGTGAATTTTTATTGCAAATAAGCATTTAAAATAAGATGTGCTATGCTTGTCTCTCCTCTTCTCTTCCACTCCACGTCTTCCCTCTTTTCTTATACCTTCAGTACCCCTGCTGCTTATCTATACCCAATCCCTTTTAGCCATCTCTTCTCTGGCCTCAGCATCATCATAAAAGTAAGGAGTTTCCTCCTGGTTTTTTTTCTTACTTTTCTTTGCACTTTACACCAAGGAGGAAGAAGTGTGGGGTAGACAGCAGGTGGTGCTGTTTAGCAATTAGGAGTCAGCTGGAGATAGGAGAAAACTCCATAACTAGAAATGGATTGTAGTTTGAGCAATTCAGCATGGCCACCATCAGAACTCTTTCTTCAGACTCAGGGGAAGGTGTGGGAGAGATTGAAATCTTTTTTTTTTTTCCCTGCTTGGCCTCTTTTAAGGTTCCCTGGCTGGCCTGTAGAGATATGACAAGCCTGCAATGTGCCTATGCCGGCATCCAAAACATCTATTGAATGCAGTTTTGGCACAGCCCATGGGTGGTGACTGCATTGGGTCAATTCTGGCTTGCCTGGGAGTGACAGAGAGCCGTTCACACCTGCCTTCTACCATGGGGGTCATATTTACTATGCATTCCATTCCATTAGCTCTGTGTTCCGCCTCCAACATTGTTAGGGTTCTAGGGCAAGACCCCGTGAAAGGAGATATGATAGTAACATAGAATTACAGATCTGGAGTTGGAAGGGCCCTCACAAGCAATTTAGTACAACTCCTTTCTTTTGCAGATGAGGATACTAAGGGTCAGAGAGAGGAAGTTACCTGCTCAAAGTCACTCAGGTCATTCAGAGGTAGAATTTGAACTGAGATCCTCTGACTTCCTAGAGCCAACATTCCTTCCATGGTACTCTATGTACAGAGACAGTGTGCTCAATCAATCAATCAATCAACATTTATTAAGCATCTACTAAGTGTCAGGCACTGTGCTAAGGGCTGGGGATACAAAGTGAGGCAAAAGGCAATCCCTGCCTAATGGGAGACACAACTTGCAAACAAATATATACAGGATAAATAGGAAATGATTTGAAAGGGAAGGCACTAGAAATAAGAGGGCTTAGGAAAGGCTTAGGAAAGGTGAGGTTTTAGTTGGGACTTAAAGTGAGTCTGGGAGGTTAGCAGTCAGAAAGAGCACTAGCTTTATACTGAGAGGCCCTGGGTTTGAGCCCCAGTTCTCTTTTCACTCCCTGTGTTCTGCCACTTTCTAGTTATGTGACCATGCCATAGTCCTTCAGTTTTCTGAACCTCAGTTTCTTAATTTGTAAAATGAAAAATGGGTTGGATTAGATGATCTCTAAGGTAGCTAGCTGCCAGCTTTAAAATCTGCCATAAGCCTTATAATCCTCTGCCCTTAGCTGAGCCTTTCAGAGCAGGTTATTTTCCTAATTACGACCTTATAGAGTATTTAGAAATCTGGCAAGGCAGTTAGTTTTTCAGTAATTAAATGTTTGATAGTTCCTTTTGCTATTTTTACCTGCTTGTATTTCTATATATATTTTTATTATTTTATCTAATTCTATAAAATAATCCATTGGCATTTTGATTGGTATTGAATTTAGTCTATAAATTACCTTAGAAAGGTTTTAAATTGTTGATATCTTGGTTTGACTTATCCTGGGGCAAAGGATTTACTCCCAGTTGTTTACATTTCTGTGAAAAGTTTTTTTTTTAAAAATTGCCCTTACATTCTTGTGTGAGTTTTGGTTTGTTTAACACCCAAATCCTGCCTCAGTCAATAACTACCTCTTTGGGCCTTGATTTCCTCCGCTGTAAAATTAAAGTAGGTTCTAGCTCTAAATCTATGGTCCTAATCTTGCGTGTTAAAAAAAAAAAAAAGGACAGATCCCTATCATCTGCACAGAAAAGGTCAAACTCTCTAGCCAAACATTCGAGGCCGTCCAAAATCTGGTGTCACCCACCTCTTTTGTGATTTGCTAGTTTTTTTTTCAAATTTAACTTTATTAGAAATTTAGCATTAAACATCAATACAAACAACTTTGCTTGCTTAGTAACTATTTATGTGCAATGAATGAAGTATCATAATTCTTTTTCAGTTGCTTTTTTCTAAGTCTCCGACAGTATTGCTTGTTTAGTGATTTATGTTCACTTTTCCACAGAGAATCATCCTGTGAACTCTATTCTTGTGGTTCTGGTTTTTTTTTTTCTTTATGGTATCTCATGTAAAATTCTTTCCCAAATTTTCTCAAAATTACTTCTCTAAATTTCTCCATAATATTCCAATAAGTTAATGTACCATAAGTTCTTTAAGTATTTCTCTTTTGTTGGATTTTTAGATTGCTCCCATTTTTTTCAATTCCTTATAATGCTGCTATGAAAATATTTGAACAAAAGTGTTTTGTTTTTTTTTTTTTGTTATTGCCTTTAAAAATACTGTGAGGTTATATTTCCAACAATGGAAATATTGGTCAAAGGGTATGACTATTTTTGTAACATGTTATGTGTACTGCCACTATATGCAATAGAAAATTCTACTAGTTTGTAATTCTACCAGTAATGAATAAGTGTACTTGTTTCTCATAACCCCTCTAGCATTGGATTTTCTTGCTTTTGTTTTTTTTTTCTACTATGATAGATACCTCAACATTGCTTTAATTTGCAACTCTGACTATGAACAAGGTTGGACATTTTTTCCAAGTGATTATTAGCAAATTATCTTTACTCTTTTGAAAATGACTCTGTTTATTTCCTCTGACCATTTATTCATTATTGATGGGGAGTGACTACTTTTGTGACTTTTGAAATTTTCCTATTTTCTTGTTCAATGTACTGTGTGTTGTAGCCCAGCAGTCCACAAACTTTTACATCTCGGGGCTCCTTTACACTCTTAAAAATTATGGAAGACTTCTGTTTATGCGGGTTATAGCTAGTGCTACTTACTGTGTTAGAAATTAAAACATTTTAATATTATCATGAAAATAATTTTGAAAAGATCCCAGAGAGCCTCAGAGGTCCTTGGACCACACTTTGAGAACCATTTCTCTATTTTACCACTCTCTATTTCTGACTGTGCCCTGTTTTTTTTTGCCTTTGTGCTTTTGTTCAATTTGTTTCCTATACTGGAAATATCTTCTCTTTCCTTCTATAACTGATGAATTGTTTCTCATCCTTTACAGCCTTCTTCAAAAGACTTCCATGAAGCTTTGCCTCTTCTCTCTTTCCCCCCTTAGCCTCATGTAGCACTTTGCAGCTTTACTCTAGTAAAATTATTGTGAACTATTATGCATATGGGATCATTAGATTTTAGAGTTGAAAGGAATCTTAGAGATGTTTTCTGTATAGGCATTAGCTCAACACCTCATTTTATATTATCTTATTTTTATCATTCTAATATCTAGTATTAGTACAATGCTCTGCACATAGTAGTTATTTAATAAATGTTTTTTGAATGAAATTTGAATATTACAACAAGGTGCAACAGATTTCTAGGTCTGGAGTCAGAAAGACTTGAGTTCAAATCAGGTCTTAGACACAGTGATGATGTATGAAAAGTTTGAGAGACATAGTTTCTGGGTAATTAATCATTTTATTAATTATTGCCAGTGGATAATTAATAAAAGGGGTCAGTGGCACTCTCAAATGCCAAAGATGGATCATGGTGGCTTCTTGAAGAGTGAGTGTTCCTGACAGGTGGCAATCAACTCTGATTGGTTAACAATTAATGAGAATAATGAATATGATAATGAAAGGTGGACCTATTCTAATGAGGGGCTGGGGGATGTGACTTTGATTATGCCACTTTTACTCCCTGATCTCCCTCAGCCCTGGGCAATCTAGACAAAGGATCTACACCCCTCACCCCCCTAAAGCCTAAGTAGAACACAATGGGCTTCCCTACTTGGGTGGGGTCTGAATAAGATTGAGGAGGAAGGCTTTCATTATCAGCAATGTCCTTCAGATACTGATTTGACCTAGTAAAGGGTGAGGAAATAGGAAGGAAAAAAACCCTGTATCTCCCCAATAAATTAATTATTTAATATAAGGGAGAAATAACCATTTCTCTCACTATGTGACCCCGGGCAGGTCATTTAATTTCTGTCTGCCTTAGTTTCTTCATCCGTAGAATGAGGATAATAATAGCACCTGCCTCTCAGAGTTATTGGGAGGATCAAAAGATAGTATTTGTAAAGTGCTTAGCACAGTGCCTGACACATAGTAAGTGCTATATAAATACTTGTTTCCTTCCATTTCCTTAAATAGCTCATCAACCTTTAAAAGCTGTTAGCATTTCAATTAAATGATCTCTAAAGTCCCTCTGATCCGTAATATTCTGCTGTTTTATGATTTTATAAGCATTACTTAGTGGAAGTCTTTAGAAAACAAGCTTTCATATATAGATACAGATGATTTTTGCATTGCTATATAATTATTTGTAGGGGCAGCATGGATGGATTGCCAGATTCCAGTCATATAATTTCCCTGAGCCTCAGGGAGCTTTTTAAGATTAAATTAGGGGAGGTTACTGTTTTCTACATAGAGGAAATCTTAAGTCTTTGACATATGGTTTACATATGAAAATGGTGTGAAAGTACTTGAAGATGGTTAAAAACTGTCTTATTATATTAAGTAGTTTAAATGTTCTTCCCACAATCTCCAAAGGAGTTGGGTTTCCACTATCTCAAGACGTCTCTCTTCCTATACTTTCAATCTTTTTAGCAAACTCTTAGTACACAAGTAAACAAAACCCCTTGCCTGTCTGAATGATCATAGATTCAGTCAGTGATGTCCAAATCAATGAAGTCTCAAATCCTACTATGACCCAACTCTAGCAAAGACAGGCGAATCTGTCTCAGTGATTAGAAAACTTTAGTAGACTTGGGAGGCAAAGGCCATATTCTTATCTAAGCTTTATTTCACCCTTTTGTTGGAGGCTCCTTCTAACACAAAAAAGCCTGGGTTGGGGATATCTCACTGCTCTGGCTCCTTTCCCCCATCCATTTAGAACCTTAGAATGTCAGCGTCTAGCACTCTTCCATCATAGACATCAGCTCCCCTTAGAAATACTCAGTATTGCAAGGCTTAAAATGCAAAACAATTTTATTTACAAATGAAAGGACATCAATTTTGGAGGGAGGACTGAGGGTACCTGATACAACCCATAAGGCCTCGACCTAGATAAATAGTTAGTTTGGCCCATTTTAAGTAGTCACCTTTTAGGACTTCATTTTTCGCCTTTTGCTTGCATCCTCATGGAGAGTCTAGTAAGGCAGTAATGGAGAGGGGGGTAGATGAAGAGAGCAGAGATACATCTTGCATTCCATGCCACCATCAGCAATGATATCTTGTAATAGAAGCACGTGGTATCATCCAATGGCTACAGTCCAAATGGAGCTGGTGAGAGGAGTAGAGAATCTGGTGCTGGGGACTGAGATCTTGCTGAAGAAACAGCAGGTCCCAGAGCCAAGGTGTCTTTTGGTGCTAAGGTATGGGCTCAGATTCTTTCCAAAGGGTGCTGCAATACCTTAGGTATGGATTTCAGCTGGGCCCAAAGCTGAAGATAATAGAGACTACAGCCAACCATCTGACTGCTGGTATGGGTTCTGATTTTTTTTCAAGGGCACTGCAGTACTCTAGGCCAGGACTTTAGCTGAATCTACATCCGCAGACTAGTGATGGTCAATCAGAGACATTATCAGTCGATACTCAAGAGCAGGTCTAAGGGGCCCATCAAAGTGACTTTACTTAGCAGAGACTCTACAATCCAAAAAGACCAGCATGAGGATATCACAAGAAGACATGAGTGGGGGGCACCCTGGCCTGACTGCCCCAAAGCTCTACGTTGCCTTAGCCACATGAGTCCCCTACACGGATGCCTCTGTTCTTTGAAATCTACAGGTATCCTCTCTTCCCATCCAAACAGTGTGTATTTGTGGAAGACTGTGCTCCAGCTTTATGGAGGGGAGATGTTTTATTACTACTTTTCTTACTATGCCATGTTGTTGTTGTTGTTCAGTCACGTCCAATTCTTTGTGAGTCTATTTGGGTTTTCTTGACAAAGATGCTGAAGTGGTTTGCCATTTCCTTCTCCAGCTGATTTTACAGATGAGGAAACTAAGGCAAACAGGATTAAGTGACTTGCCCAGGGTCACACAGTTAGTAAGTGACTGAGGACAGATTTGAACTCAGGAAGACGAGTCTTCCTGATTCCAGACCCAGCACCCACTATGCCATTTTAATGAATGTCTTTGTTTGAGCTGTTTCTTCTGATTGACTACCAAAAAGTAAACATATTGCAGAGGACTTGTAGGAGAGCCAATCTGGAATCTGGGAAAGTTATCCCTCCCTTCCAAGGGACCCAACCTTCGAATATGGGTTGGAGGTGTAGTCCAAAGGAGCACTAGGAGAACAATAAAGCTATGCCCTAGGAGGCAGAGATAATGGAGATAACCTTGCTAGGTACTGAGCTTCAGGAATCAAAAGGTGACTGATGGCACCTCCCAAAACCCCCTGGGGGATGGGTTCAGGAAAGCAGTGAATGGGGGCCAATGAGGAAATGCAGGCAAATGGATAGTAAAGGTGAACAGTTTTGGAGGAGCAAAGTAGTACTGTAAGCTACAGGGACTCTACAAGTCTCTGGAGGAAGGTTTGCCCTCCAAGGTATATGGGTCCAACTCTCTATTATTGGGTGAAAGTCTTTTCTATGTCCATTAATTTATTTTTAAATGTTATTGATAGCTTCTGTTTTTATATTATCTTCATTTCCTAACCCCCCTCTACCCAAAGAGCCATAACTTATAACAAAAAATGAAAACAAAAGAGAAAAATAAAAGTACTCAAGTAAAACTAACATATCAATGAAGTCCAGCAGTGAATGTTGGCCTTCTATCTCCATAGTCCCCTGCATTTGGAACTTGCAATCCAATAGGAGAAAAGTCATGTACAAGTAATTCAACAGATGGAAATAGAGGGCAGTACATTTCGGGAATGAGGGAACAAAGAAATGAAGAGAACAAAGGCGCACAAACCAAAAAGGCAGAATGAGAACAACGGACAACTAGCTCAATTAGGCCATAATGAAAGACAATTGAAAGGTCATAGTGTGAGACAAGTCTGGAGCAAGTTTGTGGAGATCTTTGAATGGTAAGATCAAAATTTAAACTTGAGCACAATGCATCTGAAGTCAGAAGTCCTGGGTTCAAATCCCAATTATTTCACTTACTACTTGTTGGACCTTGGGCAAATTTATTTACTTCTACTAACCTCAGTTTCCTTAACAATCGGCTAATCAACAAGCATATCTTAAACATTTATTATGTGCCAGACATTGTGTGAGGTGCTATGGATACAAAAACAAAAATGAGAGGAAGAGAGTAAACACATACACATAAAAATATATGCAGAATAAATACATGGTAATTTTTCAAAGGGAGGTGCCAACACCTGGGGGAGTAGGAAATGTTTTGTGTAGGAGGTGGCACTTGAGCCGAGCATTGAAAGAAAGTAGGGATTCTTTATGTTAGAAATGAGGAGGGAATACATTCTAGGTAGGGTTCACAGCCTGTGCAAAGGTCCAGAGATGGGAAACTGAATGTCAAGGTGGAAGAACAGTACAAAATGGCCAGTTTGACTATAATATAGCATGAATTAAAAGGAGTAATGTTTATATGAGCAAGCCTTATAAGGTAGATTGGAGCCGAAGGTTTTAAGTGCCAAAGGGGAGATTTTGTACTTGATCCTGGGGTAATAGGGAGCCACTGAAGTTTGTGGATCAGTAGACTAACACAGTCAGGTCTATGTTTTAGAAATATCAAGGTTGGTTGTTGTCGGTGGTGGTGGTAGTCCTTTGTTCTCAGAGACATGGAAAATATCAAGGTAGATTAGAATGGGAAGAAATTTGAGGCAGGACAATGATAGGGTTGTGCTTTACATAGCTCCAAAGATCAAAACTGGGAACAATGAACAAATGCTACAGAAAGGCAGATTTAGGGTTAAAAAAAATTTCCTATCAAACCTATCCAAAAGTGAAATGGATTTCCTCAGGAGATAGTGGGTTCCCCTTCACTGACCAACTTCCAGCAGAAGTTAAACGGAGCACTTGCCAGGGATTTTTACAAAGGGAAGCAGTTATGGTATGCACAGATTCCTCCCAACTCTGAGATTCCCTGACTATTTGACCTCTGAGATTCCTTCTAGCTTCAGATCTTAGGAACAACTTTATTTGGTAGGCAACAAGGAGCAAAGGAAGATTTTTGCATAGTTGGTGTTTTTAAAACCAAGCAAAAATATCCTCCTCCCCCTCAAAAATTTTATTTTTTAAAACTCCCTTTTAAAATCCTTCCTTATGCATTTTTATAAAATACTCTCATGTATATTTATCTGCGTCTTCTTTCATCTTGCCTTTGGAATGTAAACCCCTAGAGAACAAAGAACCTGCCTTGTTTTGAATTAGCTTCCAGCAGGCTTTGGACACAAAGTAGAACAGTCTGCAGACTAGGGGGATGGACCTTTTGAGAGAACAGTCCTTTTGCTTTTTCTCTTAGACCAATGACACTCAGACAGCCAGAGTATTTTTTTTTTCATTTTAAAAAATTATTTTTATTATAAGCATGAACATTTCAATATGCAAAGAACAGCAAAAGAGGACTACGTATAAAATCGTGAACTTCTATTATACATGTAGTGAGCCTCACTTGTAGTGAGGCCCTTGTGTGCTGGGGCTGCCCCACCCCCTTTTTCAGCTAGCCTGAAGGGAGGCAGATAGACATCTCTAGCCTTTTCTAGCGTTTATCCCTTCTCCAAGGGAGACTTTCATTCCTGCCAGGAGGAGAAGCAGGAAATTGGGGCCAGACACCACCCTTCTGCCCTCCTCAGAGAGAGGGCGTACCAGATAAGAAATATATCTATCAGCTCCCTTAAATATTGTTAGTCTAGGCAGGGGTGGGGAACCTGCAGCCTCCAGGCCACATGTGGCCTTTTAGGTCCTCAAGTGTGGCCCTTTGACTGAATCCAAACTTCACAGCACTTGAGGACCTAGAGGGCCACATGTGGCCTCGAGGCTGCAGGTTGCCCACCCCTGGGGGATATAATCAGGTTCAAGCTAACTTCTGACTGCTGTATCATTATTGGTGGGGAAGGAGGACCCCAAGTTTCACATCCAAGGCTTGACCCCTTTCCCACCAAATTCCAGTTCCACAATGAACATACACAGTGAATAGTGAAGACACTCATTTATTCAAATCATAGCAAAACAGAAATCAGAGAAGGTATATATAAAAGAATACACAGACAATACAGAGTGAAGGAAAGAGCTCTTCCACTGGGAGGTAGGTAACTTAGCTCAACCAAGAGAAACCTTGTCTCATCCAAGGTGGTTGTTGTTGTTTGTCCTTCATTCTCGAAGAGTACCATGGAATCAGGAAGGTGATGCCATGACTTGCAAGTGAATTAGATTTAAGTGAGGGAGGGCTGTGCAAAGTCACCAGCCTCACTTTCTCCTCTGGAGCCATCTGGGTCCAGTAGCCAGATATAGAGCAGGAGATGGCCCCGATGCAGTGGGGGAAACTCCCCAAAGCCTCTAGAGTAGCAATCTGGGAACAGGGACATAATGGATACTGCTGGCTCCTCTCATGTCTTCCTGGAGTTTTCCTTTAGCAACCTGAAGTCCGGTTGACCTCCTCAGTCTTTCCTCTCCAAGCTGGAAGCCAGAAGGGCTCAATGCAACTGGAAGTTTGAAGGGTCTTAAAGAATACTGAAGAAGTTCCAAAGGACCCATGATGAAAAATGCTGTCAACCTCGGTAGAGGGAACTGATGAACTCGGAATACAGATTTCACTTTCTTTGTGTTTCTTGCTTTTTATTTATTTTTTTTTTGTAGCATGACTAATATGGAAATGTTTTGCATAACTTCATATGTATAATTTTGTTTTGTTTTTTTGGTGAGGCGAGTGTCTGACGCTGGATTTGAACTCAGGTCCTCCTGACTCCAAGGCCAGAGCTCTATTCATTGTGCCACCTAGCTGCCCCCACTTCATATGTATAATTGATATCATAGTGCTTCCTTTCTCAATAGGTAGGGAAGTGAGAAAATTTAGAACTCAAATTTTTAATGAATGTTGAAAATAAATAAATGAATGATTTAATAACAACAAAAAAAAGAATACTGAAGAAAACTGGAGCTCCTCCATTCTCTCCAACTCAGTCCTGCCCCTCATACAGGGCAGAGAATTCATCTCAACAACAAGAATCCCATATAAATGGGCTCTGAGACTGGGGTTACACATATATTTTGTGGTTTTTTTTTAAGCCGATATTAAATTTGACACAATAGTGGCAAACCCCAGCCCCTCTTCTCTGTGTTCTATTCTGAACTTTCTTCTCTCTCTCTCTCTTTCCCTCTCTCTCTCTCTCTCCCTTTCCCCTCTCCTTCCCTCCCCCTCCCCCTCTTACTTTTTACATGTTACTTTTATTTATGGCTGCTATTGCATCATGTTCATTTGTGGATACATCCTTTTCTCCTCCCCTTCTCCGCCAGCCAAACTCTGGTTAAAATTTTTTTTTTGTGAGAAAAAAAATCAACTTATTCAAGCTAACCAAACACTAGAATATATAAAGCATACAAAATAGTAAAAATAATCATGATTATAATAACTAGTATTTATATGTGCTTTAAGGTTAGCAAGGTGCTTTATAAATACTATTTCATTTTATCCTCACAACAACCTTGGGAAGTAGGTGCTATTGTTATTCTCATTTTACAAATGAGAAAACTAAGGCAGAAAGAGGTTAAGTGACTTGTCTAGGGTTTCTCTGTATATTGTTAATGTTTCAACAATGCTCTTGTCTTTTTTTAAATTAATTTATTTTTAGTTTTCAACATTCACTTCCATAAGCTTTTGAGTTTTAAATTTTCTCCCCCTTCCTTCCCTCCTCTGTCCCCAAAACAGCATGCAATCTGATATAGGCTGTATGATCTTGTCTTTTTTTTTTTTTTTTACATCACTATTACTACCCATTCCTTCCCTCCATAACTTATTTCACTCTGGGAAAAAAAAAAGCCCCTCCTTGTAGCAAATAGTCAAGCAAAGTGTAGTGACAAATACAGCCAAGCAAAACAAATGGACCCATTTCTCTTTCTCCACCTCTAATGCATCATCTCTCCACCAAAAAGTGAGAAGCAAATCTTCTGAAGTTATGATTGGTCACTTCACCAATCAGAGGTTTTAAGTTGTTCAAAGTTGTTTTCCTTTACATTATTGTAGTCGCATAAATTGTTCTGCTGGAAAACAATTTGGAACTATGCCCTGTGCATACCCTTCGACCTACCATACAACTACTAGACTTACATCACAGTCAAACGTAAAAAAGCCTTATATGTACACAACTATTTATAGCAATTCTTTATAGGGACAAAGGCCTTGAAACTAAGGGGAATCCCATCAGCTGAGGAATGGCTGAACAAATTATGGCATATGAATGTAATGGGATATTATTTTACTACGGGGAATGATGAAAGGGATGGTTTCAGAGGAAACTGGGGAGGCTTTGAGGAACTAATGTAAAGTGGGCAGAATGAACAGAACAATTTATACAATAACAACAACATTAATAATGATAGTTCATTATGTATATGAAGAAATATAGCTTTCAGGTGGAAGTTTTGGACAGAAAATAAATTTGTGACATAAATATGTGTTTAAGTCACCCTGTAAAAGATGTAGGATGATTCCTTACTTGTATGTCAGCTATTTGATGATTTGAAGGGGGAATAAAAATAACATTTATATTTTAAAAAAACCTAGAAAATGTAAGTATGAAGAAACAGTTTCAAGGGCACAAAATAAGATAGAAAACTTAAGGGCTATAGGGAATTATGGTCCCTTAGCTCATTTGCATATAATTGTTTTATGATTAAAGAAAATTAAACTAAAAAAATTAGAAATCACATAATTATTTGGAGACTAAGGTATGATTTAAAAAGAACTACTAGGGGCAGCTAGGTGGGGCAGTGGAAAGAGCACCGGCCCTGGTGGTCAGGAGGACCTGAGTTCAAATCCAGCCTCACTGTGTGACTCTGGGCAAGTCACTTAACCTATCAAACTTATGGATAGATGAATAATTTGTGAATAAACAAGAGATAGAGAGCAGTGTGAGGTGTATGGAAGTAAATTTTATGGTTTTCCTGGAGGTTATGGCAACACCCAAGTGGTGCTTTCAAAGATTATACTTTACTTATTGGTTGGCCCAGCTCACCCTTGTAGAATATTCTTATTAGGGTAATAGCAGGTTGGTCAGTTAGTAGATTGAGCTTCCAGGTGATAGGCCCTGGCCAATCAGGAGAAAGCAGGGCAAATGTTTGAATGGAATTGCCCCACTGGCTAAATTGAAAAATTGAATGTTATAAGTAAAACAACAGCAAAATGTATATAATAAATATAACCCAAGCTCTGGACTCACATGGCTTGGTTCCAGTTGTGGGTGTGCTCCAAAAGATCTTTATCTCTTTGGCTGATATGTCCTTGACCAGAGTTTACTCTCAGAAATCTCAGAATATAGTTCATGTCTAGGTTTCTGCTGATGTGGCTAAATGGGGTCCCTAATTCCCATACAAGAATGGATAATTTCAATTACATTAAATTAAAAAAGATTTTGTACAAATAAAACAAATGTAGCCAAGATCAGAAAGAAAACAGAAAATTGAGGGAAAAAATTTATACACAGTTTCTCAGATACAGGCTCACATCCCAAATATATAAAGAATTTTGTCAAATCTGTAAGAATATGAGTCATTCCCCAACTGATAAGTCTTCAGAGATGAACAGGCAGTTTTCCGATGAAGAAATGAAAACAATTTAAAGTCATATGAAAAAATGCTCTAAATCATAATTGATTAGGGAAATGAAAATTAAAACAACCTTGAGATATCATTTTACACCTATCAGATAAGCTAAAATGATTGAAGGGGAAAGTGACAAATGTTGGAGGGCATATGGAAAATTTGGGACACTAATTTACTGTTGGTGGAACTGTGAATTAATCCAACCATTTTGGAGAGCAAACTGGAATTATTGTCCGTCTCTTTCTTAAGCTTAGACAAACAATAAAACAATAAATCAAGTCCTGGTTTATATTATTTTGCTTACTGAAAATTTAGTGATGGGCTCTTATGAATCTGTTCTAGTGGGTTCTAGTACGCTCTGCCCAATAAACCTCTCTTTTTCCTCCCTCCCAGAGTGCCATTTTACATTTTAAAAATTAAAAAAAAAATAGGAAGGGAAAGAAAAAAAAATCAGTAAAACCAATCGACTGAAAAGATCTGACATTACATGCACTGTTCCATACTCATGGACCCTGACCTCTGCAAAATGAGTTTGGGGAGTACACCAGGATTTTTTTTTTTAAGAGGCATGTCTGGCTCTTGCCTGCCTGAAGAACTGATTCCTTTCTTTTCTAGCTTCCTTCGGATCTTGGGATCCCTTTGGGCCTCCTACCAAGATGAGGTTCCCCTCAGACCTCAGCCCAAATATGAAGCTTGAAGATATGGAGATCCTGGGGCATGCTGGAACCCCCTTGTACTTGCTCATGAGAACAGATCATTCAGTGCTTAATTTATTGTTTTGTTGATTGCTTAGATTTAATAAAATGATAGAGAAAATGTTAATAATGCAAATTAAGGGTAAAAATATATCATAGAGAGATTTTCTGAAGAGCTGGTTGTTAAACATTTGCCGGTACACCCCTGCCATTATGCCTGACTATAATGATTTTGTCTCAGCTGTTAATTCTGTGCACCTTCCTGGGCAGGTTGTGCTCAATCTCTCAAGGAACATTTGCCTACAGTCTGCCTCACCACTCAAGTACTTTGCCCTATTCAATTCAAACAGTATGCTATAGCTGTGAGAACACAGGTCTCAAGAGGCAGAAGACAAATATAGCTTCAAGTTCCAGCTGTATTCTGAGTGCCAGACAAGCTTTGTAAGCTTGGGCAAGTAACTCCACTTCTGAAAATCGAATCAAAAATCAGATCAAACCAAAAAGCATTTATTGAGTGCAGTGTCTGGCTTACAGTAGGTCTCTACAGTAGGCTCTGACATTCTGTAATTCTGAATCTAATAAACATGCTTTGCCTTTGGCAATGGGGATACAAAGTTGAAAAATACATAGTTACTGTTTTGAAGAAGTTTGCAATGTAATGGGTAGGATGAGAGATATACAAATAACTATTATACAAAGAAATGAGACAAGCCAAAAGCAGGGCCCAGGCAACGTTCTATGAGAAATATGAAGGAGAATAGTAAGAACAGTCAGGAATGACAATATTCAGCTTCCACCCATGGTGAAGGAAGGGTCATTTCACCATGGAGCTCTTTGACCATCTCCCATTGGCTGTCGTCAAGACAAATTGCATTCTCCACCCCAAGCAGTAAAAACACTCCTTGGGATCTATCAGTAGTTGGTTATTGGTGCCCAAGAAACTGGAGACCCACAGATTTCTCCTTGGAAGCAGAGGAATGACTATATTTGCTGAGTATACACTGATTATTTGTAGGACGTTTAATCTCAAGATCAAACATGTCACTCTACTAGATAAATTCTTTGCAGGGTTATTGGATTAGCAGGATCAGAAAAATGTCATACCAACAACGTATCTGCAATTCAGCAAGGCATTTGGCATATTATTTTATGGTGTTGGGGTTTTTTTTTTGTGGGCAAGATAAAGTAATATGGACTAGATTGTCATAGTCATTAAGTTAATTCAGAACTTGTTGAATGATTAGACCCCAAGGAGTGGCGATAATAGTTGATATCAAACTGGAGGGAAGTTTCTAGTAGAGTAGTCTAGGTACTTGTCCTTGGCCTTGGGCTATTCCACACTAATATAAATTACTTAGATGAAGCATAGATGACAGGCCTATCAAATTTACAGGTGACAGGAAACTGGGCACCATATTACAGAATATCCATATGTAATAGGTAACATATTCCCCAATACAACCAGGATCTTAAAAGATCCCAACAGGTGAGAACAATGTGCTGAACTTAATTTGGTGAAAATTAATGGAAACAATGTAAAATCCTATACTAGAGGTTTTTTTCTTTCTGGTTTCCGACTCCTTCCGATTACATGTAACACTTGGATTTAAAAAAAAAAATGTAATGGACTGGATACTAAGTGGTGCTAGAATGCCAGGCCTGGAGTCGGGAAGACATCTTGCGTTCAAATCTTACCTTACTTAACTAGCTGTGTTACCCTGGGCAAGTCACTGAATCCGGTTTGCCTTGGTTTCCTCATCTGTAAAATGAGCTGGAGAAGGCAATGGCAAACCACTCCAGTATTTCTGCCAAGAAAACTCCAATTGGCATCACAACTGAAACGACTAAACAAAACAATAATGTACAGGATGGAGAAGGCACAGGTAGACAGCAGTTCATGTGAAAAAGATCTGGGAATTTTAGCAGATTGCGAGCTCAACATGACACGGAAACCAACCAACCAAACAAAAACTTAGACCACATGAAGAGAGGCATAGTGTCTAAAATACTAGAGGTGATTGTCACGCTACATCATGGGCTTCTTAGACAATATTGTAAGGATTGTGTTTACTTCTGGGTGCCATATTTTAAGATGGACATTGATAAACTGAAATGTGTCCAGAGGAGGGCAGGTAGGATGGTGAGGGCATTAGATACCTTGCCATATTACCACTGTTTGAAGGAAAGGGACACATTTAGCCTGGAAGAGAGAAGACTTAGTAGGAGGCAAGGCATGATTATGTCTTCTTGTTTGAAAGGCTATCATGTGAAGAGGGTTGGTGGGGTGGATTAGGTTCTGGAGGGTAGAATTAAGATTACTGGGTAAATTTTGGATCATTTAAAGGAAGAACTTAATAACTGTTTTTTGAGGGGAAAGAGGTTTCAGACCTGTGTTTTCATTGATATAGAAAATTCCCAGTGTGGAAGCTCCTTTCATTGATTTAGATCATCAACTTATTTATAATATCTTAAAGAGGGGGCTAGTTGTACTTAAGAGGACTAGTGACTACATAGTCAGATAACTAGTATATATTTGAAGCAGCACTTGAACCCAGATCTTCCTATCTCCAAGGTTGATCTTGGTAGCGTGATTTAGGTTATACCTTGTTTAAGAGACTCAGGATCCTCAAGCACCAAGTAGTGCTACCTCTCTTTTGACGGTTGAAGTTATCCAAAATGGACTGATTCAGTTGATAGTGGTTTCCCTCCCACCAAAGGACCTCAAAATGACTATTCGTCTGGAACGTTATAAAGGTCATTCTTGCTCATGTATGAGTTGGACCAGATGACCTCTGATGTCTCCTTCAACTCATATATTCTGTGATTCTGATTCCCTGTCTAGAAAAGAAAACTAGCACCAATGAATGGATCATAGAACCAAAGATTTAGCGTGGGAAGGGATTGCAGAGGTTGTTTATTGAACACCTTCATTTTGCAGACAAGAAAACTGAGGCCTGAGAGGTAAAAGTAACTTTCCTAATTTCACAAAGGTAGTAAAAAGCAGAGTTATAATTTGAACCCAAATCCTCTGCCGCCAAGTCCAGTGCATTTTTTCCCTACTCCCCAAGTTACAGAAAAGCAGATTTGAGGTCAACATATAGAATAATTAGGATACCTTCTCTCCCATCTGCTTTTCAGCTTCTTTTTGTGTGTTGTCTTCTCCCTTTCGATTCTAAGATCCTTAAGGGCAGGGACTATTTTTCTTTTTTGAATTTGTAACCCCAGCTCATAGCACAATAGGTGTTTGGAACATGGTGGTCAGTCATTGTCATGTCTGACTCTTTGTGATCCTATGGACCAGAGCATGCCAATATTGTCCATGGGGTTTTCTTGGCAAAGATATTGGAATGACTTGCCATTTCCTTCTTCAGTGGATTAAGGCAAACAGAGGCCAAGTGACTTGCCCAGGGTCACACAGCTAGTGAGTGAGTGTATGAGGTCAGATTTGAACTCAGGTCTTCCTGATTACAGGCCCAGCACTCTATCCAGTGAGCCACCTAGCTGCCTCCCATTAGCACATAGTAGGTGCTTAATAAATGCTCTCTGTCTTTCCTGATACCTCTTAATTCTAGTTCCTTCTCCCTATTATTTCCTATTTATGGCTAACAGATAGAGCACTGGGCCTAGAGTCAGTAAGACCTGAGTTCAAATCAAGTCTCGGACACTTAATAGCTGTGTAACTTTGGGCAAGTCACTTAATCTGTTTGCCTCAATTTCTTCAACTGTATATAACAAAGGAGGTTTTACAAAGGAATATTTTTTTACATCAAAAGCATAAATACAAATATATAGACTCACTCCTCTACTACATAAGAGGCATGTTTTCCTCTCCCTCCCCGGCCTCTTTCCTCCCAGAGAAGAGATGAAGTCCAAAGTTTAGCCTGTTCCCATAGAGGACATGGGGATAATAAGAACACCTACCTCACAGGATTGTTGTGAGGATCAAATAAGATAATATTTGCAAAGTGCACAGTGCCAGGCACATATTAGGAACTCTATAAACTATACATATTAGGAACTATATAAATGTCTATTCCTTTTCTTTCCTTCTTACATATATTTGTTTGTTGTATCCCTCATTAGCTGTGACCTCCTTGAAGGCAAGAGATTGTCTTTTGCCTTTCTTTATATCCCCTAGCACTTAGCACAGTGTCTGACACACAGTAGGCACTTAATAAATGCTTATTGACAGATGAATTTTCTTAAAATGTAATGAACTGCTTTTAGGGGGTAGGGACTTGCCTGTTGCTAGAAGTTTTCAAGCTGAGACTGAGTGACCTCTTGGGGCCTCTACAGAGGACATTCTGTAGGGTACATAAGGTAGGAGGTTGTCCTCAGTGATCTCTAAGCTCCCTTTCAACTCAGATTCTACAATTTGCCAAACAAATTCACAGAGTAAACAAATGGCTAGAGAGAAAATACCCAATCATCTGATTGTCTGGATCGTTGACCTTTCCTACAGATTTTTTTTTTGCCACAGGTTTGTCCTAATGTTACATATGTGGCTAAGGAAAAGGTTTCAGTGTATTTACAAGACAACAGAAGCAATAAGTAATAACACTCTCAACTATATAATGCATTAAAGTTTACAAAGTCTTTTCCTTACAATGACTCACCTGCTTGCCACAAGGTAGGTAATGTAGTATTTATATTACCCTGTTTCACAGATGAAGAAACTGAAGCTGGGTGGGTGAGGAAGTGGGGTCATGGAGGAGTGTTTTGCCCACTATTGGACTATTAAATATTTGCTGATCTAGGATTCAAAGGGTGCAGTTGGGGCAGAAAGATGTGAAAGCCAGGCTTCCATATTCTCCCCCTGCCATCTTCCTACTTGCCCTACAAGAAGCATTGCTGAAGAATCCACGTAAGGTGAAATCTCTCTTTCCTCTCCTAAAGTGTAAATTCCATGAGGGCAGGGGCTATGTTTTATTTAAACTGTCTCCCCCAGAACCAGACACAGTGCTCTTCACAAATATTTTCAATAGATTTAAATTAAAGTGAAAATGGGTAGCCATAGGCAGTATAAAGGGCAGGAGAAGAGGGAAGTGGTTTGTGAGAAGCTGGGCTGGTGTTTACTAAATGCACAAATGACTAAGTAAGCTCCAATGCCGGAACCACACCCTGCAGCCCAAGGTGAACACAGTGCAGCCATTATACCACTGACCCCAGCCCCCTTCCCTTCTAAAACCATCCCCAATTCCTCTTTGGGGAAAGTGATAGCCGGCACAGATCCTTGGAAGCTCCAGCTAGGATTTTCCTGTTTTTGTACTTATTATTAGGGACTATACTAGGGACAGCATAGTTAGCAGTCAATGCTCCACTCTTGATAGAACCCAGAAATATTTCTCCTTAAAATTCTGTTCCCATTCTTCCTACAGATTAGAGATGGGGCACCTGATTAGGAGGGTCTCTACCCTAGTCTTCAAACTTCTGTTCTGGAGTCTAACTCCTCTGGCATGGGCTAAGCGCCAGACAGGACATGTCTCAGAATTTTAGCAAAAACTCTTTTTTAACCTTTTCAGCTGCAGACATGAACTAGAAGATGAATCATAGGATTCAGAGCTGCATGGGACACCATCCTTAGGATCTAACCATCTAAAATTTCTGGCTGAGTGATATAACTAAGAGCAATGATTTGGTTCAGCCAGCTCACTGAGAGTCTTTCATGAAATTGCTGAAATAGAAATCCAGGGAGCCCGCACAGTTGGGATTTCTGATTATGTGACCCGTAACTGAAAACATAACTGAAAAGACTTGGACACTTCTGTTGTATTATAAAGGCTAAAGGACTATACTTGTTTGGAATACAGGCGTTCTCATTTCTGCTGCAAGAGGACAACTTTTCCAGTCTAACCTGCTGGGCACCTTGCCCAGGTGCTCTTGGCTGGCTGAAACTGGCTGAAACTATCTTCCTCTTTCGGTCAAAGAACAAGGGCAGGGCAAAAGAGCTCTCATCCTCCCCCACCCACAGGAGGTGTTCATAAACAATCCTGTAATTTATTGGAAGAGCCAGATCTGAGTCGTCCCTGGGGTTGTAACCCGAGAAATAGGGGACATGTTGGGGTGGCAGCTAAGAATGTGGGCATGTTGAGGGGCCAGCTCTGTCAATATCCTGTGGAACACACATCCTTGAGCTTTGACTCAGTGCCTGGAAAATGTGGAGAAGCCAAGCTCAATAGAAAAGCTTTCTGTAGGTGAACCTGTAGGAATAAAAACAGGCTGAGAGAGCAGGGAAGAAAGTATTCTAAGCAAGAAGACACAGTGAGGGAAATAAACTTTATCCTAACAGTCAGCAATTGGAACTGCTGGTTCCAATCTTTCCTGATAAACTCTCATTCATTAACTATCCTTCTTCAGAAACAGCCAGTATTCTCCACTTCTTTCACACTCCAAAAAATGTATTGATATGTTTTTAATATAATCTTTATTTCCAAATATGTCTGCCCCTCCCCTCAACTCTCTTCATTCTTGCTGATTTCAAGAAAAATTATTGGGGCAGCTAGGTGGTGAAGTGGATAGAACACCTGCCCTGGATTCAGGAGGACCTGAGTTCAAATCCGGCCTCAGACACATGACACTTACTAGCTGTGTGACCCTGGGCAAGTCACTTAACCCCATTGCCTAGCCAAAAAAAAAAATTATCATGATCACCCAAAACCCAGCTAATTTGTGTCTGATATAAGATGCTGAAAATTCATTGTCTTCCTCCCTTTCTCTCCAGTGCCTATGAAAGGGGATCTCAAATTTCACTGTCAACCAGCCAGGTTTCCCAGCTTTGTTTCTTTTTACTTATATTATTAGACATTTACATATGGGAGACCTTGTTTTCAAGACTCTACTGCCTCATTGTGGTGTGGAGATGACCCCCAGTTCTTTCTTTCTCTCTCTCTCTCTTTTTTGGTGAGGCAATCGGGGTTAAGTGACTTGCCCAGGGTCACACAGCTAGTAAGGGTCAAATGTCTGAAGCTGGATTGGAACTCAGGTCCTCCTGACTCCAAGGCCAGAGCTCTATCCAGTGAGAATCCCCAGTTCTCAAAGGATATGCTAACAGTAGACATGAAACTGTGGGGGGTCCTATTATTGTACTTTTAGAAAGCCTTTGAGTACAATCCAGAAATGAGTTATCAGTTGTAGAATGTAAGTTACTAGAAAACTGGGACTTGTTTCATTTTTCTCTTTGTATCCACAGTACCTTGTATAGTCCTGACACCCATAGGTGCTTAGTATGTTTGTAGATTGACTGTTGTGGGAGAATCAATCAGTCTAGTTCAGTCTAGTGAGGCTAATTCAATTAATCAATTGACATTTATTAACCACCTACTATGTACCAGATTCTGTGCTAAGGCTGCGGATACAGAAAGAACCAAAAGACAGTCCCTGCCCTCAAGGAGCTCAAATTCTAATGCAGGAGAAAACATGCAAACAAATATTTTACAAAGCAAGCTATGTATAGAACACATGGGAAATAATTAACAGAGGGAAGGCAATAGAATTAAGAGAGGTTAGGAAAGGCTTCCGGTAGAAGGTAGGATTTTAGTTGGGATTTAAAGGAAGACAAGGAGGTTAATAATTGTAGTGAAGGAGGGAGAACACTCTAGGCATAGGGGTCACCCAAGTTTGCCATAAAGTAATTAATTTTTTGGTTGTTCATGAAGACTGGATCACCTTTGAAGTTCCTTCCACCTCTGAGATTCTATGAAGACTTCAGTACCCACACTAATGAAATCATAGATTCTTGAAGTATTGATGCATACAGGAGAACTGCTAAAAGTTGACTACATGTGTTGGGCACAGAGTTTATATCATGGCTAGCTACGAAAACCCTTTCCTAATATCTGTTTTGCTGCCAAATATGCTTCATGAAACTTCTGATCCTTTTATTAGGTCTTTTTCTCACTGAGGAGGTAGCACCATTATCAGGTCAATTGACCAGAAACTGTTGCTAAGAAGGAAAGTTGGTTGGTTCCTTAATTTAATTAGCAGATTAAAGAGCAAGTGCTCATAAATGCTATTTTGCAGCCCAGCTAGGGATGAAGCAGATTTAACTTCTATCTTCTTAGGTGAGGAGTCTGAATGGTTCTGAGCTGATTCAAGGGATCTCAGAGTTAGAAGGGACTTCTGATGTTATCCAGTCCTACCTGTATTTGAACAGGAATCTCTTCTAGTACTATAATATCCCTGACAACTGGTCATTTGACTTTTAGGTAAAGATCTCATTGATGAGGAATTCTGACTTCCCAAGACAGCCCATTCCAATTTTGTTCAACTCTAATTATCAAATTTTTCCTCATATCCAACTGAAATCAACCTCTCTGTAATTTGCTTAGCCCTAGAGGGCAGCAGGCAGGTGAGAACAGTGGGTGTGAGTTAAAGCAAGGCAGATTTTAGTTTGGTATAACAGATAACTAGAATTGTTCTAAAGTAGAATGGGTGATCATTGGAAGTAGTAAGCTGTCCATCACTAAAAGTTTTCTAATTGACCATTCATCAAGGATGTTGTAGAAGGTATTCAAGATGCAGGTGCATCTAGATGGACTAGATGATCACTAGAGCTCCTCTCAATCATAGTTTTCCTTGGTTTGATGTAATAGACAAATGAAGAGCCATTAATAAATGACTTATTTATTTATTCATTTTTCAATCTAGCTGGAATTAAATTGAAGGTTTGAGCAAAGGAATAACAGGTTGAGAGCAAAGTTTTTAAAAGTTTAATTAAGTAGCAGTATGGAGGCTGGATTGCAGGTAGAGGTGGAGACTAGAGGTAGGAGGATCAATTAAGAAACTTGAAATCTAGGCTTGGATTAGGATGGTGGCAATGGGAATGGAGAGGCATGAATAAATGTAAAAACATTTGAATGAAAGAAGTGATTGATTAGACAGGGGAAAATGAGGACTTGGGTAGCCTTGATAACAAAAGTGAAGGATCGAGAGGGGAAGCAAGGACAGTAACTCAAAAGATGCTACTTTTTGTTTTTATATTAGCTTCATTTCTGAATATATTCTTGTACTCTTCTTAACGTATTGAGTCATCCCTTGTGACAAAATTTTTAAAAATTGTTTCAGCAAAATCAATCAACACATTAACTGTATACTCTCTTTCCAGTTTTTAGCTGCCACTAAAATGTGCTGCTATGACTATTTTGGAAATGCCATTTATACCAAAGTTGTCATAACAGCACTTCTGTGGGTAGCAAAAATCAACTTTATCTTGACAGACAGGAAATAATTGGTTATTGATGTGGGGGCTTATGACAGTCATCTGTCTGCAAGTTATCAGACCATCAACTAATTAAATAAAATGTCAAAAATCCACATCAAATTAGAAGAAAAAAAAAGATAACTCTGAGAACAAACGCAACAGCTTTAACTAGATCTATTCAAATGAGTAGTTTATATGGAGCCAAGTATTGACCTGAATCATCATTATTTCCTTGAAAAGTTTAACTGATATAAAAGAGTCACCGCAAGGAGGACCAAAGAGCCTGGAAATTACCTTAGTCAGAAAATACTTGATCTTTTTGCCAAGTAGATATAGGAACCAAAATACCACAGAACAGAATCACAGAAGATTATGATCACTACCACTTCCTAAAATAGCACAATGTAAGGGTAGAAAAAATAAATCTTTAGTTTTGGTGTAAGCCCTAACTGAGTTATATAATATCAAGAGCATTCATAGATAAAACTGACAACAGATAGATGGAAAATGGAATTAATTTATCTACATTTCTATAATAAGCTATTTTCATCACCCATGATACTGATACCACCAGATTTGGACTCCATCATCTCAGTCCTTGAAGCACTCGGCCTATGAATATACTGAAGGCCATTCCAAGAGCAGTTGTCCTTCTTGGTGCTGCTAAACTACAAGGGAACTTTGGCCATGTGTGACTCAAGAATAAAGGGCTTTGCTTTGAGATGATAAAATCTTGTAATTGGCTCCAGAGCCAAAAAAATTGATAACATAATAGATGTATAAAAGGGAGAAACTGTCTCCTTAGCATCTTTCTTCTTTTCCTACTTTGACTAGACAGTTTTTAAGTTGCTTCCTGTATTCACTATAGTCATCATTTCTTATAGACAGATATTTTTTATATGTAAGTACCACAATTTGTTTAGCCATCTCCTAATTGATGGACATCTACTGTTTCCACCTCTTTTCTACTACAAAAAAATGCTCCTATATATGTTTTTGTACGAATGGGCCTTTTTGTCATTGAACCCCTGGTATGTGACCAACAGTGGAATCTCTGGGTTAAAGATAATTAAAAAAATTTTTTTTCTTAGTACAAATCCAAATTGCTTTCTTGAAATGATTGGACCATTCACAGCTCCACCAACTATGCATTATTGCGCCCATCTTTCCACAATTCTTCCAACACTGACTGAACTATCTTTTGTCACCTTTGCCAATTTGCAGGATATGAAGTAAAACTTCAGATTTAAAACCCATCTCTTTAAAAGAAGTGTTCTCCCAATGATGCTGTCTGGTGTGAATTCTGGAACAACACAGTCTCTGAAGAATCTAACTGGGTGTCCCAAAGTGCAATGGAGAAAAAAAATGGTAGGCACAAGTAGACTGCTGTGAATTTCCAGAATGATTTATTTACAAAAAGTAGCATAAAGAATCAGACATAGACAAGTGGGGTAGTTCTGTTATTACTGTGCAAATTTAATATATATATCAAGCCAAAAATATAAATAAATTCAAAGTTTCATAAACAAACTTCATTTTCTGTTCTTTGTATAAATTCACAATAAAAAAGAAAAATTTAAAAATCATAAAAGGGATACTTCTCATATACATTGAAGGATTGAGCTCATTGATGTGGACACTTCCTCCAGTGGTGCAGATCACAACTCATCCATTCCTTCTTATCCTTTTCCACTCTTCTATCTGAGCCCCTATAAATTCCCTGTAGGAGCACATTCAAAATTTTGGGGGTCTCCCTTTATGTTCCTTGACATTATACAGGTACCAGTGCAGCACTGGAACTGTCCATTTGTTATTCCTTCCTCTTGCTACATGACCAGCAGTTTGGTATAGTGGAAAGAAAAATGGATTTAGAATCAGAGGATTTAGGCTTGAATCCTGACTTTGCCATTTACTATTTATGTGAGTTTGGGCAAGTGATTTCACCACTCCAGGCCTTGATTTTCTCATCAGTAAAATAAAGGAGTTGGACTTTACGGTACTTTCCAGCTCTAAATCTTGACTTATAATACCTTTTCAATGTTACATAATTCATCACTAGTAATATGCTGGTATGTTCAGCTCCTTCATGTATAAATAACAGAAGAAATGTGTGGGAATAGAATAAAGAATGTGGGAAGGTCATGTAGTTGAAGCAAGAGACATAATGGACAGCATTGGGGTACCAATGAAGTGTAAAAAAAAAAAAGAAAAGAAAGAAAAAAAGGAAAAAAAAAAGCTTTGGGAAAAGCCTCCAGAATATCTAGTAGATTCTCTGTGAACAAGAATTATACATGATAAGCTCTGGACTGATTTTGATCTGTACTGATGGAGGGAATTAGAGATCCATCATAACACTAAAGTATACAGTATGTCAAATCTATTGTGTGTTATTAAAAGTTCAGAAGCTTGTATTCAGTCATACACAACGGGGACAAATTTGTAACCTTGTCTAGGTTGTAAAATTCAATGGTTCTTGTATGATGGAGGAACAGAAGTAGTCAAAGATTCTAACCTTTCAAGGCTGGTAAAAATAGGTAGTATCAGAAATGAGATTTGAACCCAGGACCTCTGACTCCAGAGCCAATTTTTTCCCCACCAAATAACACTGCTTTCCAATTAATTACCCCTGTAGGGCTTGTTTCCTAGTTTATAAAAATGAGTCTAGATTATTTCAAACATCAGTTATAACTTTCTGTGTTGTGAGGTTCCTTCCAGCTCTTACATTCCATGTTCTCAAGTCCCTTCCAACCCCAAACTTTATGATTCTGTGACTGTCTCTCAGAGGCCCCAAGTCTGTCATTGTCACACAAGGGAGCCAACTACTATCACATAAACACATCCTTCCAGATAATCCTCTGGTTTTAAAAACACCAACCACACTCCCGTTTTCCTAGAGAGATCACAGGAGATTCTCCAGGGCATAGGCTCAAATGACCTGATTTCCTTTCCCACTGCCTTGTGGTTCTGTAAGATCTTCCTCCTGGGAAATCTGTCCGGGAGTGGGTGATCTACAGTGTAAGTCAGCTTCTCAGCCTGACTCCAGCGTGGGGTTGGGAGCAGCTGCTTTTTCCTACCGGCTTCAGCTGCAGGAAGCTCTTGGCTTTCATAGGGAGCTACCTAGACTGGGGTTCAGGGGAAATCACTGGGATGTTATCGACTGTGGGGACCAAGCTGAATTCAAGACAGTGAGAGCACAAGCAGATGATGCTTTTCAGGCGTCTGACTAGGGCTTTCAGGGAAAGATCACTTTGCAGAGAATGCCAGAAATTGAGAGTTTCGGATTCCTGCATTTCCTGCATATATGTCTATTTCCCCAACTTCACTGTATGAAGTCCTGGAGGGCAGTGCCCATTTCTTCTATTTCTTTTCTATCTCCCTCCATGATAACTACTTAGATGAAAAATGAAAATACGGGCACATGGCAAGCCCTGAATAGAGATCTTAATTCGAGCTGCCCTGAACCACGTGCAGTCCAGTCTGGGAGAAGGAATCGGTGCTGAAGAAGTCCGGGTTCGAATCTCTCCCAAGGATGCTTCTCCCCGCGCGGAAGGAGCTAAGCTTGCCCCTCAGGCCGTTCCGAAGGGCGCGCTGTCTAAGGCAGCTCTCGTTACTCCCGCTCTCTGCTCCTCCCGGGGCGCCCTCCCTGCCCAGGCTCAGCCAGCCAGGAGGGGGCGGGGTCACTTGGGTCCAAAACAAGTTCCCGGAGATACCGCGGTGGGCGCGCGGACAGGTGGGGGGCGGGGCCCCGTGCGGGGGCGGGGCCGTAAGCTTTAAAGGGACCGCGGGCCGTGACCCTGGGAGCCAGAATCACCGGAGGCTGAGGTAGGGGGAGCAGCGGCGGAGGCGGCGCCGCCGACATCAGCCCCAGCGTCGGCATCATGTCCCTGTCGGCTGGGGGCCGGGGCCTGGGGGCCGCGTGGTCCCCGACGCACGTGCAGGTGACGGTGCTTCAGGCCCGGGGTCTGCGGGCCAAGGGCCCCGGCGGCACCAGCGACGCGTACGCGCTGATCCAGGTGGGCAAGGAGAAGTACGCCACCTCGGTGTCGGAGCGCAGCCTGGGCGCGCCGGTGTGGCGGGAGGAGGCCACTTTCGAGCTGCCGCCGCTGGGGCTGCCAGCTGTGCCCGGGAACGCCGCCACCTTGCAGCTCACCGTGCTGCACCGCGCCCTGCTCGGCCTCGACAAGTTCCTCGGCCGAACCGAAGTGGACCTTCGGGAGCTGCACCGCGACCAGGGCCGACGGAAAACCCAGTGCGTGCGCGCGGGGCGGCCGGGGGAGGGGGCGTGCAGGGGGAGGGGCTCCTGGGGGGAGGGGTTGCCGGAGGAGGGCGAGAGGAAGCGAAGGGGGGGTGGGGAGGGACCGCAGAGACGAGGGGAGCGCTCAGTGGGGGAAATGGAGAACCGGAGGGCAAAGTGGCGGGCAGCTTAGGGAGGGGGCCCAGAAGAAAGAGGGGAATGGAATGATTGTTGGGGAGACGGGGGAAGGAGAAGTCTTTTAGGATTGGGAAGGGGGGCAGTGTGAGCTGGATGGGGGGTGGGGCGGGGCAGGGCAGGGCAGGAAAGGGGAAGATACTAAGAATAAAAAAAGGGGCAGTTGGGGGAGAGAGGGAACGGTTTGGGGGAAAGGGAAATGTGGAAATTGGAGGAGTTTGTTGGGGAGAATGAGAATTGTGGGGGGAGGGGGTAAGAGATTGGGAAAGGAGAATGAAGATGGGTTATAGAATGTGGGGAGGTGCTTTTGCAAAAAAAGGGGGAAATCATTTGCGAAAATAGTTATAGAGCAAACTATTTTTATCCTTTGTGAAAAAGAGAAAAAAAAAAAGCCTGTTATGACTTGATGGCCAAGTAATATATAAAATGGTATGGAAGTGAAATTTATGCATCATGCTCTCTCCCATCCATCCCAGCGACACAGTGAGTTGTTGGGGTTCTTCTTCATAAAGGGTATCACATATAGGTCAATCAGTGATTGATTAGTAGTTGTGTTGTATCTTCTGGGTGTATGATACTGAAAGTAGAAACTTTGAGTTAAGGATGGGCAGAAGTGAATCAGAACTTGTCATTCTGTGAAGAGCCTGAATACAGAAACTAAAACTAAAATGTTAAAGAGCACACATATCTGGGCAATGTCCTAGAATAGCCTGAGTGGGTGGAAAACCAAAGACTCCAAGGAAATGGAAGGTGACCTGAAATAGAGATGCCTGTTGAGGTTAGTAGGGTAGAGGATAATCAGAGCAGAGAAGAGAACAAGTAGATTTAGAAGGAAAATTAGAAATGGTTTGGTACCTATTAAAGAGATGTTAGCTTCTAGTTAACATAGATGCAGTGTTTCTGGAGATTTCTTGAGTAATGGGCTTCGAAAACCAGCCATTAGCAAAATTCTCAAATAGGTGATTGTTTGCTTTTGGCACTTTTCTCTCTCTGGGTGTTTTCTTACTCCCAAATCAGATGTCTAGTGTACTGATATGGGCAGATCTCATCTCCCAGGAAAAAGGTGAAAAATTAGCATTAAGGCGTTAGGGACAGAATTGATTGCCATTTGGGCTGAATTCATGTAAGGATAAAGTCAGTTGAAGATGTTTTGAAGGAAAGGACAGGACCCTCAGGGTGCTATATAAATGTCATCTAAAGTAGAGGTCAAACACACAGTCAGTTCTAGTTGCTAGAGCATAGCCAGAACCAGATTAAAATATAATTGGGAAATATTTACCAAAATAAATACTAATACAACAAAACAGATAATGTTACATTTTAAGTCAGTATGTGGCCCACAGAGAAAGAATCCCTGTTATTTATTTATATTTAGTATATTTATATTTGAGTATTATTTAGTGGCTTTCTTTTTTATTTGTATTTCATATCACTGATCTAAAGGAGGAATCAAAAGAGCATAGCCCTGAGTCCCAGGACTTTATGGTTCAAATGTTGCCTACTATGTGTATGACTTTGGGCAAGTCATTTTTGTTGTCATTTTCAGTTTTCGTCTGACTCTTTGTACCTCCAATTGGAATTTTCTTGGCAAAGATACTGGAATGATTTGCCTTTTCTTTCTCCACCTCGTTTTACAGATGAGGAGCAGAGTTAAGGGATTTGCACAGGGTCACACAGCTAGTAAGTGTCTGAGGCTGGATTTGAACTCACAAAGATGAGTCTTCCTGACTCCAGCATTTCCTCATTTGTAAAACCAGAGGGTTGGATTAGATAGCTAACTACCTCCTTGTTGTATCATCTTATGGATCAACTAAAAAGTCCATCCTTAGCAGAGAAATGTGTCAGCTAAAAGGATTAACTGAGTTGGGCCTCAAATGATCTTGTATTTCTGATGGGCGAAGTATGTTAATAGCACTACCCAGGCTCTATCCTGTTCACCCATACTAACAATTTGTACAGACCTTACTGAACCCAAGTAAGCCAACGAGCTGAAAGCTTTTATAACTGGGCACAACTGATCCTGGCTGCCAGGTCCTTGTGGCAGCTGGTATTTTCATTTCAGCCTTACTTGAAACTACAGAAGGTTGCTTTGTTCTTTGAACTCCTGTGTACCTGTTTTACTGTTCTGATAAGTTCTCTCAAATACATAACCCCACCCAGCAGAAAATGCCATAGGGCATTTTCCCCATAGGCTGCTGCCCATAGGCAGCTATGGGGATATTTCTTTGGGCTGCTCCACTCTTTCAGACATTGCTGGGGAGGGAAGGACTGCTGGCCTGAATGACCTGTGCAGTCTTTTTACTTAAGAAATATCCTAGCCAGGTGGACTTAGATCCTTATTTAAGACTTTCCAGAGGCTTCCTTTGTTCTTTCCTCTTTCCCCCTTCCTTTTTTTTTCTTTGAAATCTAAAAAAATCAAAGAAGAAAAACAGGGTTTTTTTTTTTAAGCCCTTTCTAATGTTGTGAAGATTTTTGAGGGAGTACCTTATGGGATACTCTTTCATAAGGAGGTGATGAACTCTGTCTTTCATTAAAGAAGTGGATAAATAGTTTTCTCCATCATCTGATTAGACATTTCAGGCAGGACCAAGCTTTGACCTTCTCTTCAGTCTGTTTTCTTCCTGGGATAAAGGTATAATAGCTTTATACCAGCTGTATGTTACTTACATGAATTTTTTATCCATTTGAAAGATAAGGTGCTTCTGACTGGCTTGGGCGGGGGCCTGGAATCTTAGCTTCCCGGGTCTAGTTCCAGCTTTGGCACTGACTCATTCTGGGGCTTTAGGCAACTCGGTCTTTGGACGCCCAAGTTTCCCTGTTTATAAATTGGGATGTTGTCAGGTTTAATTGATATTTATAAGACACTATTAGATCCTTGGATTAATGAAACTATTGTAGAGATCAGCACAGTACAGTAGCTGTTTTGTGTGTCAGAAGGGAAATGACCTTTTCAAGAGAAATATTTTGTGCCCTTTTTTAATCAAGGTTTGTTTTGCTTCCAGTTTTCTTGGCCCTCTTGGTTATTTGGCTTGATTCTGTGATAACCTAATGCACCAGATTTGGACCAAAGGATGATAATGCTCCTGTATAAATTGATGAAATTGCCCATTTCTGGTCTGTTGGGTGAAATAAGCACATGTCTGGAACTTTCCAAGTGTCCATGACAACGCACCATTGCTGTGCTACATGTTAATTTTTTGGAATGCATCCTTCTGAAAAGCTTTGCAATACTAACAACACAGATCTGAATATTTGATGAGCAATATTTCACTAAGGAACACCATAGAGACAGAAATTGAAGAGAGCAAAAATGGATTGGTTTAGGAAAGTTATTTGAACTAATTATTCAGGCAGTTAGAAAAACAAAGAAACTCAAATTCCAGTCTATAAATCATTTGTCTTAAACTCAAAATTACTTTAAAAGTGAGATCAGTAAGTTGTTACTGAAGAGACTGACTTAGCATTCATTCAGAAAAGATTCATTTTGTAGAGAAACTTCATTACTTGAAAAGACCTGTGATGTCATTAGGATGGGCACTCTCTTGACCTCTTTCCTTGTCCTCTCTTTAATAAGGGTTTCATTTGTAGTTGTAGCCAAAAATTTCATCACTTAGTAGCCAACCTTCTGGTGATGAACCTCTGGGTACTTAGCCATACTGGTCCTCCCGTTGATCAACATTCATATTCTCTCTGTTGCTTAAGTGAGAACACTTTGCAAACCTCAAAGCGCTTTTTAAAGAAATGCCAGCTGTTATTGTTACTGCTGAACCTCTCTACTCAATTCATCTTGGTAGAGATTGTGCCATGCTGGCATAGCAGTTGAGGACTTACAATGGAAGTTTCTAGAAAAAAAGAGGAAGAAAAATAAATTCAGGTTCGGACATTGTAAACTCACAGTGTTACTTTTCTAAATGCTAATGTTCCAAATAACTGTTCTCAATCATGGTTTTTCTTTTAAGCATCATAAGTAGAACTGGCTGATACTCATCTTTAATTGTCTTTGTTTATGAATTGATGAAGTTCACAATAGGAATGGTAGCTAGCTGACATTTAAAAAACAAAGTGAAATTGACATGCACACATACACATTTGTATGTTGACTTTCAGTATTGAAAAAGACTTCATTTTAAGCACAGAACAACTTCATTTTGGGACCAGAATATTAGATGGAATCTGACTTGCAAATAGAGCCAGTAAAGACATAGATTTTTACTGGACCTCTAAATAAATATGTCTTCAAAGCAAACTAGATGCTAGAATATGCTATCATGGAGACTAATGTATAAAATTTGGTTATTTTTTTAAATATTACATAGGCATATGTTTAATTTTTGTATCATTTAACTTTGTATGATGTAAAATAACTCAAAGTCCATAAGAAGGTAGCAAAAAAATTATTTTGTGTTTTATCTCCCCTCTCTGAGGTCAAGTAAAAACCACCAGGTTCATTTTGCCAAAGGAAATTTATAAGGGAATCATGGGAGCAGTTTTTCAGTTTCTACGGAGGATAAAAGTAACGGAAATGAACTTAAGTTGTAACTGACGGGATTTAGACATTAATCCTAGGGGCTAGACATTAGGAGTAATTCACACTGTCAAGAGTTTGGTAGGATTTAGAGCTAGAAGGAAATTTAGGGCTTGTTTAGTCTGTTCCCTTCCTGCCCTTCCTGCAACTGAAATACTTGTTTGGGAGGCCTGAAATTTGTATCTCTGCCTCTGGTACAGAGTTTTGAGAATCATTTTAAATTTAATTTTTGGCTATTTCCCAGAGTGAGTATCATAGATTTAGAAGTCCAAAGTACTTAAAAAAAATATTGATAGCTTTTTACAGCATCTATAGTTCTGATGTATTTTTTTTCCGCTCTCACTCCCAGGGAGCCATCCATTATAACAAATAATTTCTTACACACGCACACATGCACACGCACATGCACACACATGTTCCACACCCATAATCCCTGTACATTGCAAAGAGGGAGGGAAGTGCCTTCCCGTCTCTTCTCTGGGCTCAGGCTTGGTCATTATAATTTCATACCATTGTTTAGTTTGTTTCATTGATCTTACCACTTGGAATGTCATCATTATGTATATTTTCTTGGTTTTGCATCCTTCTCGTTATCAGTCCTTAATATATCTAGTCTTCTGCTTCTCTGTATTCATCATATTTATTACTTCTTACTCAGCAGTAACATCGCATGCCATCCCATTCCAATACCACAACTTGTTTAGCCAATCTCCAGCTAATGGACCTCTTATTTTTCAAATACCTTTATTTTACAGATATGAAATAAGTCCTTTGAGGGAAGTAACTTGTCCAAGGTCACACAGATGGTAGTAGATATTGAGACCTAGTCATCAGTTTATGAATTCAGCACTTCCTCCCCTACCTCCCACCCTTTTCCTTCTACCTCACCTTTCAATCTGGGAAACTGGAATTGCCTCTGGGGAGCTTAAAAAAAAAAAAAAGGTAGTTATCTTTCCAAGTTAGTTCTGCCTGGAGGCACAAAATTAGTTGACCCTAAGAATCTGATTAAAAATGTTAACAATCAGTACATGCTTAACAGGTTTTGTTTACATGTAATTACCTTTTATTGCAGGTCAGCAAATCAGAGTTCATGTTATTGTTTTAAAATTAGGTTCTTTTTTCTCTGCCTACCTTTTTTCTCTCTAGATCTCCCCTGATAACTCTGAACCCTACTGGAAAACTTACCTTCTCACTCTTCCAGAGAACCTCCCCTTCCATTGTGTGACAAGTTGAAGAAAACAGATTGTTTTCTGCTTTCTTTGTGGCTAAGGGTAGAGTTCTGAGTAGGTATGTGAAAAACAGTCCTAACCTAGAGATGACAGAGGAGTGAGATGATTAAGGTCAAGTGTGCCTGAGAGCAGTTGCTTTGGTGAAAATAAAAGAAATTTCTTGATGTTTTTAATGTACTTGCTTACTTGTTTATAATGAATTCATTGTTAAGGTATCCAGCCTCCCCCACCCCCCCCACCCCAGAAAGTTGCTACTGCTTCCTCCCCTGCCCCTTTTTTTCTCACTTTACAAAGGGGCAAAGAATGACATAATGAAAGCCTAGTATTGAAAGTGAACCAGGTTCCAGCTTTCTTCTTCCAAAATAGCCACAGGAGTAATAAAGGGAGCTCCCTATCACTAAAGAAAACTTTGAGTCTGTTGTTGGAATGAATCAGTACATGGATACCATCGAAACCATTTTACAAAGTGTTTATATGTGTTGGTATAAGTCATTTCATTGTTTTGTTATAGTATACTGGTGTTTCCGCACTGGTCAGATTCCTGCTGCAGCTCATGAAATGCTTGTTTTAAGTGACAGAATTAAACACTGCATTAATAATATATAAACAAGTATACTTATATGTTAATAAAAATAAAATTTTGCAGGCAAGTAACAATTTATTTGATGGGCTTTTTGGCCAAATTACGAAAGACTGTTTTACTGCCTTGAAGATTTAAATGTCCCTGTTTATAGTTTTCATTTTAATTCACTTTGCTTTAATTTTATGTCTACATCATTTGCAGAGATTGGTGAAATTATAATGAATTTTAATGGAAAGAGAGTGTTATAAGTGTGATCTTTTTTTGTGATTATTACACTTCCACAAGGATCTTTGCAGATAGATTAAAAACAATGTGTCTGCTAAGATTGTCATTAGCCCATACTTAGGATCATAAGATCATCCGGGATTCCGAGCTGGAAAAGTCATCTAGGCCAACCACCTCATTTTAGAAGTGAAGACACTGAGATCTCACAAGAGGGGAAGTGATTTGCCCAAGGTCACACAGGTATGCTAACACCTGTGATTCAAACCCAGGTCCTTTGACTCTGAATCTGTCTACTCCTGTTACTACTGTTCTTTGCTTCAACTGATAGCATTCCTCTGTTCCTATATCACCAAACTCTTGTTTCTATCATTGTTCTGAATTTTAGTCTTGCTGTATCCTTGGGAAGTGTAATACCTTATCCCCTAATAATCCTTACCCTTCCTACCTCCAGAGGCCAATCTGATTCTAACTCAACCCTGGGAGTATTAGCACATCCTTGCAGTGGTTCTCTTCTGGGACCTAGCCATGATCACCGAAACTCAGGAATTTCTAGAATTGAATGTTCTTCCCTTGCTGAACAGAGACTTAAAACATTAGAATGGCCTTTCCTTTCCAGAGTCCTGGACACCCAGACTTTCAGATTGAGCCTAGAAGAAACCATCTAGGTCTCTGAGACCTTAGAGACTGGGAAAGACTGAGGTGGTGGCATCAGGTACCCTAGATGTGTTCTGGATTGGAGAAAATGACCAGCCAACACAGCGAGGGTATTCTAATCATTCAGTCTGGGGTTTAGAGAGAGAGAGAGAGAGAGAGAGAGAGAGAGAGAGAGTGAGTGTGTGTGTGTGTGTGTGTGTGTGTGTGTCTGGTGGGGGTGTTCTTCCTTTATTGTAGGCCTAGGAGAGGTGAGGTGATAGTTTCCCTGATTGAGTTTTTACAAGGACACTTTGTTTTATTACAGTTGTTTCCAGAGGGTTTATAGCTAAATCGTGTTAGCTGTCAGCATGCTAGGTCTTTGCATGGTTTTTGCTATCTCTGCTTTTGCTTAACATCAAAGAACAAGTGAAACCCAGCCTCTTTAGTTACTAATGAGAGTAAAGAATTCCTTTCTTGCAGAGGGGGAGCCTGTTGGTAATCACTTTGAGAGCAGTCTGGGGATTTAGTTTCTGGGGAGTCCCAGTGGGATACACTGAGGAATGAGCCTATTTAGGCAAATAAAAGAACTTTGGTAATTTAAAGATGCAGTTGTCTTTTCCTGAGGTGGTGGTTTCAAAAGGAAAACTGGGAAAGAAGCTTTAGGAAATTCCAGGAAAATATTTCTTGAGGTGAAATACACTTTGTTTTTTGAATAGTTCTTTTAAAAGGTATATGCCTTTTAAAACATGCCATATTCCCTTAGGAGGACAATGAAAATCTTCTTGCTACACTGCCTAAGGAGACCTTTCCTTGTTATGAAGTTTGGGAGAACCTGAATGATAAAAGCCAATATTATTCTTGTTCCCAATATTACCAAAGGATTTAATCTTAGAATACTAAACTGAGCAGGGTTTTATATTAGTTTTCGATTAAATTTGTCATGCAGTTCACCAATATGAATGTTTCCCACCAACTTATTCAGTACTATATTTTCCCCTTGGATCTGGACCTGTAATTTAAGAGGTATGGGGAACATGAAGATTTGAACACCCTCCACTGATACAGTTCATTAGTAACATAAAGTCCTAGAGAGTTCCCTGGAACACTGAAAAGGTTAAATAATCCTTCCTCAGGTTCACATAGCCACTTTGGTAACAGGCAGGGCTTGAATCTAGGTCTTTCAGACTTACAGGCTGACTTGTCCTTGTGGAACCCTGCCTCTCTCTGATTTTAAGGATTTTAAGAACAGTACCCTTAGCAGTTACCTTGTCCTCATTTTATATTTATTTATTTCTTTTTGGTGAGGCGGTTGGGGTTAAGTGACTTGCCCAGAGTCATACAGCTAGTAAGTGTTATGTGTCTGAGGCCAGATTAGAATTTAGGTATTCCTGACTCCAAGGCCAGTGCTTTATCCACTGTCCCACCTAGCTGCCCCCTTGTCCTCATTTTAAAGACTGGGAGATGAAGTCCCGGAGAGGTAAAATGGTATAGGAGAGGCCACAAAGGTGGTAAGTGGTAGAGCTTGGTCTTCTGTGTTTTTTTTTTGTGTGTGTAACAATTTAATTTTAGAATAAGTCATTGATTATGTCTGTGCCCTCATTCATCAGACTCTTAGACATTCCAGATAAAATGAGGTTTCATGCCTCAGGTGTGGACCATCATTGGTATCTGTAGCACAGAGAGGGAATTTTTCTTCTAGGATGACTGCATTCCTCGCCTCTACCCCTATATGCTGTTTGATCTAGACAGAGAGTAGACATTTTATTTTCCCCATTTAAAAATTTTAAATTCCCCCAGCATTGGAGACTGTCCCACTGGACCTCAAATTCTCCTTAAGACTGCCTTCAGTGAGTAAATATCCATTCAACAGCACTCATTGCACTTAAGATTGCTGTGCAAAATCTGACAGTCCAGTATTAGCATCAGTGAGATTGAGTTTCTGTAAACACATCAAATAAATTTTGTCAGGAACAGTGTAGATACCCATTGCTCCCGCTTAGGACCACAGGGTAAGTAGTTGAGGCCTTCCTTCCCCTCATTGATCTGCCAGAATCTCCCTCACAAAGTGGGGGTTAACACCCCTGTTCTGCCTACCTCCTTGGATGGTTGTAAGGGTCAAATGTATATAAAAGCTCTTTGAAAATAAGTACTATACAAATTTAAGGGGGCATTATTATTGTGGTTCTTTTTTTTTTTTTTTGTAAGGCAGTGGGATGAAATGACTTGCTCAGGGTCACACAGCTAGTGTCAGGTGTCTGAGGCCAGATTTGAACTCAGGTCTTCTTGAATCCAGGGCTGGTGCTCTATCCACTGCACCATCTAGCCGCCCTGGTGTGCCTTCATTTAATGGATATTCAGGAAAATCTTAAGTTTGGAGAGTTTCATTAGCTTTAACTTGTGAGGGGGCTTCATTTTACACTCAACTCAGGTATGAAAATACTGGCCTGACTTCTCTGTTAAATTATGAGGCTTGGAAAGAGCTGTAATCCAAGTATTTTTAGAAGCCTTGGTCTCACCTCTCTCCCTGTTTAAATAAACATAACACCTGACATCCAGTATTTGTGGAGAATCATGAGCAAACACTGCCGGGCACTGGTAGTTTTCTTTCTTTCTTTTTTGGAGGCATCTTCATGTCAATGTTTATTCTACATTTCAGAAAAGATGATCTTCTGTTCCCTGTCAATCCATCTGGAAGCAGATGGTCCTCAGTTGTCCCATTTCATACTGACGACTCTGTCCACTCTGTCCTCTGCTCCAAGAGACAAGATATTACCAAGCAGGCCTGGTTTGCTCCAATGTTCTTGAAATCTAAGGTCTTTAGCAAGGCTAGAGATGATGGCCTTCCTCTAGATTGGTGAAGGAAGATGGCCTGAAACTCTCTTAATGCAGATAACACTCCAGCTCCTCGCTGCCCTGGCTCCTCTTCCCCACACTCCCCCCAGGAATGCGGAAAGTGAAACATGCTCCATGCCAAGTAACCATTCATCTTTAAAATAACATTTTTCAGGGCAGCAGCAGTTTGGTTCGGGGGTGGGAACCTGCAACCTTGAGGTCTCATGCGGCCCTCTAGGTCCTCCAGTGCAACCCTTTGACAGAATCCAAACCTCACGTTTCTGTGTGGATGAAGTCAAAGGGCTGCACTGGAGGGCCTAGAGGGCCGCATGAGGCCTCAAGGCTGCAGGTTCCCCACCCCTGGTTTGGTTCAATATTTGGGAGTTTCACAAGCAGAAGTGCACACTGACTTCCTTGCTGAATAGTTTAAATCCGTCCCCAGGGATTACTCATTACCTCCTTGAGCTGCCCAGCCCAGTGTTTGCTTGCTCTGTTGTCTGTGGGCTGACCATCTCTAAATCAGCTGCTAGTTCTTTAATGGACTCTGTAAAGTTTCAGCTGGGCTGCCTTGAGTCTTTTTAGTTTCCTTTCCCCCTCCCTCAGAGCAATACTGCTTTGTCTCCCTCTTCTTTCCCAAGCACCTGCAAAGCCTCAGATACTTTTGTTTTGTTTTCTTTTTTTTAAATCAAGAAACATTTATATTCTGTCTCTCCCCATTAAAAGAAAAAAGGAAAATTCTTGCATTGAAGGCTTGGCTTCTTAATTCCTTGGACAGCTCCTTGATCAATTTTTTATACCAATTAGTTTGCTTTGCATCTTTCAGAAAATCCAAAATCTGTAACGAGTTGTTGTGTCTTCAGAACCAAGTGACAGTGGCAAATTAAAAAATTAATATTCTGCTTGAATCCTCTTCTGCATCCTCACCATGTGTTTAACACAGTGGTTGGCACATAGTAGATGCTTGATAAATGCTCACTGAATGATTGACATCCATTGCTTTTTTTTTTTAATTAAAATTCAATTTTTTTTTTCAGTCAGCTAAAATCCTATTTTTCTTTCTTTCTATTTTTTTTTCCCTGTTGATAAACCCTGTTACAAACATGTATTGTCAAGCGAAACAAATTTCTGTGTTGGAAATGTCCAAAATGACTCATTCATTGCCTTTTTTGTTTCACTTATCTATTATGTGGCATAGTTCAGAAGAGACTAGATAAGGAGTTAGTTTTAGGAAATGATTACCCCTTTCTAAACATCATTAATGAGTTTTGTGAAAACACAACTTTAAAAAAATTACCTTAGAAGAAACTATTGGTCCATAGGGATAATTTTTTTTGGAGGGGGAGGTGGTGTGTGGGAGTGTGTGGAGTGTTGGGGTAGAGATAGGGTCTGAACTTGTGATTTATTCACTGTAGGGAATTCCCAGTGAAGAAACTTCTGTCCAATGCAGATCTGTAATTGTTCTGCAATTGGTAGTTTTAAAGCAGGAGTTCTTTGCCTTTTTTGTTGTGATGGACCCCTTTGGTAACCATTTGAAGCATAGAGACTCCTTCTTAGAAGGTTTTTGTGTATATAAAATACATAAGATTACAAAGGAAATCAATGATACTGAAATGCAGTTATCAAAATAATTTTTTAAAAATGTTCCCAGATCCCTATTAAGAACCCTCTTTTAAAAACGTTGCCTGGGACACTGGGGTTACTTGCCCAGGATCACACAAGCAGTATATGTAAGAGGTGGGGCTGGAGCCTAGACCTTCTAGAATCTAAAGGCTGCTTTTTATCCCCTTGATGTTGCTTCCCAGAGGCAGTGATAGAATTGAAAAATGTGTTCCTTAGCAGCCAAAATTAGATCATAAAACATTAAGATAGGAGGTGAGGGGACAGACAGATGAAATAAGATGCTCCTGGCTTAGTTTTTAACTGTTAGTGCCATTTCTCTCAAACTACCTTATATACCTTATACTTATTTGCATTTGTTCTCTTTATATTTATGCTGTATGTATTTGTATATCCTTATCTCTCCCATTAGATTGTAATCTCCTTGAACAGGGATTATATCATTCATTCTGTTTGTTAGTACAGTGCCTGGCATATAGTATTCATACTAATTGATTATTGATTGATTGACTGAGCTAGGAACTCTTAGGAAGGGTACCATCCTTGGGCCTTCCTAGCAACCATTTTTTGATTGGTTGAATTTACCACTTTTTGCCAATTAAAGGACAGATAGATACCTTGGGAACAAGTGAGGAAGACAGCCACAGAAAGAGGTACAGAATGAGGTTACAGTTCATTTCAGCAAGCACCTCTGAATTGCTACTGTGGGCAGTGCAGTCAGTTAAATTCTGGGAATAGAAAGATGATGAAAAATAGTCCTGCTCTCAAGAAGCCTATGTTCAGTTACTGGGGGAATAAAATGTGTAAAAGGCTAAGTGAATACAATATAATTTGAGGAAGGAGTGAAAACTAATAAGTAGAATGTTTAGGGAAAGCTTCCAGTAGGAGGTGGCATATGAGTGAGGCTTTGAAGGTTGGGGATCCAGAGAGCAAGATGGGAGGGGAGGGAGTGACTTCCAGGTATGAGGAACTAAAAGAACCAACAGAGTTGTGATTGGGCAGTATTAATACCATTATCACAAGAGGACATTGGATCTTATGTGGATATGCTTATGCTGACATTTTAGATTTCCTTTCAAGGGAGCTGTAGTCGATCTGCTAAGATCAGTCCTAGAACACTCAGACATTTCTTTGTCAGCTCTTGGTTTTCTGTGTTCTGCACATCAGAGAGAACTGGATTTGGTAGCTATAAGTATATAAGACCGTAGGACTGCAGGACTGCAAATGGGGTGTTTTTTAGGGATTAATATCAGAAACTCATACTCCTTTATTTAATAATGACTTTACAAGTAGTTGACAGGCCTTAGGGAGAACTTATACCCATAGTAAGTTCATGAGTAAGTAGGATCCAAATCAGTTGACCAAACATATAAGATATCTACTGTGTACAAAGTGCTGGCTTAATTTGGGTTAATGATCTCGGTGCAGGTTGAGGGGTTGGTTGGTGCACGTGATACAACCCAAGTGGTGTCATGTGCTCAACACCAAGAAAGTGTATTCTGTGTGGTCTGAGAAGTTTTATTATCGACTTCGAGTTAGGGAAGACTTAACAGATCAGGGGGCATTTGAGTTGAACTTTAAAGGATCCAGAGACATTCATTTGATTAAGAGAAGGAGGAAGCTTATTCCAAGGTTAGGATTGTAATGGTCCTAAGGCTTAGAGGTGGGATTTTGGTAGGTGTATTTTGCTGGCAGAGTACAATCAAGTTTGGTTGGAGTAAAGTGTGCATGAAATAAGACTAGAAAGGTAAAGGTGCTGCCATGTTGTGGAAGGCTTTTGAATGCCAGGCAAAAGAGTTTGATCTTGACTCAGTGGACAGTGGGGAAGATTTTTGGGCAGAGAGGGATAGTGTCTTCAGATTCTTGGTGTTAGGAAGATTAATTTGGTAGCTTGAAGAAGGAGAGCATGGAGTTAGAAAAACATATTAGGAAATGATTGCTGGAGTCCCAAGTGGGTGGTAATGAAGGCCTGTACTAGGATGGTGGCAGTGGTGATGGAACACAGGGTACAGATGAATGAATGTGAGAGAGATTGGGATTGGTTAGAGCAATCTCCATTCCAGGTCACAGATAATAATGGCCAGTAACAAAACTTGTTAAACTCCATACCTTTTTGTAGGTTTTAAATCATACTTTTTATAGGTTATAAAAATTTCTTCTTCGTGTTTCTTTTTAGAGTCTGTCAAAAAGCATTTACTAAGTAAGCACCTACTAACTAAACACTGGAGATAACAGTGAAAGACAAAAATGAGCCCTCACTTGTACATTCTGAGGAGGGTTGAGGGAGACGATAATGTAAATAGCTAGGAACATAGAAGATATATCCAGAATAGATGGGAGGTAATCTGAGAGGAGAACATACTTTTGAATTCTTTTTATCCCTTAAGGTTAAAGCAGTGATGCAGTGTTTAATCGTTTTGCCCAAATGGGATGAAATTTTTTCAGAGCCTTCCTATATCTATCTAGTTATCCTGAACTTAACAAACACTCCCCTGAAAGAACATTCCCATATTCATAGTAGGAGAAAAAAAGATTATATGTGGACATTATGAATCCGTATTGTGTACAGCTTGCTTTAAAAAAAATAGTAAATTTAACTTGTTACTTTCAAAGCTATCTTGCTTGTCTGTGTTTCTTAAATGACTCTTTTTGGCACTATCACTACCTCCCCTCTCCTTTCCAACCCACCCCTCCCTCCCAACTGAAAAATAAAAATAAAAACAAAATCCTTATAACCAGTAAGTAGAGTCAAGCAAAATAAATCCACAGGCCATGTCTAAAAATGTGTCTTATTCTGCACCTACACCCATCGCTGCAATTTTAGGAAGTATGGGTAAGCATGTTTCATTTTTGATCCTTTGGAGTCTTGGTTAGGCATTGCATTGATCAGAATTTTTAAATCTAAGTGTTTTTCTTTTCAGTGCTGTCATTAAATGGTTTCTGTGCCTCTGTTCATCTCAGTCTGCATCAGCTCCTACAGGTGTTCCCATGTTGCATTCAGAGCCCTTTCAAATGTACACAACTTCCAACTAAATGTCTTGTCACTTTTTTTTTTTCTGGAAAAATGAAATTCTTAACAGACTGATTTCTTCAGTTCTAACCATTTCCCACCTCAGGTCATAAGCTTCTGTGACACAGAAGTAGATTACTAGGAGGTGATTGGTGCTGCAAACAGGGATTAAGACTTCAAATGGAGGAAGCAACATAATTGAAAGCAAAATGGAGATGTGAATATCCCCTATGAAGGAACAAGGAAAATCCCTAAAGTAGAATTTCTAAGTAAAACCAGTGGGGCTGCTTTTTCCTTTATAGAGAGTCTCTCACCTGTTGAACAGTACCTGATTTAGTGGGTTCTACAACTCCTCTGATAGGATTGGGGGCTTGGAGGGGAGAGAGGAAGGAGGAAATGAGCAATGTAAAATATCTGTATATTCTAGCAGTACGGCTACAGCGCAAGACGTTTCTTTCGTTTCACACAATTATTTTACCTTTCTTCATTGTAAGAAAATGGAAATAATTATTGTAAACGTCACTCTGATTGTGGTGTTTGAAACCTAGAGACTGCCTGCTATTTTCCCAAATCTCCTTTGGAATAGTTTAAAGAGAAAAAATGTTTCGTCTGCCTAAATGAACTTGAGGCATCCTATCCAGCCCTTTACAGGAATGATTCCTGCTGTCTATAGACTAGGGCTCTGAGAATTTGTATTTCCCAATTGCTGAAAGCACACTGCCCTTGCTCGTCTGCATTTTGACATTTGGCTAGACTGCACAGAGGAAGGATATCTGGTATCTGTTTTGGGAAATTTTGAGAAGCTCCATGTCCTAAAGAAAAATGACAGTCTTTATGTTGCAAGTGGACTCATTGCCAGAGAAGTGTGAAGTTTCAGAGATACCCAGAGTGATCAAAGTCTTCAGGGATTGATAGGATGTGTCTCCCAGCATGATTAGTATACAACTGGGCAGAATGGGTAGATACTTTACTCAATTATCAGTTTCTTCTTAACATAGATTTGGAGTTGGAAACGATTTAGAGGGTCAAGGAGTCCCACCCTCTCATTTTACAAATGAATAAACTGAGGCTGATTGCCACACATCTAGTCAGTTTCTAAGGCAGGATGGGGACTCTGGTCTTCCTGACTCCAAACCCAGGGCTCTGTCAGCTGTGCTGCCTCACTGCCTCTTCATTTTTATGCCTATTTGTCTTCATTCTTCTTCAGCAGAATAGTTTTGAAGGGGAAGAAGAGGAGTTAAGAGACCTATTTTAGTTTTTTTTTTTTTGAGTTGGTGTTTTAGACTAATTAATTGAAAGAATTTTTAGCCTCATTTTTCTCCCACTTTCCAGGCCTTCAGAGATCTTTCATTAGTTTAAGGATTCTTCTGTATGTATTTACAGACCTCTTTCCCGAATATAACTTAAAATATAAGTTGGACTCAATTCTAGACAAAGCAGTCATGATAAACTTCTGAAACTCAAAGAAAAAAAAAACCCCAAACTTGTTTTTTATTCTAAGCAGAGGTTTTAGTATTCATAAGAGATCAGTCGAGTGAATATTTTTTTAAATATTTGAGATTGAATGGAATTACTCAGTATTCTTAAGGTCATGGCAAAGATTGTTCTGGTTTCTGGGATTGTTCTAGCGTAAGACATTTGGACTACTAACGGGTGTTGATTTTTTTCCCCTGTGTTTTAATCTTTGTGGACCTGAGACTTAACATTTGTAATGTCTTTGCTTAGGTTGTAAGGAGCAGGTTAATTTCCTTGTGAAGCTGAAGGTTTTTCTAAGATGCGTGATTTTTATCAAGGAAGGAAGAAAGAAAAAGACCTGTGGAAAGAAATTGGCATTGAGGCAAAGCCTTGTCCTTTTTCCAGGGAAATGGACCCAACCCTATTTTCTGAGATAATGAAAGCTTTCTGAATTTACCTGAAAGGATTTAGGAGCACTAGCACACACACCCACACCCTGTCACCACATGCTGTTTAGTGTATGCAGAGGTTTTATCATTCATGGGGGAGGGATGAGAGAAGTAGTTTAGTGAATGTTTAAAAAAAAATAACTAACCTCTTGAGAATGAACAGAATTATTTGTGAAATTGAAGTCATATCAAAGATTGTTCTGGGCTTGTTCCAGTTTGAGACATTTAGCAAGCATTTCTGCTTTCTGATCTTTACAAAATTATGTCTGTGACTAGTGACGTTTATTTGTTTAGTCTTCCTCATGGAGTAGTAGTGTGTTGACTATTGTTCCAGGCTCATGTTTTATTCAATCAGAGGGCCTATGCCTAATAAAGGTTAGTGATGAGGATGATATCAGTACTAAAAAAAAAAAATTGTGCTCCCTCTTCCTGTTCTTCTTTCCTGTTTTGAAAAGCAGTATGCATAGCCTGTTTAAAGGACAGGGCTTTTGCAGGATTGACTTCCCTTCTTGGTTAAGGTTATCAGCTTTTCACATCCTCAATCTGACTACTTTTTTAGGTGCTCTTGGCAACTTTGGGTCTGGTGCTTAAGCTGGAACAGGAGTCTGTGAAAATAGGTTAACAAAAACAATTGATGAGTTTCTCTTCACACTTAGAGAGCAGTGATGAAGTTTCCGAAACAGCCCTCCTCTTGGCACTAAGAAATCATACGAGGAATCTGACCCATCTGGCATTAAGTAATTTTCCCCTGGGGAAGATTCCCAAGTGGGTTGTAAGATGTAAACCAACATTACTAGCATTGTTACCTTTGGAAGGAAGGCCTGTCCCCTGTAGCTGATGAGTGGCATTTTTGGAATGCCTGAAGCAACTCTGCCTAGCTGTCGAAACCTTTTAAAAGGCCCTCAGTGTGAGAGAGATGACTCTGGGATAGCTGCCTTAGTACTTCAAAAACAGGCTTGGCAGTTAGGGATTTGGAACGTATGAGGACGGTAAAGAGACTCCTTTGGAGGAAGGCAGCACTCTTCCTCCTGTCTCAGACTGCTTGGGCTTCTCCAGCAGGAGCTAGGGTGCTAAGGGAGAAGTTATGTTGTTGGGCCTGTTCAGTTCATTGAAATGTCTTCTTCATTCACAGGCAGCTTCCCTTTTAAGGGAAGCTTGCAGTTGCTATTTAAAAATAAAAACAAAATCCAAACGACTAATCCTTCATCATTACCAAAGCTACCATTAGCCACATAATGCTTTGGAGAGGAGAGTTTAAATAGTTCAGCTCCTAACTGAAAGAGATGCAAACTCCCTGGTAGGTGTTAAAGGAGTGTGTGAAGAAGATATGAATTACAGGACTTGAATCCAATATAAAGTGTGAAACCCTTAGTAAAAAATCATCATCGTCATTATCATGACATTTCAGCAATTTGGTGCAGTGGATAGAAGAACCCTCTTGGAGTCCAGGAGAACTGGGCTCACGTGGTACCTCTGACACAAACTGGCTACGTGGTGAGAGGCCCCTAACCTGCAGAGGAAACATGTCTAATGAGTCAAAGTTAGTTTGACTTGCACATTGATACCATCAGTGGTCATAGGGCCTATGCACGGTGCTCTCCACTGATGAATTTAGACGTTTGGATGGAAAATTTTTTTTACCAAGGCTCTTTTAAGTACATCGTCTCATCATACTCACAAACCATCTGTGAGGCAGGCAGAACAGACATTTCTGTCCTCATTTTATAGGTGAGGAAATTGAGCCTTTGAGAGATTGGCTTGCTCAGAGTCACACTCCTAATTTGAAGATCCAGTACTGATGGGGTTGGAATCTGAGCCCTAGAAAGGAAAAACTCTGGCCCCAGACCATTCCCCACCCTTGGTAATTCTGTTACCTCATGGACTACTTGGCCACTCTCCCACGGTCTTTCTGTATATAAGGTCCATCTTGTCTCCATTAAGATGCTCAGATTTTCACAATCTAGCCAATAGCCCATAGATGCACAGCCTCCTTAAGAGTCTAGCTAATATGGCGAATCTTCAATAAACTTTGTTTTTGGCTGCAAGAAGGCTTGGGTCGAATTCTTTCGGGCAGGACCCGGGTATTGTGATTTTGGGGTTCCAGGACCCCTAACCTCTAGACCGCATCAGTAGTTGAACTCCAGATATTTTGACTCTAGTCCAGGGTGCTTTTTGCTAAATTGCACTGCTTCCTGAAGACAACAGCATAATGAAAATGAAGGCTGTAGTGTAAAACCACACGGTTTCCTAAAGTGTCCACATGGGTAGCCCACCCCATTTTAAGGAGAACCACAGAAAGATATCATTTAACTGAGCTTAATTATAGAGTTATAGAACTTAGCTCCATAAAAGACCTTAGAGTTCATTCAGTCTAGGGCTTTTGACTGAGAAAAGTTAATTGACTTTGCCCAAGGGAATATTAATTTTTTCCCCAAGACAGTATTAATTATAACCCTTCCTTCCTAATACCCAGACTAGGATTCCTTCTACCTTTTTTTAGACTTTACCTATAAAAAAAAATTAGGTTTGCATTTTTTTATTCATCATGAAATGCTTAAATCTGACTCCCTCTTAACTTGAAAGATTAATAGTTTTAGCCTTGAATAGAGCATTAGCATTAAAACAGAAACTTAGACATAAGGAATCAGACTATTTTATCTCTAAGGTCTGTTTCAGCTCTAAAATCCTACAAGTTATAATCTGAAGATCATCTAACACAATTCCTACCTTTTCCAGTTATGGATACAGAAATCTAGAGGGCCCAAATGACCTGTCCAACATTCCACATAGAGGGAGTTTGAGGGCAGAGCCCTAATTAATCCTGCTTTATTGACTGTTAGGCCAGGGCTCCTTCCACTCCATGATGACAGTTTCTCTTAAAATTACCTCAAAGAAATTTTATCTTGTGTTCTAATCAACACCATTTTGGGTACCAGGTTGCCAGACATGACTGATGAAAAATGTTTTGGGAGATGGTTTAGGGAAGTATCTTGGCTTTATTTCCTTAGGGTTGCTGGCTACCTCATTAATGCTTAAATAAACAAATTTCCATGAGGGGCAGTAATGCCACAGGCTGTATTATCAGTCTGACATGACCTTAGTTTATCCAGTAGAGATGGAGTGCACTGATCTAGATTGGTGAAGTCTTTCAAAGATAGAAGGTCCCCAATTGAGATAGAACCTTAGGGAAAAGTCCTTCCATACTGAGTTCACTATGTAGTCAAGGAAATGTGATTGTTTGTCTTTTAGTTCTATTTTCAGATAAAATATCACCAATATATCTTCAGGTGGTTTTGCATAACATACCAGGTGAAATGCTTTTAAAATTAGATAGCATTTGAAATGTGGTCATACTCTTCAGATTTACTAAGCCAACAATATTAGACTAGTAATGAAATGTAATGAATACCTTCTGTTGCTGTTCTTTTTTAAATCACTTGACCTTTTTTGTTTTTTTTAAACTTGTTTCAAGACTTTCCATAGCTTCCCAGCAGGGACTGCTCCTTCCTCCAATGTCTTCATTTTCCTCTGTGATTTGCATGTAGGTTGTGGAATATCATTTATCAAGCAGGTTTTGTTTGACCTTTATGCTCTTCCCTTATCCTAGCTACATCACAGAACATGAGAATAGACTGGCTAGACTGGTTACTGTTTTTTGTTGATTTTTAAGAATGGATATTTATCGAGTGCCAGCAGTATAGTTGGTAATACATTAAACACAGAATTAAACATTTTCTTTGCCCAGTGGGCTTCTTCTCAAAATAGAATCCTGCATTCCAGATAATTGGGAGCTAGGGGTAGGGGCAGGATGCCAGTACATTTGTAAAAGAGATGGGTGATAGCAAGAAGGAGAAGGATGGATATAGTTCACTTTTGGAAACTGTAAAGTGCTTTGCATACCATCGAGAGTTTATGTAGATGTGAGTTGTGATTCTCATAGGCTTCTTGGCTCTAAGGGTCACCTCTCTACTCCTTTATTGCAGGTGGTATACTCTGAAATCAAAACCAGGGAAGAAGGAGAAAGAGCGAGGGGAGATTGAAGTGGACATCCAGTTTATGAGAAACAACATGACTGCCAGCATGTTTGACCTGTCTGTGAAGGATAAGTCCCGTAATCCGTTTGGGAAACTGAAAGATAAAATCAAAGGGAAGCGGCATGAGGAGCCTTCTGACAGTGCCTCGGCCATCGTCCCCAGCACAGTGCACACAGTAGACAGTGATGATGACTCTCCTACAAAAGACAAGAAGAAGAAATCAAAGATCAAAACCTTGTTTTCTAGATCTAGTTTGCAGAAAACATCCCTTTCCCAGTCCATGTCTGTCCTTCCTGTAGCTAAGCCTGAGAAATTGACACTCCGTCCAGGAGACTTCCAGTCCCAATGGGAAGATGATGTGGAGGAAGAATCCTCGTCACCCTCCAACAGTGAGTCTCATTGTCCTTCTCACAGCGCTTCTTCCCTGTCCATCTCAGTACAAAAGAAGTTTACAGTGGAGTTGAGTATAGAGTGGAGCCACCCCAGTTCTGTAGAGAGGAGACAGGTGAATCTTCTAAGCAAAGAAGAATCTTCCTTTTACATGCATTTCTCTGGTATAATGTTGTTGAGGAAGCCTTCTGTGTTTATTTCTGGGTTTCCTTAGTGAATGTCTGGCTCAGTAGTTGGCATTGTAGTAGCGCGAGTTCTTGGTACCTTTAGTCTGAGAAAAGATTGTGATTTTTGTCTCTCTGGGAATGCGTAACATATACAGTTCTCAGGCTTTTTGCCCCTTTTCAAGGTCTTTATAAGTTGCTATGACCAGGGGACATTGGTTCCCTGGTGACTAATCCTCTGTTGATGAACTTCCTTGCTCTGAGTACCAGGCTGTTCCTTTGTCAATAATACAATCTCACCTTGGCCCATAATTTTTAGCCTTGAACTTAGACTCTACTGATACCAAGCCTTCATGGAACCAGAGTCACCTCTGCAAAGTGAGGACTCGTAGGAGGAAGATTTTTACCAGGAGATCGAGTAGATGGTTCCCAGAAATTGTTCCATTTACACAAAAGGTTGTTTTTTTCTCATTCAGTCAATAAACATTTATTATGTGCCTACTAGGTACCAAGCATTGATCTAAGCCTTCACTGAGGATATAAAGAAAGGCAAAAGACAGGATTAATTGGAGATAATCAACAGAGGAAAGGTACTAGAATTAAGGGGGATCAAAAAAATTATACATATATATGTATGTATATATATTTATCTATCTATCTATCTGTTTATTTAAAGGTGTTAATAACAACCTGGAACACAGTAGAATTTTTTAAAAATATACCCAGTAGATAGAGAGCATTGGCCTCAAACTCAGAAAGGAGGGCCACTTAACCTTAAATAAGGATCCCTGAAGGTCACACATTGATTTAGAAAACCACACATTAACATTATTTGTGTTCTGTTGTGTTTTATTTATTGTGCTAAATATTTCCCAACTACATTTTAATCTGATTTGGTCTTAGAAGGTAACTTACATACTTTAGGATAGAGGCTCAGGCTCTTCTTTGTCATAGACCTCTTCTAAGAACAATGTTTTTAAATGCAGAAAAAATCTATAAGATTATAGAGGAAAGCAATTACATTGAAAATACATTTACATAAATACAGTTACATTCAAAATACATATGTATGTGTGTATACATATTGTATACACACACACACACGAGCTTAAGAACCTCATCTTTAGAAGAATAAGAAGTTCAGTTCACTGCTCTGGCATTCATGTTTTTGAATCCTAGACTTAAATGATTGGTCCTATGCTACTGGAGGGCCCATCTGCTATTGCCCATAGATGTAACATGATGTAACATGATGTAACATCCACTTTCTTTACTTGGTTAAGATTGGTGTACTTGTGACATCAAGGCTTGTTTGTTTTTCTTCCCATAGGCATGTCTCACAGGAGAACAGCAAGTGCAGATATCAAGCAGCTAAGTCAGTTAAACTTGACCCTTCCAAAGAAAGAAGGATTGTCCTTTTTTGGTGGCCTTCGGTCTAAGAATGACCAGCTCTCCCGATCTAATGTGTGTATCAATGGGAATCACATTTATCTAGAGCAGCCAGAGCCCAAAAATGAGGCTGTGACAAAGGACAGCACTCCATCTTCCTCCCCATCTCCTCAAGACTTTAGGAAGAAGCATTTATTTTCATCCACAGAAAATCTGTCTTCCAGACCTTCTAAGGAACCAGGGGAGACAGGGAGGATGTCTCCAGAATGGCAACTTTCTGGGTCTCTCCCACAAGAGTCTTTGAAATCTCTGACTCTGCCATCCTACAGACCAATTGTTAGTGGAGATGTGAATGTGGCCCCTGTGAGTACGGAAACTGAGAAGGAAAGTAAGGAGAACAAGAAACAGGAGAACAGAAAATCCTCTCTGCTGTCTTTGGTCACAGGAAAAAAGGATGCTGTGAAGAACAGTGAAGCCGAAAGCAGCCTTCCTAGTGTCTTGGTGAAGGAAAAGGAGAAGGAAGTCATGCCTAGGGAAGCCACGGCAAAGGAAAAAGAGGCAGAACTTGTTGAAATTCCAGTGAAAGACCTTGATGAGAAGCCTGAAGACTTGTCAGCCTCTGTCTCCAGACAGAGCAAATCTCCGAGCCCCACTGAGGAGGTGCCCAGGATGCAATCCAGAACAGAGCCAGAGCCCGAGCCTGAGCCTAAGCCTAAGCCCAGGCCACCTGCTCTTTCTGCAAGGGGGCCCCAGACCAAAGCTGTCAAACCCAGGTGAGTCTTAGCTCTGTTCATTCATTCATTCATTCATTGCCTTTACACTTCGCTGTGAAGGAGCCTCTAGTTGCACCAGATTCTAGGTCCTCATTCTCATGATTGTGATTACACAAGATCTTATAACTGCCAAATCAAGAAAACACTGTTGACTCTGGCTTTTAACTGGGCCTGCTGGTAAATTTGTGCAGTCTACAAATTTAAATAAATAAGTGCCAGCCCCAGTCACCAGGTCGGGGGCTGTGTTGTGCCAAGTAAACCTTGGTTAGCAAAGCTTACATCAAGTGAAGTTTAAACCATAATTTTTGAAATACTAAAATATTTCCTATATTGAAAAATACTCAGAAATCTGGTGGGGGTGTCAATCAGTAGAAAGAGACATGAATAAAAATCATTAAGAATAGGACTGCCTCAACAGAGCTCTTTCTATTGCTTTTTTCCCATAGAGGAACACTGCTAACCCTTTCTTTGCTTTCTACTCTCTCCAGGATTTTTTTTAACCATTAATTTTTATGGGCACTGGGAAGGTACAAAGCTAACCTGTATTTTCAGTCATAGGTGCCTAGTCAAAATTTGGCAGTTGTAGGAAAGCAATAGGTGTTTGATGGAAGATAAGAGAATATGGGATCAATCATAACTTTAATAAGCTAACTCGTGTTGCTGCTGTTGTGTGCATAGACCTGTGCTAATTACATTCTTCCTTGCAAACTGGGCATTTTTCTTGAAGACTAACACTTATTTCTTCCTTGCACTTGGATATAAGAAGGAAAAGACCTCAGGAACTCTAGTTTGCTCTGGAATATGCCTTGGGCTACTTACTTCCATGTTGGCTTGGTGTTTTGTTCCAAGAAGACTAACTAATGGAACATTTATGCTTCTTGGTATGACTGTCATTCACAGCAACAGTATTTCTGTATTTTGGGCTATGCATTACTTTTTTGGGGAGACTCTGCTCACTTTTCACACACACACACACACGCACGCACACACACACACACACACATACACACACACACACACACACAGAAAGCATACTTCTTTTCCAAATCTGTCCTCTGCCCTATCATCTACCAGCTTTAATGCTTTGAGAATTTTAAATGTCTTTTTACTGCTATAACAATCAAGTGACCCATCTCTGGATTTGTCTTCTAAATGAAACTCTAAGACTTTTTTTTACTCTGTCCCACGTCATAAATGACAAGCCCAAGTGTGGTAGACACGCTTGATAACAAAATATTCCTTTTGTGGCGTCAATTCTCCTAGCATGTTTAGATTCTTTTGACTTCTAATGTAATCATGTTACCAAAAGTATAAAAAATTCCTCTTTGGAACATCTCCTGTGTGTGTGTGTGTGTGTGTGAGATTGCATCTGCAGCTGACGTGCAGATTTTGTTTTGTCCTTTTCACAGACTGGGAGTGTCTCCAGAGGCTCAATCCAAAGCCGAGCTACCTCCTCCTCTTTATGATTCTTTTTTCTTTTCTGCCACCACTTCTGGTTCTAGCCTTGATTCTCTACCTTCTAAAGTGGGGCAAGAGTCAGACACAGAATCCTCAAAAAACCCTTCTGTCCTTTCCTCTTTCTCACCTCTCACCATAGATCCTGTTTCTACCTCTACTCCAATTGAAAACTGGCCTTTTTCTCAGGAGAGCCCGGCCAGTTCTGAAGGACCTTTCCTTCTTGCAGTGAAATCTCAGAAAGAGGGTTCAATTCGAGTTTCAAATACTTCCTCTGGTTCCCCAGGATCACTTGATAAACATTCTCTGTTGCATGAAGGAAATAGAGTCTCTGTTGAAGAGACTGGGGAGATAGATGCAGGAAAGAGTAAAGGGAGCAGGGAATCCTCAAGACCCTCCCTTGAGGTACTAGAAGATACGAATGATAAGCACCTCCCAAAAGAACAAAAAGAAAAGGTCCCAACATTTCCCCAGGTCAGCCGACCAGAATATCTCCCTCCATCTAAAGACCCCCAACAAAATAGTACTCTCATTCAAGACATAAGTGGGAGTGGAAAGCCTTGGATGAAAGGGAGTAAAGAATTTGCATCTTCTTGTGAGTCATCTCTGGAAGACCAAGTCAGTGATCATGGAGTGGTTTCTGCTAATGAAGGAGCTGAATTGCCTCGTAAAATGGAAGATTTGGCCACACCATTTGACTCTGTAGTTGGAAAAAGCAACTTAAGTGGTCTGTATGATAGAGAGGGCAGCAAGAAGATCAAGAAGCGTGTGTCCTTTTCTGAGGAGCTTTTTCTAGAAGAGGAGGTAGAAAAGGAGAAAAACAGACTTATAGTGCTGAAATCTAAAGGTGTAGTGAATGATACATTATTCGACAGCGAACCAGAGGAAATTGAGAAGAAAAAGATGACAACTGAACCAAACAGTCTTTCTTCACCGCTCAAATCAGGATCGAGGGCTATTTTTGGACTCAGTCATGATGAGCCAGCTTCCCTGACTGACATCTCTCTCTCCTTTGATCCACCTGTCCGTAGTGTATTGATGCTTGAGTCTCATGGGAAGCGTTTTTTAGAAGATCTGACGAGGGAGTCCAGTTCAGAAAAGGCCACTCCATCGTTCAGGATTGAGCGATATGAAAATTATAGTGAGAATTATCAGAGCAAAGCCAGTGATCTCGAAGGCCTGTTGTCCGACCCCTTGAGAAGTCTTGGTTCGGTTTCAGATCTCAGATCTCCAGTTATGGGGGATCTGAACCTGACACTTCCTTCTATTCCAGAAGTAACATCAGATGATGAGAGAGTAGAACAGTTGGAAGATGTCCGAACGACTCCAACCTCAAAGAACCATCTGGAAAAGGAAACACCGTTTTTCTGCTCTTCAGCCACTTCTTCTGAGGAGGAAAACCTGAGCCCTGATGCAGGGGTATCCACATTGTTTCATGAGGAACAGAATGCCCTCCGAATGGAAAAACCTGAAGATTTTGTTAACTCTTCCATATTGTCTTCAAAGCAGACCACAGCACTGGGTGTTTGCAAACTACACGGTGGGGAAGGCTTAGGTTTAGATAAAGATATCCTAATCCCTGAGAGTTTGGAGAAGCAGGAATGGAGGGAGGAGGACAACCATACTGAGGAAAGTAGGAGTCAAAGGTCATCTTCCCAGGGCTGTCCTGTTTCGGGTCACTCCCTTTCTGAGAACTTTAATGCAACACACTCTTTCCCTGGCTCTCTACACTCTGACACTTATCACACAAATAGAGCAGAATCTCCCCAAAAAACATCAGCAGAAAGCTCGGCTGCTAAAGTTGAAAATTCTGACAAGACGAAGCAGCTTCTCCGGGCGTGGGTTTCGCCCTCAGAGCCACATCCATTCCCAGCTCAGCCAACTGGTGGAACTACTGTGTCTGCCAAGCACAGGTGAGAGACTGGGAAGATCTTCTATAGAAGTGTGGGATATTTGCTTTTTTTTTCAGTGTCACACCAAAGGCTTTTGGTCCTGAGAGGCCCCCAAACTCTAGCTTTTTAAAAGACCAGCCCATCTTTTGGAGATACCTAGAAATTTACCTACTAAATGGCAGATATGTAAGCCAGTACGAGGTCTTTTTTTTTTTTTTTTTTGGCCTTAGTTATAATAGTTGTAGGGACCAGTTTGTAAAGCTAGGTCTGACCCCTAAAAGAATGGTCTGCAAGAATATGCTGTGAGCAGATTCTGAACTATACCCATGAACAGCTTCAGATATTTACAGGAATCCTATTTTTAAAAAAATAAACATTTTAAATTTCCTTTTTCCCTATTTTTCTGGCCCTCGTTCCAGTGTTTGGCTTTTGTTTTTAAGTATGGGCCAAATGAGACACTGGTTTGGCTGTGATTGTCCTTGCCTAACTGTTGGGCTGTAGATGCAGAGGGTTGCATGGTGTGCAGATGATTCCATAACCTTTAACCGTTTGTAGAAATGGCTCTGTTGAGAGAGGAGAGTCTGTCTTTAACTGATTCCCAGGGCACATTATTAGAGAAATGGTCAGTGTGTTTGGAAAGGTCAAAACACTTGGCTTGGGTAGCACTTAACTGTGCTTCTAAATGATTAGTTTTGATTTGTTTTGCTTCTTTTGGGGGACTGGAGATAAGAAGGGATCATTGTTTATGACTTCTCTTACATGACCTAGGGCCTTACCGGGTGATGTTTCCCTTGTCTGAATAGTCTAAATAAATAAATCCACTTTCCTACCCCTTCCCTCCTTCTTTTTCAGAACTCATCCTGTGAAACCAATGAACACAACAGCAACAAAGACCCCTCCCACCAGTTTGGGTACTGCTACCATCATCAGTGAGAACTTGCTTAATGAGACCATTATGAAGGTGTGTTTCCCCTGAGAGTTCCATATTAGAATGTCAGCTGCTCAGCTTTCAGGAGTTTCTCATTTTTAGTATAGATGTACTACTGTAGGTCAGTCTTTGTGAACCTTGGCCTGTTTTCTGCTTTCTAAATCTCCTTTCTCCTGTGGAATGATAAGCTCTTTGAGAGCCTGGATCTTTTATTTTTGTTTTGGTAGCTCCACTGCCTGGCAGAATGCTTGTGTTCATTGTGTTCATAGTTTTTATAAATTGACATGTTGTGCCCCTTAACCCCTCCAAAGTAATGATGTTGGTGTCCACTTCTTGCACTTTAATAATGTAGGAAAACAAAACAAAAAAATTATCTTGATGTTTGAAAACAGTTGGTCACTTATGCATCTGCATTTGATAGTTCCTCCTTTAGGTCCTGTCCACTTCTGCAGAAGAGTATCTTGTCTTGTAACAGAAAAGAAGCATGCTCACTGGTTGGCTGTCACATGAATGAGAAAGAGACTAGTTGTTCACGAAGGATCAGGATTCCCTAAAATAAGCAAAAATAACAGCACATGTTTACCTAGTATTTTGTAGCTTAAAAAAATGTTTTCCTTACCAAAAAACCACTGAGATTATAAACATTTCCCATTTTTTTGTTTGGAAGGTTTAAACTAAGAGCAGTTAAGGGCTTTGCCCAGAGGCAGGCAGCTCGTAATTTGAACCTAGGTCTTCCTTCCACTATGGCAGATGTTCTCATGATCTGTAAGGGAGGAAAGGTGGTGGGAGTAATTGGTAAATGTACCCCAGAAATGGTTGTAGATGGGTTGGGATTGCTAACTGACATCAGTGCCAACACCAGAAACATTGTGGCTAGAAGCTATTTTAAAAGTTTTCTGGGAGCTCATTCATTCCTTCAGCAAACAGTGAAGCTTATGCTATGCAAAGCACTAGAGGGATAATCAAATTTGAGATGAGACAAAGTTCTTGACCTCATATATAACTTCCTTACTGTGGGCATAATGAGTCATTTGCAAGGAGGCTAAATTATCAATATGTGTAATTAGAAATGAGTTAGCACCTTCTTGCCCCTTGCCCTGTCTTCCTTTTCCTTCCAGTCTTGACATAGCCAGTAATCATTGTTCCCCAGATCATTATCCTCAGTTAACATTTACTCTGCATTGATGTGTGTGCTAAGTTAGGCTTAACAAGAACTAGAAATCAGCCATCACATGTCTGTCCGCTGACCTTTGTGGTGGAAAGAGCCCTGGATTTGGAGTCAGAAGACTTGGGTTTAAATACCAGCTCTTTGGTTTGGTAATGATGTGATTTGGGACAAATTACTTCCCTTCTCTGGGTCAGTTTCCTCACAGTATGGTGAAAGGGGCAGTGGTTTGGGGGTCAAAGATCCTGGGCTCAAATCCTAGCTATGCCACTTACTGTATCTGTCACCTTGGGCAAGCCTTCTGGACCTTAGTGTCCTTATCTGTAAAAGAAGGGGCTTGATGACCCTTAAGGCACCTTTTAACCCTGGGGTCTGGATGTGTAAAATAAGGGGTTGGATTAGCTCTCTTAGGGTTCCTTCCAGCTCTAAATCCTGTGACTTCCTATATCCCTGCAGCCCCTCATCCCCCCCCCAAAAAGCCAATCCAAAACCGACAACAACTCTATATGACTGAAAAACTCTGCTTTTCCTCTAGGAGACATGTAGTTGGGAGGAGAAATAAAATAAGCTTTTTTTAAAAATTACTTTCTTGGCTTAAATTATGACTGAGCAAGTGCCTGTTTGAAAGTCTGTGCTAGACATTCAACAGAACAGAGGCACTTCTTACTCCCTAAGATGGGATGGCAGCAGCTGATAAACTGGATAAGAGACCGCGTGGACAGCATGAAGGAAGGATTCAGTAATAAAAACTAGGAGAATTCTACAGCTTCCATTCCCCCTATTGGCTTTTTACTTTGGAATGGAATGCACTTGGATTCCAGAGTGGAGCACCTGGCTCTCCATCAGTTGGAGACATTGTTTTAGCCTCCTTTCAATATGTACTTAATCAGAGTAATGTGCTTTGAGGGGTAGAATACTATTAATAATTATAGGCCCTTCTCTCTCCTCCCCCCAGTCTTTCCCCCAGAACAAAAAGTAGTAAATAGTACTTGTCCTATTTCTTAATATCACCGGTGGGGTGGGGGAGGGCCCCCGATGCTGCTATTGACTTCTTTCTAACCTTTGTCTTAAAAATACTTACTGTATTATACTATACTGTTCATATTCCAAATTAATATAGTAGTAATGCTTCCTAGAGCCATCCAGTAACTGGGCCGCATTTATAATAAGTGCTTTGTACTTCAGTTCCAAGACGATATTTATGTTAATGCCTTTCTTTGGAATGTTGCCATAGCAAGGGGGAGGTTAAGCAAAGGAATTGCATAGCTGGAGTTATTAAGACCTTCTCAACTAAACAAGAAACAGCAGGGTCAGTACAGGGCTTCTTTTCTCTCTGCTAATGTGTTAATGCCTCAGCTCTTTATGATTGAGTATTGGGAACCCTAACCAGACCAGAAATGCACTTGATACACAAGTGACTTCAAACTTCAATTTGAAAATAATAAAATTAAATGAATTCCAAAGCTCTTGAGCATTGGACCCTGCAGGGTTTGTGTGATCTACTGTTCTCTCCCTGTACCTTGGTTGCTTGCAGAAAAGGGTCTGTTTGAGGAAGCTGGTTTTGGGCTGTACATGCCAATAAGGCCTATGTCATTAGGCATGGCCAGTGTGTTAATTTGTTTTACATCCCTGCAATTCTTTGTTGCAAGAGAGGGTTCTACTGGGGATGAGGCCCCAGGACTTCATTGGGAAAAAGAAGATAGATATGTAATAGGAGTTTCTGACTTCAGCAAGACAGTGTGTAAGTGACTTATTACCCCAAACTGTCATTGAACTTTCTTTGAATTCTGTTTTAAGCAGTAAAATGAGAGAAGTGATTTTGTTCCAGTTCTGAGGGTGGAAGTTCTAAGAAATAATTTTAAGCACTTAAGGAATTAAGAAAAAATATTGGTACATTCTGTTTTGCCACATCAATCACTTCCCAGTATCTCTTAATTGATTATAATTGCTTCATTCTCTTTGGGGTGACATGGAAAACCCCTGATGCCTCCCTGGCCCTCAACTGCCCATGACTTCACTTCCTATTTTACTGAGAAGCTCGAGGATGTACATCTGACTGGAACTTCCTACTTTCATCACACCCACCTCTGCTCATCCTGTCTTCTGGAGGAGGCAGGGGGTATAATGGCTAGAGTGCTGAAGCTAGAGTTAGGAAAATGTGGATTCAGATCTTACCTCCAGCTCTTGCTAGCTGTGTGCCTGTGAGCCCTTATCTATGAATTGAGTATAGTAATACCTGTTATATTTGCCTCACAAGATCGTAGTGAAGATCAAAATGAGGTAAGGTGTGTGTAAAGAAAGCACTTCACAAATGTTAATAGACTGTTTAAATGTCAGTTCTTGTTATTTTTTCCCCCAGTCTAATAAGAGCTGTCTTTTCTTCATTCAAGAATAACCCCTTACTATAGTCTTACCACCAGGATTTGCAAATCTGGCCTTATTTCCATTTCTTTATGTAAAGCTTGCCTGACTGCTAAATCCAATCACCTTTTTTCTGATCTCATCTTTCTTGGGGCTGCAGCCAACCCTTTGACCAACCCTTCTTCCCTGCTTTCTATGCTATCCTGGTTTTCCTTCTATGTCTCTGTTTCTTCTCTCTCCTTGTAGGGTTCCTCTTCTACTCCCCACTCCTTAAATATGGGCACTGTATTGTTCAGGATTCTGCCTTTGGTCATCTTTTATATATGAATCATCTAGGTGGTACAGTGAGTGTATAGAGCACTGCACCTGGACTCAGAAAGACCTGAGTTTGAATTCTGCCTCAGACACTTATTATTTGTGTAAGCGTGTATCTTATTATCTGAGAAAGTCACTTAACATTTGCCTCAGTTTCCCTATCTGTAAAATGAGCTGGAGAAGGCAAACCACGCCAAGAAAATCCCAGATGGGTTCACAAAGAGTTAGACATGACTGAAATGACTTGAGCGCAACAGTCTCCTCCCTCAGACTGTAAACCCCTTTTTATGACAGTCCCCACCCCCACCCTGTTGTATTTGTCTTTGTATCCCAAATAACTCATACCACCATGCCTTTCTGGTGCTTAGTTGGGCCTCAGAATCCATCGAATGAGTGATTCAGAGCCAAAGGTGTCCTCTTCTTAGAGAAAGAAAAAAAAGGCTTCTGTAAGTGGAAGCTCATCACTTATTTGCATGGAGACTAAATACAGCCCCTTTCTTTGTCTCAAAGACAGTGTTAAATGGTGTAAATAGAATGAGCTTCAAAAACTGTACTGGTCTCTGTCATTGGTAACCTTGACTTTGTGAATCCTTTTTGCTGCACTGCAGGACAGCACAGTGTAGTAGAAAGAGCGTTCCCTGGCATCAGCATCAAAGGGTCCTGGGTTCAGGTCCCTCTTTTGCTACAGATCAGACATTTGATTGTGGGCAAGTTGTTAAATTTCCCTGGGACTTAGCTTCCCTATCTGTAAAATGAAGGGGTTACCCAGAGTCACATCTAAGGTGCTTCTTGCTCTCAGTGATTTTTGGATGCCCACTCTTAAGTAAAAGCTCCTGCTGTATATGTATTAAAATGGTTGTTTCCTGCTTTTCACTCATCCCTTCATTCAGCACTAATGAAGGAGGTGTTGGGGACGCATACTTCAGCTAGCACAGGTGTTCTGAGATTGCTCTAGAAATGTCCTTCTAGTCCCCCTACTAAGGAATTGGAGCTTTGGATATCAGTACTGGTCCTCAGTGCTTCTCTGTGAGTCTAGGGGCCTTGTGGAGAATACAGCTCAGCCTCAAGCTCTCTAAATCATCAGTGCCAGTGAAACACAGGATCTCTTTATAGGTCCTCTGTCCTTTGATCATGAGAGAGAACATGAAGGCCTGGTACAGAGAGAGCTACAATGGCCTGAGGGTGCTTGATAAATGTTTGATGGAGGTCATTTTGATCTAGAGATGCTTGGCTTTGATTCCCTATATACTTGAAATAAGTATTCCCAAATGACTTAAATTGGGGTCTCTGCCTGGGGTATAGAGCTTGTAATGCCACTCCTTTAATGTTTTACTGGTGCTTGTAATCAACTCCCAATAACTGATTTGGAAAGGGAGCTATTACTTGCTGTCCTGGAAGTCTTTTTCTCTCTTCTTTTTTTTCTTCTGAACCTGTATCTCAGCTTCCTGTCTCTTCATGTAAGACCTAGGTTAGAGGATCATAGGGTTTTCAGACTAGAAGGGAAGGACTTTCTGGCCCAGTTGCCTCATTTTACAGATGAGGAAGCTGAGGCCTCGGGATTGAAGTGCCTTGCTCAGAATCACCAAGGTGGTAGTAGCAGAGCTTAGGTTCAAACCCAGAACCTCGAACTCTGACAGTGTTCTTTCTGTTGTACCAGACTGCTGTTTTTTCCAGTTGTATATTAATAATTTTGAAAAGTTTCACATTTGTCAGCATGAGCTGTCAGTTTTCACAGATCAGCCCTACAGTGGGGCTGTCATTGTCATGGAATATGTGATTCAATTGGCAGGTCTTCCAAGGGGTCCTAGGTTACTAATTATTTATTTTCCTTGTGTTGCTTTAAAAACTTTACATTCCTATGGAGGAAGGTGAGAGGGAATGAGTGAATCTTATTCTCATCAGATTTGGCTTAAGGAAGGGAATACCATACACACTCATTTGGGTATATAAATTTATCTTACCCTACAGGAAAATAGCGGGGACGGGGATAAGAGAGCAGAGGGGTGATAAAAGGGAGGTCAAATTGGGGGAGGGGGTAATCAGAAGCAAACACTTCTGAGGAGGGACAGGGTCAAAAGTGAGAATAGAATAGACAGGAGGCGGGATAGGGTGAAGGGAAAGGTAGTTAGTTTTTTACAACATGACTACTATGGAAGTGTTTTGCATGACTACGCAAGTATAACCTGTATGTAGTTGCTTGCCTTCTCAATAAGGGTGGGTGGGGAGGGAGGGAGGGAGAAAATTTGGAACCCAAAGTTTTAAAAACAAATGTTAAAAATTGTTTTTACATGCAACTGGGAAATAAGATATACAGGCAGTGGGGTTTAGAAATCTATCCTGCCCTATAGGAAAATAGAAGGGGAAGTAGGTAAGAGAAGAGGGGGGAGATTGAAGGGAGGGCAAATTAGGAGAAGGGGTATTCAGAATGCACGCCATCTTGGGGTGGGGGGAGGGATGAGATGGGGAGAAAATTTGGAATTCGAAATCTTGTGGAAGTGAATGTTGAAAACTAAAAATTAATTAATTAATTAAAAAAACCCAACTTTACATTCCTCCTCCAACCTCTTTCATGGAACCCCTTCTTCCCACTCAACCATCTGATGGCCTTATAGTTGCCTCATGCTTCACCGAAAAAAATCGAGATCATTTGCTGAGAAACTCCATCTTCTCCTCATCTTATATCACTCAGATGTCTTCCTCTCAATCTCTCCTCTTTTACCTCTCTCAGAAAGGGCAGCCTTTCTCCTTGTCCAGGCAAAGCTCTCCACTTATATCCTTGATTCCTTTTCATGTCGTCTTCTCCAGCAAATTTTCCCCTCTGTCATCCCCACTCTCTCACTAATAGTTGACCTCTCTGTATTTGCCAGCTACTTCCCTCATGCCTACAGATATTTGCATATCTCCCCCACCCTTTAAAAAGAAAAACAGCAACCCTTCATTTGATCTCAGCATCCCTGTTAGCTATCATCCTATATGTCTTCTCTCCTGAAAGACTAAACTCTTTGAGAAAGCAGTCTGCACTAGGTGATTTCACTTCCTCTTGTACTTCTGAACCCTCAGCAGTATGGCTTCTCGCCTCTTCATTAGACCAAAACTCCTCTCTCCAAAGTTACCAATGATCTCTTCTTCAACAAATCTAATGGCCTCTTCTCAATCCTCATCCTTCTTTACCTCTCTGCAGTCTTTGATAATGTCTATCAGCCTCTTCTCCTTGATATTCTCTTCTTACCCAATAATGTGGGGTGTCCTCCAAGGTTCTGTCCTGGGCAGTCTTCTCTTCTCCCTCTACAGTATTGTTTCTCATGGTGATCTCATCAGCTCCCATGAATTTTCATCTTTCTGTGGATGATTTTCAAATCTATTTATCCATCTCCAGTCTCTTTCCTTACCTCCATTCTCACGTCATCAATTTCCTGTTGAATATCTCAGATTGTCTCATGGACACCTCAAACTCAACACATCTAAAACAGAATTCATTATCTTTCTTCCTCAGTGCTGTCTTTCCCAGCTCCCCTCTTAGCATCAGTCACTCAAGCCCTAGATGTCATCTCAACTCTTTGCTTGTAACCCCAGATACCCTATCTGTTACCAGCTTTGTTGTTTCTACCTTCACAATATCTGTTGTATACATCCACTTCTCTCCACTGTTGCCATGCTGGTGCTGTCCCTCAACACCTCATGTCTAGGCTACTGTAATAGCCTTCTGATATGTTCCCTTGCCTCAAGTTTCTCCCCATTCCAGTCCATTCTCCACTCAGTTGCCCAGGGGATCTTCCTAAAGCTCGAGTGTGACCATTTCAACCTCCTACTTTATCAACAATTACAACCTCTGGGATCAAATTATAAAATTCTTGGTCTGATTTCATAACCTGGCCCCTTCCTGACTGTCTAGTCTTCTTCCACTTTATTCCCTTTACCACCTCTGAGATGCAGTGATGCTGGCCTCCTTGTTGTTCCTTGCACAAGACACTCCGTCTTCAAATTCTGTGCTCTTTCACTGACTCCCTTTTCCCTGTAATGCTCCCTCTTCTTGGCCTCTGCCTCTTGGTATCTTTCAGGATTCAGCACAAATCTTACCTTCTGCTAAAGTCCTTTATCAATTGCTTTTCCTCTGAGATTAACTCCCATTTATACTGTATGTCTTGTATATACACAGTTATTTACGTGTTTTTCCCCCCATTGGAGTGTGAGCTTCATGAGACCAGGGACCTTGTTTTTTTGCCCTTCTTTGTAACTCCAGAACTTAGTTCAGTGCTTGGAACATGGTAAGCACTTCATAAATGCTTATTGACTGATAACTTAAATTTTCCAGTTTGACTTTTTTTTTCTTTTCAATTCTAAAGAAATACAAGCCATCTGATCCAGAATTCGCTTATACTCAGTTAACCCACGACGAGCTGATCCAGCTGGTCTTGAAACAGAAGGAAACAATAAGCAAGAAGGAGTTTCAGGTTCGTGAACTGGAGGACTACATTGACAACTTGCTTGTCAAAGTCATGGAAGAGACCCCCAACATCCTCCGCTGTCCAGCGCAATTAAAGGATAAAGCAGGGAAGATGTGAGTCATGGCAATAAAGGAATGAAACGATTTTTTGTAAGTTTGTTTACACCTCCTTTTGAGGTCGTGGACTTTCAGTATGTATGACAACCGGCAAGTAGGATCTGAATCTGAATCACCAAATAACTCCCTTGTAAGTACTCTGGCAAGAGAGTCTTTTCCACTGACTGAAGGCAGGTTAATTATGACAGTGAATCTCTTAATGTACATTCCCAGAATTTTATTCAAGACTCTCTCCCTTTAAGTGCATCATAAATATTTTATTCATACTAGGGGCATAGTAACAAGATCTAATCTATGAGCCAGAGATTCAGAAGGCAGGGAAACCATTCGTGCATTTTTAGCTCTAGGGTTTTCTAACTTTGATGTTTGGATTTTTTTCCTTCCTTTCACCCCAGTGTCTATCTGTGAGTCTTTATAGCACAAAGTGGACTCATTTTCTTGAGTTTTATTAGCTTAGGTATAGTTCTCCTGGCCTTAGATGTTAAATTTTGATACTTTAACATTTTTGATATTGCTTCTTGGGTTTGCCTCTGGTTATTCGTTTAACCTTGGCCAGGGTCATTTAGAGACTACTTTTTTAAAGTGCTCGGGGGTATGCTAAATGAGCTGTTTTTTCTGAACACAAACTGCTGGTCTCACATACCGAGCTTTGACTAGGCCCATGTGATCTTTTCCCTGCAGGCCATGGAATTAGGAGATAAAATGGGGGAAGCCGGTAACACAGCTGTCCTGTACTCCCTCGCATGTGGTCAGGGAGACTCAGGAAGAGTAACTGGGATCTTGATACCAGGCTTCTCCTAGGCAGGAAGATTATAGAATTATAGAGAGGAAATTGAGACAGATGAAACCCTGAGGAGACACTGACAGGTTAATGCTAACCCTAAAGTCACGTAACTATTAAGAACCAGAATTAAAGTCTAGGTCTTAACTCAAAATCTAATATTCTTGCCCTAATGCCACATTGCATACTGAGAGTATGTTGATGATCTGTCTATCTTCTGTAAGGATGTGCTTCCTTAATTCCCACAGTGGCTGCACCCAATTCTCCAATTTCCTCAGTAGTCTTATCTTAAGAAAACAGGGTTTATGGTGGAGCATGCCATTTGGATCCTAGAGGATGGGAAACATAGACCAGTCTCAGGGCCTCCACAGTAAGAGTGTTCCTTGGTCCCACTTGTAATGAAATCTGGCTCATTTCTAAGTGGTTGAGGAAGTTACAGCCTTAATATATTTAGTAATAATTTTACAAAGCCAGGAGCAATCAGAAATGACCCAGATGGTTGATACATCAAAATCTGCCCATATGCTTCAGTTTGCTGCTGCTCCTTTCTTTTGATTCCATGCCAAGGGGATAAAGAGGGGGAAAGTACAACAGGCATTCCTGGTAAGAATTGGAAAAAGCAAGACAAGCATTCATTTCTGCATTCATAGTTGTTATGTTATTTTAAAAACGGAATATTTTTTATAATCCAAGCACAAAACTAGGTCGTTTATGCCCTTGTGAATATTGATGCCATTGGGACATTTCTTGTATTGCACATCTCAGCTCTGATGTCTTCCTATGGCAAGTTTTTTGTGGGCCCTTAGTGTGTCAAGGTAGAGACCGAGAGACTATAGTAAAGGTTGTTCAGTTGGGAATAAGTTGAGTGTAAAGCTGCTTCTGTTTCAAAGTTCAGAGTCCATACTGCTTGGATTGGTGAACAAGAAGGAAATCTCTCCTCTTTTTTTTAAGGATTGCTTTTGCTGCAGTATTTGTTATATCAGAGCACTTTAATTTGAAGGGTGGTACTGTAATTCCATTTAGCTAAATGGCTTTTTTTTTTTATTAAGTGTGAGTGGGTTTGCCTAAAACTGTTATATTTAATGTTCTACAACACCGGAGACCACTGGAAGCTTCTTTTCAGATAACTTGTATTTTGTAGTGATGCAAAATATATTTATATACACACACATAAGAATCTATCGTCTTTTGAATTATGAAAATGTATATGTATATATTTGTTCTTTATTTTGTTTCTTACTTTATATAAAACTTATTTTTTACTGTGATGACCCAAGTGTGCTAGAAAACCTGAGGCAAGTTTGTTTTGCAGGATTTCTTTTTTTTTTTAAGAAGCAACTGGTATGGAGACGTTCAGTACTCCTCATGATAGATGATTGGTTTGATAATCTTTCTTGCTAGGACCTCAGGTATGTAATGGCACAATTAGTATTTGAGTGAGACAACTTCAGAGGAGGGAAATGGACCCAACTGCTACTTGGGGATTGAGAAGGAGAATGAAGGCGTGTTTGGTTCAAGTGCCTCTAACTCCCCAGCACTGCTGGGAAAAAACTCATTCTGTAGCTTTACCTCACTAAGCAGTAGTTTGGAGATTGCCCGAGGATCTCTTCTATTTAATTTACACGTTGGAAAAGCCTTAACTTTTTTTGAGCCATTAGCAGAGTTTGGCAAATTTATAAAAACTGACTGTATCCAGTTTCTGGGCAAGCCTCAGGGGCTTTTAAATAAACCAGTAGAAGAATGGGGACTTGCCTCCAAGCTGTGTTTTAAATGGCAGCCTAATTGGTATCTAGACAGAGATGTGTTCTACATATCTCAGTGGCAGGAGCTCTGCTGTATTTGACAGTGCCCTGACCACCTCTTGAAAGGAACCAGTGCCTTTTAAGCATCAAATTCATTTCGAGAGTCAGACCCCTACAGTGTCAAACCTCTGCCCAGAGAATTTCTTATGCCATGTGGTACCTTAGATATCTTAAACTGGGCTTCCCCCTTCTGTTTACCATTTTATTTGGGTGCTCTTTCAGGACACAGTAGAAGGGAGGAAAAGAAAAAAAATCTTCCCAGGCTGATGGTGAGAAAGAGAGAGAATGATAGAATATGAAAGACAAAAATGGAGGGAGGGAAGGGAGGAAGAGACAGAGACAGAAAAGAAAGTCCCAGGAGTGGGGACTATCCAAAAATTCCACAACTATGAAGGATTCTTAGCCGGTAGGAAGATGCATATTGAAGTTATGGAGGATCTAATTCATTTTCTCAGTCACTGATTAAGTCGATGCTGCCTCCAGGGCTGAAGGATTCCTGGCACTAAGCTGAGAAGCTAATCTAGGTCATGGGGGATTTATTACCAAATCTCACTTTGGGTATGGTTTCTCAGTCTGCTGTAGAGGTTGTTTGTGAAATGAAAACAAAATGTTGAAGGATCACCTGGTGTCTTTGGATTATATTATGTTTGTGTTTGATATTTCCTGCATTGTTACTTTGGGACCTTTGGATTTCTTTGACTTTGTTTTAAGAAGTGAAATCTCTGAGAACACTAAATAAAATGATCCTGTTCTAAGTCCTGTGTCAGTGGCTTACTGGTACACCTGTGCTAGAGACTCCTTTTCTTCACTCAGAAAACGACTTCCACTTGTAGGGAAGGAAACCTACCCATCCCTTGGTTCTTCTTGGTCCTTCCTACTCATACTCTCTTAATCTGGGCCTTGTTGAGCTTAGAATTCACAGGAGGAACAACTTTTTTTCCTCCTCTCTGTCAATAAGCACTGCCATAGTTACTAAAGGCACAGATCTTATTCGATGTGATATGATGGGTAGGAGTCAGAACTGGGAGGGACCAGAGAGATCTATTCTGTACCTTTTTTTGGATTGAGGAATTTGGGTTCCACGTCACACAGGTAGTATGCAGAAATACAAGGATTTGAATGTGGGCTCTCAGATATCTAATCCAGCCCTCTTCAGTGGAAAGAACACAGGAATTCTGCTTCTGACCTTTACTAGTTGTATGACCATAGGCAAACCATTGTACCTCTCTGAGGCTTCAGTTTCCTCATCTGTAAAAGAGGGATAATATCTATGGTAGTTAACTCACTTGGTTGGAGGGTCAACTGAAATATTGTAGGTATGAAGTACTTTAGCAATCTTAAATTACAGTGTAAATGTCAGCTACCTGTTATTAATGAGGATTACCTCAGATCCTCCACCCTGCCTGTGCCTTTGTTATCTGTATTAGTATGTAGTCCTTCTTGACCTCCTTCCCTATCCAAAGGGAGTGTTTCATTTACATTTGTAGCCCTAAGCTAATTCCATTTGGTCTTAAAACCATTCTTGTTTTTAGGAGTATGGGGACAGTTGATTTTGTTTTTACCAGCCAGGATGAAGGTTGTGTTAGGGGCTGTTTGAGTAGCAGTCCTGGGCTTAGCAATTGAGAACTCCAACAAATCTCACAAAAAGGGATCATGGTCTGTCATTGGGGGTGAGCAGACCGGGGAAGGGACTGCTGCTACCAACTGTTGATCTCTTTCTTGGTTGGCTACTAGGAATGGCTAAAATCTGCCCACTGACTGAATGCAGTGAAGGTCATGGGATCCCAAAGTCTTCCTGAGCCTCAAGTGAGCTCCTACCCAGAAGCCCACCTAAAGACATCCTGAGGTCTGTCTCCATGGGGTACAGTGGGGCCTAATGTTCCAAGGGCATCTTTCTCCAGATCTCCCTACCCCATGTTTCCCTTACTTGTCAGAATTGCTAATCAAACCATAAGCATCATTTCTAGGCCCAAGGGGCTAGGAGCATTGTGCCTATTCCTTTTCCATTAAAAGGCCCCTTCTGCTTTGGTCCCCCCCTTCCCCCCCCATGCAGAAGTTCAGATTAGGCTCAGACGTGTAGTGCTTGGCCTCTAATGAGAGGCTGTTTCTCCTATTCTGACTCCTTACACCTTGTCTTGATGCTTGAGAAAATAATTTATTTAAAGCTTAGGTTCTGGGTCATATCTAGGGTCTCTAAAGGGGAGTAGAAAGTTACTCAGTGTACAATGGGAGCCAAATATGGGGCAAGTATTTATTTCTTGTATTCAAAAGAAAAATGCTAAACACAAAATGAGTGGGCATTGAGAGAAAGATAAAACAGGATTCAATGACTTATTAACTACATATATGAGATCATATGTATATACAATTATAATATAGTTATAACTCTATCTCCTGGGTGATGGCTGCTTAAACATCATAAGAACATAAGCTGTTTGCGGGACTAATTCCCGAATATATAAGCCACTTTTCCCTTCTGTGCTTTCCCCTTCATGGTAGATTTTTTTTCCAATTAATTTATTTTTCGTTTTTAACATTCACTTCCATAAAATTTTGAGTTTTCAGTTTTCTCCCCCTCTCTTTTTCCTCCCCCCCAGATGGTGTGCAATCTGATATAAGCTGTACTTGTACATTCATATTAAGCATATTTTCCCATTAGTCATGAGGTAAAGAACAGAACTAATGGGAGGAACGTGGTAGATTTCTTCTAGTAAGCCAGGTCAGGAATTTAATTCATTCTTTTGCCAGTGGTCATTTCCAAGAAGTACCAGAGTTGTTGTTGGAACCTCCTGCCCTTGATACTAGCCAGCTCCAACCAAAGGACCCAGGATCTCTAGTGTGCTCATGTGTTCCTGGCCACTGGGCAGCCTGGGTGGAGGATTAGGGAAGCTGCCTTTCTCCCACCCCTCCTAGCAAGTGACTCACCAGTCTTAGACACAAGAAGAGAGTGGGAAACATGGATATTAAAGATCTACCGTGTCAAAATTCTTCCTGATCAGTGTCCAGGAAGGGAATTACCTCTTCCTGTCCAGGATCCGAGTCAGGAAGGGCAGTTTTGCACATTCAAATTGTAGAAACTGAAGTTGCTTGCTATTATCATACAACTCATCTGCTTGTCAAAAGTGGAATTTGAACTCTCAAGTTCAAGGTTCTTGAGACTTGAATTCGCTTGATTTCAAGTCCAGCATTCTTGCCATACTACACCAGGCTGCTGCTCAATGATTACCCTCAGCCTGAAGATAGGGGAATAGTTTGTGTATACAAAAAAATTGAATTTTATAGATTGGGAAATACCAGAAAAGAGAATTGGGCCAGAGTTTAGTTTGTCCTTAATCTTGACTACAGTAGCTTCACCCTGTCCAGGAATGTGCTGGAGCCAGCTCTTAGCAGCACAGCAAGCCAATTGTCAAATTTTCAGCGTGAGCATTTACACTTTGGGAATTGGCAAACACTAGAAATCAGGGCTTGATTTATTGTTTTGGTTGTCTAGATTTAAGAAAGGGATGAGAAAATGTTAATAAGGCAGATTAAACTTCAAAGTGTGTTCCACTGCATTTTTGGAGAGCCAGTTGTTAAACATTTACCAGCACACTCTTGCCCTGTATCCTGGTTTCCTCATGAGGCTTCACGGAATCCTTAAGGTGGAAAGGAGATTGGAGAATTGATTTGCTTTGTGTACTGGTGGATAAAGTACTGGACTGGGAGACAAAAATACCTGGATTTGAGCCCCAGCTCATATACCACTTGTTGAATCTATCTATCTATCTGTCTGTCTGTCTATCTAATGTAATCTATCTATATTTATCCTTCTTGTTTTATCTCTTTCTGTTTGTTAGAAAAATCAATATATAGCTTCCAGGCTTAGTGAGGAGAGGGCTTTGTGAACTGCAAAAGTCCTATTTTAGTGAGCTCTTGGTGGTAGTAATGACCAGGGTCTGAACTACATTTTCCAGAAGGACATTGTACTGAATAAACCCAGCAGGAAGATAGGTGGGTATTTACTTGTTTATACCTGCCATTTATGTAGGAGGTAAGAACAGCACTTGACCTTGTTTGTTTGCAGCTTCACCCTTTATTTATTTTTTTTCTTTTGGAGGCAGTCAGAGTTAAGTGACTTTCCCAAGGTCACACAGCTAGGAAGTGTCTGAGGCTAAATTTGAACTCGGGGCCTCCTGACTCCAGGGTCAGTGCTCTATCCACTGCCCTACCCTTTACTTTTCAAAAACAGGTCATAGAATGTTACAACTTAGGGTCTCTTAAAGATCATCTATTCCAACCTTTCCTTTTATTCAGATGGGAAAATTGAGGCCCAGACCAAAAGGAAGTGACTTTGGAGAAGCCCTGTTTTCTTGAGAGCTTCTAAGATTTGATGAAGGCTTTGTGTATTAACCTCATGGCCCCCTTTCAGCTCTTAGCACTCTTCTCCATAATCTCTCCATTCCCTTCCATAGAATCCTGGCCCTTGGCTGTGATGACTTGACTGTCTTTTCATCAGCTTCAGCCAGCCTTTCTCCATCCTACTTCAGAACGTTCACCTGTGATTTCTTCAGGGGACTTATGCCCACCACCATCTCAGATCACCATCCTTCTAAATGATGGTGCCATCGAAAATGAAACAAAACAACAAACTTCCTCTTGATGTTTTGCAGAGCCGTTTTTCAAAAGACTGCCATGATCACCTGGATTTTCTATTTTAATAGGATCTTTCAGGACTTGAATTCTGGCATATCCTTCAAAGTTAGCTCCATGTGATGTCAAGGCACTGGAAGAAAGCAGGCTACCTACTGTAATGCAGCCTGTTTGTGCCAACCAAAATCATCTCCCTCCTTTTGATCATAGCTTCGTCCCCATCACCCACCTCCTACAGGACCATGAGGTCATTTTTAAACTACAGATAATGCAGTGGGATTGAATGAAACCTAAAAGCCTTAGTCAAGGGCGCCATCTGCTGACCTTAATTATGTCCCCTCACATAGACATAGTCCATATTGGGTGGCATAGATTTATAGCCTGCCATTCTTTTGTGGGCATAGGTGAAAAGCTGAATGTGTGTGATTGTGTAGGAAAGATCTGTGAGTTCTCCCAGAAGAACTCCCTTCATCAACTTGGATCCCCTTTTCACCAGTGCAGACAACAACCCATCTATGACTAGGCAGATACATCCTAGGAAATTTTCTGAGGCATACTAACTTGCCCAAGGTGATACAATTAGTGTCAATCAAAAAGTACTAAATTTCAGTCAACAGATAACTTATTAAATAGGAGCAGAATTTGAATCCAGGTCTCTGCCCACTGCTTATATGTATGAATGTACTTGTCCATACAAATGTAACCTGGAACATACTTATCTCTTGGCATCTCTTTTCTGGAATTTTTCTGGAAACCTGGGAAAAAAATCTCTCTTCTGCTCAGTCCTGTCACTTGGCACAAATTTGGCAGAAAAGGGGATGGAGAAAGGAATAAGCATTTATGTAGTGCCTATTGTGTGCCCACCACTTTACAAATATTATGTCGTTTGATCCTTACAGCAACCCTGAGAGGGAAGTGCTGTTATTATCCCCATTTTACAATTGAGGAAATGGAGGCAAACAGAAGTTAAGTGAGTTGCCCAGGCTCACACAGCTAGTAAGTGTCTGAGGCAGGACTTGAATTCAGGTCTTCCTGAGTCCAGACCCAGAGTCCTACCTGTTGCTTCCCCTAGCTGTCTCCTGCAAGCATGTAGAGCACCAAGTGCCAGGAGGAAGTTATATTAAAAAGAAAAGGAACCTGCAAAAAAGTTCAACAGGTAAATTCCGATAGCCTCAAGTCCCATGACATTGCTTATAATTCAACAAACATTAAGGACTTATTCTGTGCAGAACACTGTGTTCTGTTCTGGGAGAGATACAGATCAATAACATGCACCCCTGTACTCATGTTGCTTAGAGTGTAGTAGGTAGATACTCGACCCAAATAACTAACTGTGTAAGTGCTATTTGGAGGAATGAATTAAATAGCTCAATGAATGCTTATTAAGCTCCTACTGTGTACACTGAGAATTCAAAGACAAAAATGAAAACCATCCTTGCCCTCAAGGAGCTTACATTAAGTTGATTCTAAGTTGAATCTATTAAAATAGATTCGAATTCAAAAGAAACAAACAAAAAAGAGTGGAGTGGCATCTATCTAAAATTGCATTGATGCCTTTTATTTTTATTGTTTCAGGCCCAGTTCCAAGCCCTTGAACCCTGTCTTGTAATAAAGAAAAATATTTAAGAAAAATCAGTAGTTATATCTGAAACAAGTACATGCTCCCTGCTATGAGTTGTCACTGCCGTTTCTGTAAGAGGGGAGACCTTCCCTGGCATCATGAAAATCAGGAGATAGAAATCATTGAAAAAGAGTCCCAAGGCAAAAGAATGTAAAGAGAGTGCACATTTTTATAGACTACAGTGGTGGAGGGGTAGGTAGGAGGGTAGGTTCTGGATGCCCAGTTACTAATCATCTTTGAAGCAGACCCTCAGTTGCTGCAGATCAGTCAGGAGTTCTCTATGTCACTCTAGCAAGGTTGTAGGGCACACATCTCTCTGCAAGGGCTCTTTCAGCCTCAGTTTCCTCATCTGTAAAATGACCATAATAATAGCACCTATTTCAGGTTGTATCACATGAGTTAACATTCAAATAGATAAATGTTATTATTACTGTTATTGTCCCTTGTAATGGACATGTCCACTTCCACTTGAGGTATTCATTTCTGACAAAGGTCCAAATTTTTAATCTCATCCAATTGATTTAGGGGTTCCCCTGATCACACCTTAGGTATGTAAAACCAAGGGCCATTCCCCCCCGTAAGTGGTGAATGGATACAAATAAACAGTTTTCAAAAGAGTTAAGTACAAATGATCAACGGGAAAAATAACTCCAAATAATGAGAAATGCAAATTAAAACAATTAATGTTTTACTTTATACTCAGCAAATGCTCAACTTGGAGTCTGAGCACTTGGGTTTGAATCCTGGCTTTGCTGAGCAATACCTGTGGGCAAGTCAATTAACCTTTCTAGGCCCTGATTTCCTGATCTGTAAAATGAAGGGATCAGATTAGATGATCTCTAAGGACCCTTAGACCTCTAAATCCATGATCCTATGGAAAATGATCAAAATGATCAATGTCAGAGGGGCAATGGAAAGATAGGCACGCTAACACATTATTGGTGGAGATATGAATGTCCAACTGCTCTGGAAAACTGAGGAATTTCAGAAAAGATTTGTTTTGTCTGTTTCTCTTTGTTATAAACGAGGATTTTAGGTGTGTGTGTGGGGGGCTGGGTATTGGGAATTGATAGTTATTTTTTTTAAAGCATCATTTTAAATATCTGAAAAAAGTTATTGAACTTGTTCATATCCTTTGGCTGAATGACCCCACTGTTGGTCATATATCCTATGTAAGCCAATGGCAGAAAATACAACAAAACAGTCATAGCAGAATTTCCTTTGATAGCAAAAAAACGTAAAGAAATTGGGCACCCACTGATTGGGGAATGGTTGAACAAATTGTATATGAATAAAATAGCATATTAGATTTGCTATAAGAAATGATTAATGTGAGGAATTCTGAGAAACATGGGAAAACCTATATGAACTGATAATAGTCAATAAACTTTTATTAAGCATCGACTAAGTGCTGAAGATACAAATGAGAAAAAGACATAGTTTGTGCCCTCTAGGAGCTTATAATATAATGGGGGAAGATGACACATTTATAATATAATATGACACATATACAATATAAAGAAAGGCTTTGGAAGGAGTTCATTGCACTTCCCTCCAGCCCTCCAGTCAGAAGGGAGAAGCAACTGAGGCTGCTGAGGAGGTTTTGATTATCAAGGCTGAATCAATCTCCAGGACATCCTGGAGGAGGCCCGACGTTCTTGGAATGGAAAACCAGCAGAGCAGCTGATGGGAAATGACACGGCATGAAGAAATTAGAACCTGAAGAACAAGGAACACAATGACTACTCAATCATATACAAATTGCAGATAATCAGTAGAGGGAAGGCACTAGCAGTAAGGGGGATTGGGAAAGGCTTCTTGTAAAAGAAGGCCTCCAATAACGTAAATGATAACCACCCTAACTGGGAGCTAGGCTGATTAGCTGCATGGTTCCATCTTAGTCTAGGATGGCAGGTGATCAAACACAATTTCCTTCTTTGCCAGAGAGGTGGGGGACTATGGATGCCCGATGTTGCAAAGCTTCCAGATGCAGGCCCTTTGAGGTGGGTTTTGCTTCACTGTTTTTCTTTATTACAAGGGTTCAGTGGGGTTTGGGGATGAGGAGATGGTAGAAATGATCAGGAAATGGTTATAGTGTTTTTTTTTTTTTAAGCATCAATAAAACTTGAACTGCTTTCTCAAATTTTCCTAAAATCCTTTATCTTCCTTTTGCCCTCATCATTCTCTAGCTTATATTATGTATTTATCTGTGTATATCTATCTTGGCTTCCCCCCAAGTAACATACACATACATATATAAATATACATAAATACGTATTTCCCTCTCCACACACACAACATACATATCTAATGTTACTTAAGGGAAGGTATTTCGTATACCTTGAGCTTCTTTGCATCCCCAGTGTTTAACACAGAATAGTAGGTTCTTAATAAATGCTCCTTGACTAACACTAACACATAGTAGGCATTGAATCATATTTGCAGAATTGAATGAACAAGGGAAGTGCATGAGAAAGGTAAAAGTAGTGTTGAGGAAGGTCTGGGAATTTGGGATGGGTCTCGAAAGACGGGTAGAACAAAATATTTTCTTGGTAAGAAAAACATGGGAATTCTTGAATTCATAGCTTTTAGCACTGACCTCCCTAATAATTACAGTTTGTATAGGTGGGATTGAAACTTACAAGTTGATAACTCGTGATTTAAGGTAGCAAATTAGTTCCACTGAGTTTATCCCCCACTTTTTTGAAGCTCACTTGCTTCTAAATGTTGGAACACATTTTTTCCTTTCCCTGTGTCTCTGACTTGCCTCAGAGTCACTAGCACTGATTCCATTCTTGGGTAGAAATTTTAAAACCTTATTTCAGCACTGGTGTTCCACCTATCTCTTTAAAATAAGTTGTCAGGAACTATCTAGGCACTCCAGTTTTCTCCTAATTGACTCTTAGGTTACTGGGCAAGACCCTCAGTGACAAGCACTGGTCAACCCCACATACACCTTGGCTTCCACAACTATTATTGAAGGGAATAATCACTATGGATAATCGGCCCTCCTTCCTCAATGTTACTAAAACCAACTACTGACCAGCTGCCACAGATGGGGAGGGAAGCCCAAGAGCCCTGGAAGTGGCAGCACCTCTGGCGTCCTGTTTCCAGCCCAACCCCTGAAGCCATTGCCCTGGGGAATTACTCTGGAAATTCAACCTGGCCACTGCTTCTTCAGGTATTGAAGCCACAACTACTAAAGACCCAGAAAAGACAGTTATCAGCATCATAGCCCATGGCACTGTCAAATGGTTCAACATCAAAAACTCATGATTTTGTCAATGGGAATGACATTAAAGAAGATGCATTGCCATAAGCTTTGTCCCTGCCCTCTAATGACTACTGACCTTTTTTCCATTTGATTTGCAACTGGGACATATATTCTTTGTCTCTTCTGTGAGATTGTGAATTCCTTGAGAGAAGGGACTGTTCCTAATTTCCCCTTGGTATTGCTAGAGCTTAGCACTGGCTTTGCACATAGTAAGTGCTTAATAAATGTCTTTTTCATTCATTCAGTATCCTCACTGGGAACCTGCTTTCGATTTTTCTGTAAAGAAGGGTAGGTCATAGCTCAGAATCTTTGCTCTGATAAAGCTACCAAGTCTATCCTGATTCATGTAATCATAGAGTAAGAAGAGGCTTCTGGTATCCACTGGTATTCAACAGATCTTATCTATTGTGGGTATTTTTTGTCCATTGCAATCCATTTTTGCCTTCTGTGATGACATTCTTGACTATGTCCTTCCAGCCATTCTCATTTACCTCCCAGACGAGCCTTTAATGTGTTGACTTTATGTGAGGTCTGTTATTATTTCATTGGTTTAAAATTGTACCAACGAACAATCCCTCTTCCTCTTTAGAGATTATAGGCTCATAGATTTAGAGGGGAAAGGGAACTTAGAGGCCAATAAGCCCAGTCCCCTCATTTTACAGTTAAAAATATTGAAGCCCAGAAAGATTAAGGGACTTGCCAGGGTCAAACAGCTAGTTAAATGTCTGTGGCAGGCTTGGAACAAGTTCTCTCCGACTCCAAGTTCAGTGCCCTGTATGCTCTGATATGTTCTCTCTCCTTCTTTTGTTGACTTTTGATTAACATCACCAACATTAAATACTAAGTCAATAGTCAATAAACATTTTAAAAGCATCTACTATGTGCCAGGCACTGTGCTAATCATTTAGTACACAAACACACATCCCTCTTCCAACACTTGTTGCCTGTGTGTCAAAAGGCGGGTGACTTAACCCTAACTCTCCCTTTTCTCATCTGTAAAATGGTGAGAAAATAACTGTAGTGCCTGTCTCAGAGGGCTGTTAACTATCCAGTGAGATCACATATAGCATGCAAAATGCTTTCTAAGTGTAAAGCACTATGTCCATGCCAGTTTTTAACTTTATAAGTTTAAAAACTCTCTGTAGATGTGACCTATTATCATTACCCTTTTGGTGAACGTAACCATGGGCGGCTAGTTACCAAAGTTGCAATTTCTCAAACTCACTTGGCCTCAGGAACCTCAGTAGTGCAAAGCAAACATTTTGATTGGGACAGAACACCTGGAGATCGAAGTCCTTGTGCTTTGGAACCCTTTCAGTGCCTAGCTTGTGCATCAGGAAAGCACGCAGAATTGAAATGAGGACAATGATGTGAGCGTTAACGTTTGTTTTGTAGGTGGAGAGTTTCCCTTGTACACAACGCCTTTCCTAAATTTTACGATGGGATGCATTCTCACTGTGCGACTGAATGGGGGGATTCTCAGGCTGACGACCAGCCGCAGACCCTAGGCTGGTGGAAAAGTTGAATAAGCAATTTGTAAAAGCTTCTGTGTTAGGCACTTTGCAAATATGTCATGTGATCTCCCAACAACCTGGTGAGTTAAGTGCTGTCATTATCTCCATTTTACAGCTGAGGTAAGTGAGGCAAAGTGACTTGCCAGCGGTCACCCAGCTACTGTCTGCGGTAGGATTTGAACTCAGGACTTCCTGACTCCAGGTCCAGCGCTCTTCCTGCTGCACCACCTGGCTGCATCAAAGGCTGGTTTTGAGATGGCAGGTGGAAACCCCAGGGCTGGTGACTTTAAAACACCTAAAAGGGGGTCCTTTTCATTATCCAACCACGAAAAGTTGAGCTGAGAAGTCTCTTCTTTCCTCGATCACTAATATATGAAGTCCCTAAGGCCCAAAGGCAGGGCCAGGCTCCACGATCCCAGGCTCTTCACCTTCCTGCCCCTCAAGAGCCGGGCCTTGGCGGAACCTCCTCCTTCTGGTTCCCGTTTCCGTCAGAGGCAGCGCGCGGACGGGCACGCGGGGCGGATGTGACGCACGGGCCGGGGCCGGGAGCAGGCGGGACAGGAGGCAGGGCCAGGAGGCAGGGCCAGGATTGAGAGCCGGAAGGTGCGGCGCCCTGAAGTGTCCCCCTTCCAACTGCGGAAGACAAAAAGGCGGGGGAGGCGGCGGGAGGACGCTGAAGGTGGACGCTGAGAGCTCGAGCAGCTGCAGCCTGGTCGGCTCCTGCTCCCCTGCTCCCGGGGTGAGGCGGGGGGGTGCAGCCGAGATGTCGGGTGGGGGCCGCGGCCGCTGCCCGGACTGCGGCTGCGCGGAGCTCGTGGAGGACTCGCACTACACTCAGAGCCAGCTGGTGTGCGCCGAGTGCGGCTGCGTGGTGTCCGAGGGGCTGCTCACCACCACCTTTGCGGACGAGGGCAACCTCCGAGGTGCCGACGCCCTGGGACCCCCTTTCTTCCAGTCCGGCCGGCAGCCCCGCCTTTAGAGCCCTTTGCTGCCTGGCCCCTTCCCACCCTTCTGGAGTGTTCACACCTTAGGTTTGCACCTTGATTGCGTCCCAATCCCAGCACACACACGTCACACCCTAAAAGAATCGGGCTGGGGAGGTGCCCTAGGAAACGTGGAGCCTTTTTTGTATCATCCGTCTCCCACCCCCCCCCTGGGGACTTCTCTGTCCTTTTTTTTTTTTAATGGGTTCTTTAGGTGGGAAGATGTTGGCTTAAGGTTATACCCATTCCAGTAGGTGCGTGCAGTAAATACTTGTTAAGATGAACTGAACTGACCTTTCCCTGGCCTTTCTGGGTGATTCCATTGAGTGGAGAGTGACTAAAGTGACTCCTGCTGATCCTTGTCAGGTAGAAGTAACATATTCCAGGAGTGGAACTTTTTTGTCTCATCCATCTCCCCCCCACCCCCATCATGGAACTTCCCTGTACTTTTTTTTTCATGGGTTCTTGAGGTGGGAAGGTGGTGGTTTGAGGTTATATACCCTTTCCATTAGGGCTTGCAACAAAATTGAACTGAATTGACTTTTCCCTGGCTTTTCTGGGAGGATGTGTTAAGCAGAGAGTGACTAAATTGACTATTGCTGATCCTTGTCTTGCAGAAGTGACGTATTCCAGGAGTACAGGGGAGAATGAACAGGTCAGCCGTAGCCAGCAAAGAGGTAAGACCCAACCTTTTCCCAGAGATCAGGCTTAAGGTAGTTGGATGACCAAAAAATTTTATTTTAATTGGTTCAGTCTGGGGTATCTGAGAAAGATAGTGGATAATTGGGAGTGAAAAAATAAGAATGATTTTGGTTCATCATTATGGAGAACTCCTAATGTGAGGTAGTTGATCAGCCAGGCTATGCTGGAGGTTTGGGTAACCCCAAGAGTCTTGAACTGAATCTGACTTAGTTCTGGATGGAAGCATGTTGGCCTCTGAGTTGTGAGGGAGACGTTCTTAATGAGCTGTTTCCTTACACCCCAGGAATGATCTCAACTAAGCTTTACCCCAGCCTGTAGTGTCTGGGGAGGAAGTAATATGAGTTGATAGCTGATTTTTGAAGTTCCATTAACAGGGTTTGGACTCTGTAGAAACTATGCATAAGCTCTCGTGATACCCACTAACATAGCACTATGAACTTTCCTAGGGCTTCGACGAGTTCGAGATCTGTGCCGAGTTCTGCAGCTACCATCAACCTTTGAGGACACCGCAGTGTCCTACTACCAACGAGCATACCAACACCCTGGCCTCCATGCTGCTCGACTCCAAAAGAAAGAAGTGTTGGTGGGCTGCTGTGTGCTGGTCACCTGTCGACAACATAATTGGCCCCTGACCATGGGCACTATTTGCACCCTGTTGTATGCCAACTTAGAACTGTTCTCTGGCACATACCTACAAATAGTAAAGGTCCTAGGACTAGATGTTCCTGCCTTGAGCTTGGCAGACCTGGTGAAGACTTACTGTAGCAGGTACCCAGTGGGTAGAGGGGTTGGGAGGAAGGGAACATGGGACATATTTCCTAGAACTGAATCTTGATACTTTTTGACTTTTTTCAACTTTTGACCAAAGCCTACCAGATAAGGTTTTGTCTATGTTTTTATCATGCCAGTTTTATTGGTCTGTATTGTGCCCAGTTTTGTTGAGGAATGGCAATATTATTCCCTACTGCCTAGAGCTGGCTTGTTTTCCTTACCTAAGTTATATTAGAAGAAACAACCACCTCAAGTCAATGACTAAGGCCTTTCTTTTTTGTTCTTACAGCTTCAAACTGTTCCAGCCCTCCCGCTCTGTGTCAGTCAGTTTTGTGGAAGACAAAGAGAAGATGGTATCCCGGACATTACAGCTGGTAGAGCTGGCAAGCGAGTCGTGGCTGGTGACAGGAAGGCACCCTGTGCCGGTGATAACTGCTGCTGCTTACCTGGCCTGGAGATCGCTGCAGCCTGGGGGCCGCTTGACCTGCTCCCTTTCCCGATTCTGCAAGTTGGCAGGTGTTGACCTGCCCCATCCAGCATACCTGCGAGTTCAGGAACTGCTGGCCATCCTTTTGCGGATGGCTGGGCAGCTGGCCTGGCTGCGGATACTGAACTTGGATAAGCAAACAGTAGTGAAGCACATTGGGGACTTGCTCCAGCACCGGTGCATTCTCCTGCGCCAGGCTTTTCGGGATGAAGCTGAAGAGGAGGAAGGAGAAGAGCAGCGACAAGAGGAAGGGGAGGAGGCGGGGAGCAGTACCTTAGAGACCCTTGAGAAGAAAAGGCCAGCTAGCTCCCCACCACCTCTGCTCCCTCCCTGCATGCTGAGGCCTCCAAAGCGGCTCTGTCCCACTCCTGCTGATTCCAGTATTACTGGGGATGAGGATATATCTGACAGTGAGATAGAGCAGTATTTGCGCACACCTCGAGAGATCAAAGCCTTCCAGAGAGCCCAGGCTTCAAGTCAAGCTGTCCCAGGTGCCCCTGCCCCTTCCTGACCAGCTTCTTATCTTGAGGACTTTGAATGTGCCTGGGGTCTGGTGGACCTCACACTGTTCCCCTCTAGGGTGGCGTAGTAGGAAGAGTGCTGGATGTGGAAGACTTTGGTTTGAGTTCTGCTCCTGCCTGCAGCATAACCTTGGGCAAGTCACGTCAAATTGGGTGTTGGAATAAAGGAACTCGAGGCCCTATCTGGCTCTAATGTGCTGTGATTCAGCAGTCCTACAACAGGGACCAGTCATGTCTAGGAAAAAGGAGAAGTGTATGTGTGTCATTTATCACAATGTGACATAATTGATAGAGGCTAAAGAGGCTGCTTTGTGTGACTGGCATCATGCCCTGGAAGAGTAGGAATGAATGCTTTGGGTGCCGCAATACATTGGTTGCATTCTTCTGTTGACAGCAGGGTGACGTAGTAGGAATAATTCCGGCCATGGGGGAGGGGTGGTAGGACCTCTTATTCTTTCCTTGAGATCATACTATTTCATCATGCCCATAGGTTGAAACATGTTTTTTGCTAAATGATTAAATGGTCTAGCCTATTACAGAAGAGATCCGTGGATTTGGAGGGTGAGACAGGAGGATTTTATATTTCCCCTTAATCCAAAGACAGAAAAAGATTGAGGGTGAACTAGAGCTAAGCTCATGGGACTTTGCAAATCTTTAATATATTAAAACAAGAGGCATCTGCTAGAAAACATTCTATCGTATAAAACCCGAGTTTTTAAAAAACACGTTTTCTTTGGCACTTTTCATCCCCTCCCCTCAAGTCCCCTTTCCCCAGCATATTGCAAAAGCTCTCCAGTGCTAAGGCATTGGCAGGGTATGTAAACAGCAGCCAGCATATGTGGAAGAGTAATACAAAGCTTTTTTTCTTTCTTTTTCTAATATAGTCTCTGTGCAGCAAGCGTAAATAACAGAACCCACCCCTAAAGAATGGGGTCTCCCTCTCCCGTATGCCCTCCTCATGGACCTTGGGTGACACATACAAGGACAAGAACAGAGAAACATGAACAGGCTTGGTCTCTGCTTCTCAGGTCTCAACTTGCCCTCTCCCTCCCTCCAAAAAATCCTAAAGGACTGACCCTCAGTTTCTTTAGGAGAAAGCTAAGGGCCTGGGGGTAGAAGAATGAAGGCAAAGAACTGAGCTGTGCAGCATGAGTGGGGGAGGATCTCCACCAAATGCTCCAGCTACTGCCTCGCATGGGCCCCAGTGAGAACAGGAAGCTGGTTTGACCTCTGAGGGGCATCTTATAGCCTGCAGAGCTGGGGTCTGGTAGTTATGACTCCCTGGAGCTCTGTAATATGCTTTTATTCAAGAAAAGGAAATTCTTTCTCTAGGGCCCTCTGGGGCCAAAGCCTGAGAGTGAGAATTAGGCTTCACAAAGTGTTTCCAACACCATGAGCCCCCAGCATGGCTCCTCCAGGACTATTGCTCTTTGAGCTAAAACAGCCAGTTCCTGTTCCTTAGCTTTGGTTCTTTCTACTTTCTACTCACATTCTTCCTTTGAATCACATGGCACGATCAACTTTCAAGTCTCAGGATGGTTTATCTTTGACCCCAGTTTTGTAATGAAATATTAAGCTTGAATTAGGCACTTTAGGTCAAAGGTAGCATCCCACTCTTCTTTGGTTCTATTTGAACAAAACTTAGCCTTCTTGCCCTCTTCCCACTTTCCCTCCTGAAGACCACCCTCCCCATTTGCCTTTGCATAGTTGTCTCCCAAAGCAGCAGCCTAGCTGACAAACCAGTGCCCCTTATCTTGGCTAGCCCGTGGGACTCAGGCCCTGGTCCTAAAAAAAAATAAGGCTTTAGGCCTTTCAAGAACTAGGGTGGCCAGAAAGCTCACCCTACACCCTATTCTGTTTAACTAACGAGAGACAATTTGGGTAAAAACAGTGGAACCTTCATCAGCCCACACAAGCAGGGGGAGGGTTCCCCTGTGGACTAGATGGCAAATGGCCTTAACCTGCTGGACGGTATCAAGGATCCTGGACAGACACAAAAGGAGGATAAGGCCGGGGTAGAAGGGAAGCAGTGTTCTTAATGTGCTCCAAAGATTGTCATTCTTTGGAAAGTCTCCCTCCAGAAAGGGGCAGATGCCTTTCCCTTAAGTGAATTGCCTCTCCTTAGTGGGGTTGAGGAATAGTGTTCATGGGTTGGCATCTGCCTTACTGGCAAGGAGAGGTGCTGCCTTGGGCTGCCACCAGTATGGGGAACCTTTTGAGGTACAGCCAGAGGGCCCCCAGCTTGGCCACTAGTGAGCAGGGCGTGTGTGTGAGCGCGTGTTCCCTACTGCTCCCATAGCCCCTTCGACTTAGACGGTGGTCTCGCTCTTCCAGAGGCCCGTCTTCATACAGCCACCAGCACCAGGCTCTGCGCTCCCCAGGTTGATGTCGTATTTCCCGGCCTTCAAGGCTCCGTTCTGGCTAGCGGTGTTGAGCGGGTAGGAGCGGCGCTTGCTCTCCTCCAGCAGGGCCCCGCCGCCCTTGAGGTTGTCCCGGCTGGCACAGCGGCGCTGGCCCGCGCGCCCGGCCTCGGGCCCGGGAGCCCCGCTGGTGTCGCTGCCCTCCGAGGGGCTTAGCGTGGGCTCCCCTTCCCGCGGGTCCAGGACGGGGCCGGCGCCGGGGCTGTTGCGGCTGCTGCCCGGATAGCTGTCGGACGGGCTGTTGTGCAGGCTGCCGCTCTCGCTGGACTGCAGCTCCGCCGCCCCGGTCAGCGCCGCCGAGACCCCGCGCAGCGCCTTCGGGCGAGGCTTGCCGCCCCCGTCCGCAGCGCGGTGGCCCTTGGTCCGGCCCTTGTGTCCCCGCCGACCGTGATGCACGTTGTTGGGGTGGCGCGGAGCAGGGCCCCGAGGGCCGGCGGCGTCGGGCTCCTCCCCGAGGGCCCCCACGCCCACGTCGCAGGCCTGGCTCTGGGCCAGCTGCAGGTTGGTCAGCTTGCAGGGACTCGTGTGCTGGGCATGGCCGCTGCTGCCGCTGGGGGAAGATTTAAGGGAGGAGTGCCCCTCGGCAAAGACTGGAGAGCCGTCCTCCATGATGGCCGACAAGGGCCTGGGCAGTGCCCGAGGGGAAGGAGCGGAGGAGGGACAGCAGGCTTGCCAGGAAGCCCGGACATCCCTCCTTCTGGCACAGTGGTGGGAGAAGACAAAGAGGCCCAGGGCTACAGCTACCACCCCATACAAACAGCTGCACACCACGCTGGGCAGCCACTGCTGGGATACTGCCAGAGCACCGCAGGCCCACAGCGCCAGATACAAGAAGTGAGTGGTCACCAGTGCCCCGAGCTGGGCCCCTGCCGAATAAATGCCGTCTCCATCACCTGGGTGCCCTGGGGAAAGCACTCCTCCACCCCCAGCAGACAGGAGGGAACCAGAGTCACTCAGTAGGGGGCCGCTGCCTTGGAGCCTGGCAGGACATCGCAGGTCCTCCCCTGGCTCCAGGGAGGCCCTGCTGTGGCTCCCTTTGGGGCCCTGCCCTTGGGGGGCCCTTAAGCTCAGCCCAGCACATAGAAAGTAGAGCCAGGTGATCAGCAGGATCAGGGCCACTGGCACGTAGAAAGCTCCCAGACTAGGACGCCACACCAACCAGCAGCTGTGGAAGGATGGGGAATAGTCAGGAGGGTAAGAAAGAGAAGAATTTCTGGAGGAAACCTGAATGAGTGACTGGGGTTGTTCAAAGAAGAAAGGCACATGTGCAGGGAGAGGGGTAAGCAAGGCTGGGTCAGTAGTCATGGGTTGAGGTCAAGGAGCTGAGAGGACCTGGTTGGCTGGCTTTTCCAGTGTGGAAAAAGTCGTTAGGCATTTGTCTTGGCTGGGGTGGGGGGAGGGTTTGGGAGCTGGGCACATACTCACTAAGGATTATGATCCCGGTAATTATGGATGTTGACAGCTGCAGTGATGCCACAGATGATGAGTGGGATGCCTCCAGCAATAAGATAGAACCTGATGAAAAGAGATCCGGGTTAACAAGTGAAGAGAGTGAGAAGCTTCCAGGTCAAGCACCATTGTGGAAATTACTTTTTTCCACCCTGTCCCATTCTCTCCTTAGGCTTCAGGAGGGTCTTTCACCTGTGCCCTAAGAGACCTTCACAAACTAAGGCAAAGTTGGCTCTCAACATTCATTTTGCTGAATGCTCTCTGTCCTTGTATCAGGAGATGATAGCTGAGCTCCTGCTTCATCTTTCTATGTGCTCAGAAAAACCTAGTTTCTATGTGTTGGATGGACCCTGTCCTCTGTCAGCTGACCGCAATGTTGTCCTCATCTAGGTCCCCTTTCATGCCTTGGTCTTCCCAAGCTCTGAAGAATATTTAGGGGTGAGAGGGGGCATCTTTTACCGGAGCATTGGTCGGGGAGTGGGTGGGGCAGGCTCCCCTTCCTGGGGGGGTGGAGCCCTCCAGGTCAGCTCCTTGTAGAGAACTCGAGCCTTCACACCCATCCAGAGCAGCGTGGACAGCGAGGAGTAGTGCAGAGTGATGCCTACCTGCAGTGGGGGAGGAGAGAAGATCTCACAGGTGGGAAGAAAGCGTGGGCTGCTGCTGCAGAACTGTCCCAGAAGCACAGCGGCTGCCTGGGAAAATGCCTTTCATTTCCCCCTTGATCTCCCTGACTCATTCCTTATGTTCGTCATCTTCCCACAGCAGTTTGTCTTCTTTCTCCTCCAGGGTGATCTCCTAGCTACAGCCTACTCAATGGTTCCCCATGGAGGTTCCCACAGTATCCACCCCCCTTCCGCCCATATTCCCTATGGGCCTCAGGCATCTCCCTCATGGGTTTTCTTCTTAGTGGGTCACCCTCACCCGTCAGTTCCCGGTGCCATCCCTCCTCGCTCTGCTTATCCCTGTGTTCCCCATTGCAGCTGCCCCTAGTACCATTACTTCCCACCTGTCCTTGCCTTGACCTTCACCTGTGTTTTTATTCCTCCTTCCCATAAAGCTGGCAGAGGATCTGGTGTCAGGCCCATTAGTATAAGTATTGTCTCTGCTCAGGCACCCCAACATTGTGCATAGACTGCCACATTCCTCTCCCCCAATCCTTCTTCCCCACCCCGAGCACTCCCCCCCCCTCCCCCTAGTCACTGTCTTACCGCCTGACAGACAATTAGGTAGTTGGTGAGGGTGATGCCGCCTGCAAAGACAGCCGAAGTCATAGCCATGTGGAAGCATAGGTTCAGCAGCATGTGCCAGCCCTTTCTTGAGACATGGATGGAGCTGCCACAGATACAGGTCATGCTGCTGGCACCAGGGCCCAGCTGGTGGCATCCCCTAGCCCACCCACTCTGCACTTTGGGGACAGTGGGTCAGGAGGTGCCAGGAAAGAAATGGGAAACATCTATCCTTAATCCTCCAAATGATGCCCTCGCCACAAAAATAATGGCATTGGAAAGGTCCTCAACCCCTTTTCTCTATTCTCCAGAACAAAGGACACCCCCAACACTTAGGGTAACTCCTTTTCCTATTTTCCCATTTCCCCTCCAAGGACTCCCACCTGTGATTGAGGATGTAGGTGATGATGGTAGAGAAAAGGCAGAGCAACAGCAGGGCAGTGCAGGGGTAGACAACAGGATGCAAAACTGCTCCTGGGCCTCCTGCTTCCCGGGGAAAAGTGCTCAGCTCCTGGGGAAGAGACAGGAAAAGGCAAGGGAGCGAGAGCCCGGGGGCTTAGCAGAACACACAGACCCATCAACAATGTCAGTCAGTCAGTACCCATCTGTAAAGCCCCTGCTGTGTTCCAGGCACTGTGGCAAAAGGACAGAAACAGCCCCTGCCGTTGAGGAGCGCACAACCTAGTGTGTGTGGACCTCCGCAGCTCCCTGAGCCTCTCAAGACCTCCGTCACACTTACTCTCTGCCATTCTCCACCTTCCTTAGGAGAGCGTGAGTTCAGTTTAGTAAACCAGCCTTCCAGCCACAGTTGATCAGGGAGCCTGCTCTGTGGTTTTCTATCAGCCCACTCCTCTTGGACTTCAGAGAAAACTTCCTGCCCATATGGATGGGGTCCGCAGCCTGTTTGGTACCCGATGAAGTGAGGCTGGGAGATGGGGCTGACAAGCTGCACTGTCCCTAAACCAGGAGCTCTGCACTGTGTGTTTCGCTGTTTTGGCCAAAATATGGACACACCCACAATCATATTCTCCCAGATCTAGGCAGGTAGGCTTTTTCTCTCTCCTAAACTCCAGTCATGGCACATCTACTAATACTGGATATTTCCTCTGGGATGCTCCCTAGGCATCTCAAATTTGACATCTAGGTGGCGCAATGGATACAGTGCCAGGCCTGAAGTCAGGAAGACCTGAGTTCAAATGCGGCCTCAGACACTTCCTAGCTGTGTGACCCTGGGAAAGTCACCTAACCCTATGTGCCTCAGTTTACTCATCTGTAAAATGAGCTGGAGAAGGAAATGGCAAACCATTCCAGGATCTTTCCCAAGAGAACCTCAAATGGGGTCATAAAGAGTCGGGTACGCCTGATGGGACGATCAAACAACAGCAATGACAACAAAAACAGAACTCATTTGTCTTCCCTCTTAAGGACACCACTGTCATCTCAGTCACTCAGGCTTGTGATTTCAGGGTCACAGTTCTGGCACTTCACTCTCCCTCAGAACCAATATCTAATCAGTTGCATCTACCCATTTCCCATCTGTTCCCTTCTCTCTACTCATTCAACTTAGTTCAAACCCTTACTACTTCCTACCTGGACTACTATAATAGCTTCTTAATTGGTCTCACAAGAACCCTGGGAGGTTGATGCTATTATGATCCCATTTTACACTTAAGGAAACAGGTAAGCTGACATTAAATGACTTGCCCCGAATCATGGCTAGTAAAGATCTGAGGCTGGATTTGAACTCAGGTCTTCCTGACTCTAGGCCCAGTACTCTTTCCACTGAGCCACAGAGTTGCCCAGTCTTCTCGTTTTATAGAAAACTGAGGTTCACAGACAGAAAGTGAATTACCCAAGGTCACATAAGTAGAAAGTGCCAGAACCATGACTTGAACCAAAGTCTTCTGACTCCTAAGTCTAGTGGCCTTTCTATTGCGGCATCATTCCTTCTTCCCAGACATCACATATACATACCATATCTCTTACACCTGATTTTTATTCAGGGAGAGGAGAAAGGGAATGGGAAAAATTTTTTTCGACTTGGAGAGAGTAAAAGCAGGGATTTGAAAAAACCTGCCTACATAGTTACTGATTCATCTTCTCTGGGTGCAGAGCTGAAGTGCTGGAAAAAGTTGGCCGTGGGTTTGTCTCATGAAAGATGGAGCCATGTTGGGGAGGTTGGAGAGGTGAGCCTCACATCTACCCAATTCTTTTCCTCTGCCTCTGTTTCCTTGTAGGATCAAGTTTCTTTCCCATTCCTTTCTCTCTCTCCTATCCAGGTGTCTGTCTATCTGTCTGTCAGCCTGTCTGTCTCTCACATGTAGACAAACAGACATACCATGAGCACTGCAATGTTACCAAGGTGCTGGCAGTACAGGGAGCTGACATTGGACTGGCTAGTATGGAGCTGGCAGCCTTCAGAACTCCAGCCTCCTGGTCCTCCAGGGCCTTCCATGCTCCATGAGGCCGCCACAGGATCCACCCCTTCAGCCCAATGCCTTAGGGAGACAGCCACTGGCTCTGTGAGGTTCCCGACACCACAGCCACCTAGGAAGGGAGAGACAGAGAGGGGATATAAAGATCTACTGAGGAGGCCACCATCTTCTACACATAGTTACTGAGTAGCTACTGTGTGCGGGGCTTTGTGCTAGGAAATGGGGAAACACAAAGAAGTGTTAAGACACAACGCTTCCCTTTGAGAGGCTTATAGTCTAGTTAGGGAAATGTGACACTTAACCTATATAAGGTATTGGTCCAAATCTAGGCCATACTCATAAAACATAGTCTCTTTGAAAACAAAATATAGAGATATAGAGAAAAATAATTACATAGGGGCAGCTAGGTGGTGCAGTGGATAGAGCTCTGGCCTTAGAGTCAGGAGGACCTGCGTTCAAATCCCACCTCAGACACTTGACACTTGCTTGACACTTGCTAGCTGTGTGACCCTGGGCAAGTCACTTAACCCTAATTGCCTCACCAAAAAATGAGTAATTACACATTGGTGTCTTTTTTTTTTTTTTTTGGCATGGATAACTCACTCCATAGATACAGATTATAAGCCCTCTTTATGTGCTGCTGTGAAAAGCTCCTTCCCTGTGTGTGATGAGCCTCTTGACCTTTATTAAGTTAAGCTGGTCTTCAGGACTTAGGCACACATTGCATCCCTGGGCCTGTGCCTTTTGCAAGCTTGTGGGCCTGCTAGGACTTGTAGGCTGGCAAGCCTTTCAAGACATTAGAGTCCCATCTATGACTTGATGAGTCATGGAAGTACTTCAATGTACTTTACTCATACATAACATTACTGTATAAAATTCTATGTGTGTGTGTGTGTGTGTGTGTGTATACACACACACACACATAGAATTATATATATACACATGCATACAGGCATATATATATATATATATATATATGCCTGTATGCATGTATATGTATTTACTAGGGAAGGATTTTTTTTTAACATTCCTCAATTCCAATAAAGATTTTTGTTCATTTTTATTAACAATACTCTTTGTATCTATTACATTCATTGCTATTCTCTTAGGGTGCATTCTCTTACATTTACTTATATTCATACCACACATGTGATATGCACATAAAAAGATAAATAACAATACAGGGCAGCAAATGACAAGATTCAAATAAGAGATTCAGATAATTAGATCATTATTGCCATAGGAAGTCAGACAACAGAGAAATCACTGAGGGGCTGTGATGATGGGCTTCACAGGGATGCTAGGAAAAAAGATACCAATAAAAATAAATAAAATATTCTTTTTAAAATGTAATAGAGGAGTTGTAAAGAAGAGAGGGTTTCAGGTGGCGCAGTGGATAGAGCACTGGCCCTGGATTCAGGAGGGCCTGAGTTCAAATCCGGCCTCACACACATAACACTTACTAGCTGCATGACCCTGGGCAAGTCACTTAACCCCACTGCCTAGTAAAAAAAAAAAAAAAGAAGAAGAAGAGAGGGTTTCTGGGGAAAGATAATGAATTCTGTTTTGGAAGTGTTGAGTTGGAGAGGTCTACAGAACATCCAGCTTAAGATTTCCAAAAGGAAGTTGGTAATGAGAGATTGGAAGTCAAAAGAGAGGTTAGGGGAGATCTATAGATCTGTGAAAAAAATCTACATAGAGATGCTAATTGAACCCATGGAAACTGATGAGGTCAACAAGGGAGAGAACAATAGAGGGAGAAGAGGAAAGGGCCTAGGACAGAATGAGTGTGCCAGCAAAGAAGGAAGAAGCGGGAGGTCAACTAGAAGAGCAGTATCATGACAACCTAGACAGGAAGGAATATCCAGGAGATGGGACAAGGCCATTAGATTTGGTGTTTGGTAGCGTTGGAGACAGCAGTTACATATGAATGATGGAGCCAGAAGCAGACTGCAGAGTTCAGAAGTGAGGTGGGGGAGAGGAAGTAGAGACACCTAGTGTAGACAACTTTCTCAACAAGTTTAGCCTCCAAGGGGGGAAGAAATATTGATGATAAGGTAGCCAGGAGGGAAGCCTTCCCCAACCACTCTACCCTACAGAGATCCCACAGAATCAGAATATCAAAGGTGAAAGGAAGCTTGGAGGTCATTTATTCTTGCACTTGAGCAGAAACAGATGGTACAACACCCCCAACAAGTGCTGGCTTGAAGGTGGAGGGCTCCGTCCCTTCCGAGGTCGACCATCCCACTTTTCTAACAGTTCTCATCATTAGAGAGCTTTTGCTAATATTGAAGCAAAACCTGCAGCTTTGCAACTTCTACCCATTGTTCCTGGTTCTGTCTTCTTGGATTAAGTAAAACATATTTAAAGCCCCTTCCATATGACAGCCCTTCAGCTAACACTTCCCTTCCCCTCTATCTAGGGTAAACATCTCTAGTTCCTTCAATCCCTCCCTTCATAGCACAATTTTGAGGCTTCTCGCTATCCTGATCACTGTTCTTGGGGTGCTCTCTGGCTTCAGCAATGCCACATCTAAAAGGCAGCACCCAGGACCGAACACAATATTCCAGATGCAATCAAACTAGGGCAAGATACCTTCCTACCTCTGGATGTTGCTTCTGTCTGTGCATTTTCGTCTTTGGTCATCATGTTGGAGTCCATGAAAACCTTCCAGGTTCTTTTCACATTACCTATGGTCTGGTCACCTCCCCCACCCCATCTTATACTTGTGCAATTGTATTTTTGAACCTAAGAGCTGGACTTTACATTTATACCTATTAATTTCCACCTTTTTTGATCTGACTTATTTAGAAGGTTATTGCAATCGTCTAGGCAAGAGGTGATAAATGAACAAAGCCTGCTGAGATCACTTTGGATCCTGATTTTGTCATCAGCTATATTAGCTATTCTTTCTCTGTGTCATCCATAGAATTGATGAGAGCACCATGGATATAGACAAAGTCTTCTAGAGCTCTGCTATTCCTATTCCCTGGACTTATGTACTGCCTTTTATTCTTGTTGTTGTTCAGCCATTTCAGTCATCTCTGACTCTTCATGACCCCATTTGGGGTTTTCCTGACAAAGATACTGGAATGGTTTGCCATTTTCTTCTCTAGCTTATTTTACAGATGAAAAAACTGAGGCAAACAGAGTTAAGTGATTTGCCCAGGGTCATACAGCTAGGAAGTGTCTGAGGCCAGCTCACTTTTCTTAATTAGTTTTTCTTTATTGTTATTTAATTATTATCTTGCTTTATATTTAATGTGTGTGTCCTGTTTTCCCAATTAGATAGTGGGTGCTCAGTACTTCCTATAGAGTTGTGTGTATAGTATTAGTTGGGGGGGGATGGGAATACAGGAGGTATAGTGAATGTGGAGTTGTGTTTGTGTGTATATTGCAGAAGGGATACTTTCACATGCAGTCCAGAATCCCACAGCCCTTCTGGAGCGTAACATCTAATCTTGTGCAGAGCTGCTCCTTCTTTACTAAGGGAGTCTCTCATCCTCTGCTTACTTTGGAGAACCTTGGTAGGTTTTACTTGCCTCTGTTTCAAACACCAGGACACTCATAGATGCTAGAAGAAAAAAGGCTGGGGGAGCATAGGATGCAGGGTGCCCACCCAAAATCTCAGGAATAACCCTCCTCCCCCTCCTCCAGGCCACACACTCTCACCCCTGAACACTTGCTCATGCACCTCTCATCTCACCTGGAATAGCTAGAAGGCATTCCCCACTCCTCTTCACCTCTTAATCTGTCCTTCAGAGCCTAGCTGCCTCATTTCATCTCTGAGGCCTTCCCTCACTGTCCCCCCACCCCCCATGCCCACAGTGATCTCACCCTCCTCTGGGGTCTTGGGGAAAGAATTTGGTCTCTTACTGGTTCCGGCAAAGATGACAGGAGTGGCCACCCCACGCCTTTTGCTGGGTCCTGTGGTTCCAGGGCGGGAGGTATTGCCATGGCTACGGAAAAGGCGGCCATTGCGGAAGACCAGCAATTGCAGGGTGCAGTCCGGTGGAATTGGGGGGGCCAGTGCAGCCGGAGGGGATGAGAACAGGCTGGGGGGCAGCTGGATGGAAGCCAGGGCCACGCTGTTCTGGGGAGGGGACATAGGGGTTCCTCAGAGACACCAAGGTTTCTTGGCCCTTTGGGCTCTTGACTTCATTAGCACCCACAATCCCTCTGGTCTTTCTCCCCTCTCCCTCCACAAAAACAAACAGATAAACCCAGACCTCAGCTCCAGTTTTGGCTCTCCTCAATCATCCACCCCTCCCCCCTTTTCTGGGCCTTACTTCTCAGGATTCCTTATCTCAGCAATACCCCACCCCACCCCCACCTCTACCCCTACCCCCAGCCAGTACCCCTACCTTGATGTGGAAGGTGGACAGGGAGATATTGGGCCGCCCAGTGGTACAGCGGAAACGCAGTTGTTGATCAGCTAGGGTCTCATGCTCAGGCTGAGGATCTAGTCCAGGGGGCCCTGGACGATGCCCTGAGATGGCTGGCTCCCGTTTCTGGTAAGCTGTACAGCTAAGGCCCACGTAGCTGTGGGGTTTGACAAGGTGTGCCTCCAGCACCACATTCCTTGAATTCTAGGGATGAAGATCCAATCACCCCATAAACTGAGACACCCCATCTCCCTTCGTAGGCCATGAATTCAAGTTGCAGTGAATTGTACTTGTGCCCCCCCGCCCCAGCAAACCCAAATGGAATGACCTATCAGAGAGTATTTCCCAGGGGTACTTGTGATACTCCCTCACCTCTTAGATTAGGAATAGGATGCTCCCCAGCCTTCTCTGCTAATTCTAATTCCTTCAAGGCATGGAGACCACTCCTCCCCATTAACTCTCTCAGTCTCCTTTAAGAGGCCTGGTCTATCTCTCCTCTGAATTCCCTTCATGGGTGTTAATCTCATCTCCCCTGAGTATATCTGCCTATACTGTAAACTCCTTGAAGCCTCAGACTGCATTTTACAGATCTACATTTCCCCCCTTCCCCTAACACATAGCTGACACACAGGTGCTCAGTGAACACATTTTGATTGGCTCTCCTCATCCATGGAATGAGGGCACTGAACAAAAAAATCCCCAAGCGCTTAATAAACAATAAATAAATAATTAATTAATTCATAAATTAAAGTAAATTACCAAGTGAAATAATTCATTAATTAGTAAATTATTATTAATAATTATTATTAATTAACAAATTCAAGTCTTAAGGACTTGAATTGACTTCTAAGACTGTAGGCTCCTCTTCTGCCCCCTTTGTTACCACAGAGATGTGCTGGGCATGGGGGCTGAGGGCAACCCCTCCAATACGTTCCAAGGCTCCAATGATGCCACTGCAGGCCTTGTCCTCTCGCTGGGCCAGCCATAGCAGGTGTTCATCAACAAGCATCAGGTTACTGGCCATGTCGACCATCACCTCCACCAGCTATGGAACAGAGGGGGCTTCATGCATTGGATGACAACAGTGTAGGGAAATGGTTTGATGCTAAAGGCAGGCTGCAAAGGGTTAGCAAATTGGGGAGACTGGGAAGTCGAGAGGTTTAGGTAACTGTCAGACTTGGGGCTTATAGTGTGAATCTTTATAGAAATCTCACCTCTTTAATCTGGTCAACATAGCCCAGAAATTTCTGGATCATCTGTGCCACATAAACCACGTCCATCATGTCTGTGAAGCCTGCTGCCTCTGCTGTGTAGACACGCAGCTGGTGTGCCAGGGTCAGTGCATTGGAAGCATTTATGGGCATCTGAAAGAGGCATTGGAGTGGGGGAAGGAAGGCCCAGACCCCTGCCTCCCCACCCTGAGCCAGAATAAAGAAGATGGAGAACTGCTCTGCCTGATCCAATCCCCTCCCTAGATGGCTGTTGTTAATGGGTCATGATTCATGGAGAAAGCCTGTAGGGGTGTAGAGCCCCTTCAACCAGCTGGTGCTGATGAAGACCCGAGGCTCTCACCCCCCGTGGTCAGCCCATGGATCACTAGCACCATCAGAGACAAAAAAGGAGTGGGTCTAGCTCTGTCTCTAAACTGCCCATACCCTACTCCCACACACCTGAAGAGCAGGAATAAATAGCCCAGGAGTATGAAGCTACCAAGGGGTCCTTGGTTGTCCTGTTTCCTTCCTTGTAGTTCCCTAACTCATTCATCTATTCATTCCTTCAGGCTCCACTCCTGACTCTCCAGAGTTTCTCTATCATATCACAGCACCCTCCTCACTCTGGAAGGGTGGACTACCTCTGGACTTTTCACACTGGAAGTGCACTCCACCCCTGCCCCAGGTATCAGGAAAAAAAAATGGTGGTCCCTGTTCATCCCAATCCCTTCCTTCCCCATTTCATAGCCTTACCAGGACAAAGGTATAGAGCACACGGGTGATATCATTAGTGTAGAGGCAGTGCGAGTAGTCCCCTGGCTCCCATCGCCCGGTTCGGTCACAGCGTCGAGACGCCCTCGTGCCTGGAGTGCCCCCACTGAGAGGCACTGAGGTGAAGGGGTACTGAAGGCAGGATTGATATGCTGTGATGCCTCCCAGCGTTCGAGGCCACCTGGGAGCAAGGGAGGGTTGGAGGCTCAGGGATCCAAAGGCCACATGTCTGACCCATATGTTCTGTTCAACCTCACCCTCTCCCCTTCTTTCTCCCCTGTCCCTTAGCATGGTGCTAGTCTGCTTCTCCAGGAACAAAGATCCCCCTCTTTGGAGTGGGCACAAAAGGAAGGAGGAAAAGACACTTCCCACTCTTCCTGCCCATGCCTCCCTGCACAGGGCTCTTTGGAATTCTTCTCCCAGTTCTCAGGTGAATAGGAAAGATCACTGGCTTGGCATTAGAGAACCTGAGTTTAAATCCCACTCCTACTACTTAATACCTGTGTGACTTCAGGAAAGATTTCACCAAACTGAGCCCATTTCCTCGTCTGTAAAATGGGGGAGGTTGGACTAGGTTTTTATCAATGATTTAAGCAGCACAATCTAGTGAATTGAAAGTGGAGTTAGGAGATAAGGAAGGAAACTACATTTGGTTAAAAGGAAGTAATATCAATACTAAACATAGATGCACCAAGTGGTATAGCATCCAAATTCTTACAGGAGACGTTAAGTGAGTTACAGGAGGAAAAGCAACACTATACTAGTAGGAGACCTCAACTTTCCCCTCTCAGAAATAGATAAATCTAACCACAAAATAAACAAGAAATAAGGAGGTGAACAGAATTTTAGAAAAGTTATATATGATAGACTTCTAGAGAAAACTGAATGGAGTTAGAAAAGAACGTACCCTTTTCTCAGTAGTACATGGTCACCTACACAAAAATTGACCATGCATTAGGGCATAAAACCCTCACAATCAAATGTAGAAAGGCAGAAATATTAAATGTATCCTCTTCAGATTATAACACATTAAAAATCATATTCAAATAAAGGGCAGTGGAAAGATAGATTAAAAATTAATTGGCAACTAAGTAATCTAATCCTAATGAATGAGTGGGTCAAAGAACAACTCATAGAAACAATCAATAATTTCATTAAAGAGAATGACAACAATGAGACAACATACCAAAATTTATGGGATGCAGCCAAAGCAGTACTAAGGGGAAAATTTACATCTCTAAACTCTTATATCAATAAAATAGAGACAGAGCAGATCAGTGAGTTGAGACGCAACTGAAAAAAAAAAAAACTAGAAAAAGAATAAATGCAAACAGAATTAGAAAGAACTGCATTGAAGTCCCATCTCTGCCCATATCCTGGCTGTGTGAGTGACTTTGATAAGTCCCAACCCCCTCAGTGCTCTCTGGCACTTTAAGACTATATAAATTGCAGAGCAGTTGTTGATCAGCATTAGTAAGAAGGAATTGCCTTCTTAGGAATTCCCTACATTAATGAAACCACAAGTCTAGCCCAAAAAGAAAAGGACTTAAAGACATAAATGGGCATCCTTAAGAGATTTGCAGATGATACAGAGGTAGCAGTGATCACTAACACGATGGATGACAGTCAGGATTGGAAAAGATGTTCACAGGCTAGAACCCTGGACAGTCTGTTCAGAGGAAATGTACTAGAATCCAGAGAGTCTGTGGTCTTAAGAGTTGGGGTAATCCTCGCAATAAGCTAGCCTCAACCACACCTGCCTATCCTGTGGGACTCTTGTCCATGTACTTGCATAAGTTGGCAGTAGGGAGTCCATTCAATGTACCAGGGTCCTTCCTTGAGCTCTCTTGACATCTCAAGGGCAGGTAGGTGCTGCAGTGGATACAGCGTTGGGCCTGGAGTCAAGAAGACCTGAGTTTAAATGCAACACTTGCTAGCTATTACCCTGGGCAAGTCACTTAACCTCTGCCTGCCTCAGTTTCCTCAACTGTAAAATAAGGATATAAGCAGCACCTGCCTATCTCCCAGGGTAGATCAAATGAGATAATATTTGTAAAGCACTTAGCACAGTGCCTGGTAAATAGTTGGCACGTAATGCATGCCTATTTCCTTCCTTCAAGGATTTCAATGATGCATTCAGGATGTCTAGTCCATTCTCCCTCAATCTTACCACATGAACTAGCCCATTTTTTTTTCTTGTACATTTCTTTGATGACATCCTGGTTTTTCGTTCCTAATTCCTTGTTCATGGTATGCTACAGTCTACTTATGCCCACCGTACGCCTCTTTATTTTCCACTGGGTGAGCCTCAATTTCAGTTCTTTGGAGACTTTAACATTCTGTGACTCAGAGTTATATGACATCATGGGAAGAAATTTGCTTTGTTGTTTTTGTTTTTTTTTTGTCTTCTTCTGTGATTTCATGAGAAACAGAAGGAACTCCCCCTATCAATGTAGATCAAAACTATTCCACAATTATCATCTTAGAACACTGACTAGGGTTAATGTGAATATCATAATAATGGTATTTTATATAGTGCTTTAAGGTTTGCAAAGAACTTTACATATATTATCTGATTTTTAAAATTAATTTTTAAATTAATAAAACTCTCTCCTTTTATTAATTATTAAACTTCTCTCCTTTCCCTCTCCTAACCCCCTAAAAAGAAAGGAAAACAAAATCCTTGTAAGAAATATGCAAAGTCAAGCAAATCTAATTCCTGCACTGGCCATCTCCAAAAAAGATATGTCTCAATCTGTACTCCTGAGTCCATGACCTCTCTGTCAGGAGGTAGGTAATCTCATTTGATTTTCATAACAACCCTATGAAGTAAGTGCTATCATTATTTCCATTTTGCAAGTGAGGAAACTGAAGCTCAAGAGGTGAAGTGACTTGCTCAGGATGACACAACCAGTATGTGAGAGGTAGGACTTGAACTCAGCTCTTCTGACTCCAAGATCAACTCTTTTTAAAAATTTATTTTTATTTGTAAGAGGCAATCAGAGTTGAGTGACTTGCTCAGGGTCACACAGCTAGTAAGTGTCTGAGGCTGGATTTGAATTCAGGAAGATGAGTCTTCTTGACTCCAGGGCCAGCTCTCCATCTGCTTTGCCACCTAGCTGCCCCATGGATAGACAGTCAGACACAATATAGATACACTGATGGACAAGCTCTGTGGGTTTCCCATTCAAGATTCCTTGAAAGATTTAACAAATAGCCTAGTCAACATCCTCTGATTATTAAAAATCATAAAACAAGGAGATGCCTGCACACCAAAGGTGTTTGACACTATCTTGGAGCTCTAATGCAGAGTCAAATTTGAAAGAGAATGTCCAATAGATGCTGAGACCCTCCAGATGCTTCTATTTTTATATGACATTGTTCTGATTGCATCAATCAGACTCCCCATGGGATCCGTTATCACTCAAAAGTTTGGTCTGACCATCTATGCAGAAAAAAAGTGGATTTTGTCCAGATTGTTTTACAGTTAGATGAAAATGGAATGTAATAGGGGCAAATGTATACTCACACTTGGGTTCAAATAATTGACTTCCCAAATACAAGATGATTGAGGCTTGCTTAAATAACAGTTTGAAAAAGAGCTGGGAGTTTTAGTAGATTACAAGCTCAATATGAGTTAACAATGTGAGATGGCAGTGGAAAGAAAAGCTAATTCTAACCTCATAAGCCATTGTAAGTAAGCTCCTGAGGGCAGGGATTGCCTTTTGCCTTTTTTTTGTATCCCCAGCTCTTAGCACAGAGCCTGGCACATAGTAAGTGCTTAACAAATGTTTACTGATTCATTGATCTTGGGCTGCATTTAGACAGGCGCAGGCCCCAGGAATGAGGAGATGATAATCCCATTATACCTTGCCCTGGCCAGAGTATTGTGTTTGCTTCTAGGCACATCTTAGGAAGGGCATCGACAATCTGAACAATATTCAGAGGAGGGCAACTAGGCTAGTGAAGGTCATTCCATGGGAGGGCTGGTCAAAGGAAATGGGGATATCTGGCCTGGAGAATAGAAGACTGAGGGATGACATGATAGTTGTTTTCAAGGATCGGAAAGGCTGTCATGTGGAAAAGATATTATGTTTATTCTGCTTGGCTTCAAAGGGCAGGGCTAGGAGCAGTGGATAGAAATATGAAGCAAAAACTCTTTAAATATGATTCAAAGAAAAATATCCTCAAAATTAGAGTTGGTTAAAAGTAGAATGGGGGGAAGGGGTCAAGGTCAGGGTGGGAGTTGGGCTGCAGATTTTCCTGCAAAGCCTGGGTACTTGATGGGTATATGGTGCTAGCATGGGTTGGATTTGATGGTCCTGAGCTCTCTTCCAACATTGCCATTGTGTGATTCTGTGAGTTCTTTTGGTATGAGATTGAATTTTAGATTTCTTTCATTTGTACATAGCCTAGAACAATCCTCTAACTTTTCCTGTAGGATCTTGAGTTCAAAGGAAACTTAGGGAAGGAAACTAAGGTTCAGGGAGTGGAAGTCACTTACCCAGTATCATATAGCTAGTAACTACTGAAGTCAGGATTCACACTGAGGTTCTTTGAATTAAAACCCAATACTTTTTCCATTGCAACATGGATGCATGATGCATGCAGAGTGCTGAGTAAATACTATTTATGGGACTGATGAAAAATAGTCATTTCTCCATAAGAAATAGTAAATACCAGGGGGAAGATGGAAGCCTGGTGGGGATAGTTTGGAGGTTTGACACCACCCTCAAATTTCTTCTTGGGGTCTATGGTAGAAGATGGAGAAGGGTCCAGGCTGAATATATTGGAGGTATGTGTACATTTTGGGGGTAACCCTCCCCAGCCCGGCCCTCAAACCTGAAGTCTCCCCGGTTGTTGGCAACTCTCTCGGCAGGGCAGTAGGAGGCTGAGGTCTCCAGCACTACGATCTCCACCCTCTTGCTGGCGTTGCCTTGGGCAGTAGAGACGGAGCACTCCCATTCACCCGATGCCCACACGTGAATATGGGACAGAATTAGCTCGCTGAGGGGGCACAGGAATCTGTGGTCATGCTCTCCAGTGAGAAGAAATCTCCAGTGGCCCTTCTTCATTTGGGTAGGGGGTCCTCTTTACAACTTGGGGACCCTCACTGGCATTATTTCTGTCAGGTCTCTTATATCTCTTATGACCTCACACCCCAAGTTATGGGCCCTCCCAGAACCTTCTCTATATAGGGGCCCAAGACCTGACTGGTCTTCTAGACACGGTCCTTTCCTTACCTCCCCCTGTTCCTCACACTTTCACCTCTTCAGGGAATGTTGGTGAGCCCTTCCCCCTTCTGAACCCCACCCTGGAAGGGGAGCAATGCTCGTACCTGGTGATGAAGGTACAGTCATGGACCAGGCTCTCCTCTAGGATGACACCTGCCTCCTCATCCCCTTCCACAGGTACCCGGTTATGGTACCAGCGGATGCGGGTACTACTGCCCAGGTAACTGGCAGTACACTGGAAGGGAAGCCGATCACCTTGGAACACCACCTGGCGCAGCGAGGGGATCAGGTGGTGAGTGTGCAGCTCCAGGGCACCCGCTGTTGTGGGGGGGAGCAGAATCACAGTGAGGCCTATGGTCAGAGGATGGGGCTGGAGGGCAAAGGGGAGCTTCAGACACGAGGAGAGTCAGCAGAGACACAGGCTTGACTCTCTCCACCCGTATCCCATAACCTACTGAGCAGGGAAGAGGAGAGAAAATGGAGGGAAAAACAATGGGACCAGTTGTGGAGAACAGCACATGAAGAGTGCCAGGTAGTCAGCAAACAATTATGAAGGCTTACTATCTGCCAGGCACTATACTAAGTGCAATGGATTGAAAAAATAAAGACAAAAACAATGGCCCTGCCCTCAAGGAGCTTACATTCTAATTTGGGAGACAAAATAATAATGATGATGATGATAATGATAATAGCTAGCATAGTATATGGCACTTGCTATGTGCCAGGTACTGTGCTGAGCACTTTGCAAATATTATCTCCTTTTATCCTGACAACAACCTCGGGGAGTAGATGCTATTATTATCCCTATTTTACAGTGGAGGAATCTGAGGCAGGCAGAGGTTAAGTGACTTGCTCACGGTCACATAGCTAGTACATGTCTGAGGCTGGATCTGAACTTAAATCCTCCTGACTTCAATATGTCAATAACTATTTATAAAAATGGGGGAAGGAATTGGGAAAAGTGGGAAAATGGGGACAGCCAGAGACATCCAGAGCAAAGTATAGTACAGTGGAGAGAGCATTGGTTCTAAAGTCAAAGGATCAAAGTTCAAATCCCACCTCTGATGTTTACTATCCATGTGACCCTGGGTTAGTCATTTGCCCTCCTTGGGCCTCAGTTTCCTCAAATGTAAAATGATAGGGCTGGACTAGATGGCCATTGAGGTCTCATCTATGTTCTTAGGCGTGTCTCTGGTATTCAGTAAGGGGAGTGTTGAGTGTTTTAAGTTGGATAAAGGATTCTTTAGTCTAGAAAGGGGCAAGAAAGGTTATGATTTATGTGTATAACAATATAAAAGGTGCAGATTGGGTGGACAGAAAAGTGGACACCAAATTCCTGAATGTTGAAATAAGGGGGCACCCTCTGAATCTCAAAAAAAGGTGGTTTTGTAATTAATGTAAAAAAATGGTCCTATACACAGTCTATCAGTCAGCTAACAGGCTTTCTCTAAAAGCTTCCAAAAAGACATAAATAAATTAATGAATGGCAGATCCATAGTGAGTTATTAATGGACAGTAGGATGTTTAGGGGCTGTCCTTGCCCTTGAAGTTGCTGTTCTAGGCTGGATGGCCCATGGGTATCAAAAGAGTGGGAGGGAATTCTTATATTTTTAGAGGAGTCTTAGGAAATGGAACCTGCGGTATCTTAGGAGTTTGGAGCGGGGATGGAGGACAGATTTCTCTGGCAAATCAGGAAAGGCTAGCAGTTTCTTACCACAGTGGAGCTGGGTATCCTGGAGACCTCGAAGGGCCTGAGCATGGAGGGAGCTGGGATAGGCACAAAGTGTCCGCTCAGACAATTGCACAGAGTGGTTACGGGCCCATGGCAGTACCCAGTGTAGGTGGCAGTCACAGGTCAGGAATTCCGTGCCAAAATCCCTAGGATTGGTGAGGAATGAAGAAGGAAATCATGGTAGAAGGGTAGGGAAAGGGGAGCTTGAGACTATGGTCAACAATGGCCAACAAGTGAGGGGCTCATAGGGATAGGTGGGTGGGTAGACTTTTGGCCAGCAGGAAGAGAGGAATGATGCATGTTTGAGCCCCTCCCCCAAAATATATGGGACTGGAAAAGACCAGGAATCAGGGAAGATGAGTCTATGGGAAAGGGTGCTCACCAGGGTCAGCCTAAGAAAATTGCAAAGTAGATGGAATTTATGAGAACCATCATGGTACAGTAGATAGATAGTGACCTCAGAGTCAGGCTCAGTCCTGCTTTGGAGCTATACTAGCTATGTAACATTCAGCAAGTTGCTTAACCTCTATAAGATTATAAATTGCATGGAAGGTGTCTCTAATGCATTGGGAGAGGGAGTTTCTTCATTGGGAACTCTCTACACCAACGAAATCATCAAGCCAGTCTCTATCCCTAGGTAGAGCATATCTTTGGGACCTTCTCATCATTCCTTTTAGCTCATATCTCCTGCCCTGGAAACTTGCCTGCCAATACCCACCAATGAAAGCCAGGTACACACCATCTTGACTATTTCCAAGAGTCTTTGCTCTTAGCTACTTCTCAATTAATTCCTTATGGTGCAGGATGAAAATGGCTTTAGGTACCACCACTCTGTCTCAGGTGAATTTGCAGTTTAATAAGGAATCCTTTAGGACTTGAAATGAATCTCTAATGATACCATGTTTTAGGCAGCATAGGAAGCAGAGATGGGGATACTTTGGGGATGGACCTAACCAATGTTCCCTAAGTCATCCCACAAAGGTGCCTATCTACACTGTCTACTCACTTGGATGGTCCTGATGCCACATTTGTGCTAGTCCGGTAAAGCCAATGTATCCTCACTTTGTGGCCAAAGGAGGGGAGGAAGGATTTCTCTTGGAAGTCAATTGGGCTGGGAGAAAATACTCACACAACTTTCAAGGCTGGAAGCTCATCAAACACCCCAGCTGGTAGGCTAGAGAAGATGTTCCCAGACATGTTTCTATGAGGGGAGAATAGTAAGAATGGGTTGTGAGACCTTGCTAAGTCAAGGGACTCCTATTCTTTTTTGTGCCATGGACTCTTTTGGTAGTCTGGTGAAGCCTTTGAACTTCTTGGAATGTTTTTACATGTATAATATAAAATACATAGGATTACAAAGGAAACACTGAAATACAGTTATCACAACATTAAAAAAATACTTTCAGGGACAGCAGGTTAAAAAACTTTTGCCTTAGGGATAGGAGTTGAGAAGGAGTGAGGCTCCAAAGAACCATGGTGGCCCAGAACCAAGAGATTCAACATTTGGAAGTCTTCTCTTATTTTTTCTCAGTCCCTATTATATCTTTCATTGGGTCTTTACCATTGTCATCTCATCCATTTTCCCCTCAGTCCTCCCCACCTCCTCTAGCCTTTTCATACTCACAATCGGAGGAGGTTGGGAAGGCCCTGAAAGACTCCAGAAGAAAGACAGCCAATTCGATTGTTGGAGAGATCTCTAGAGAAACAGATACAGGCTTAGGAGGATTTATCAACTTGTAGGTAGGTTGCGACTGGGGTGGGGGCATGGGAAAATAATGACAATCCACATATCTATGATGCTTTAAGGCTTTACAAAGTATTTTACAAATGTTATCTTTTTGGGGTGTCACAAATACCCTCTGAGGTAGGTAGTATTATCTTGTTGTATGGATGAGGAAACTAAGGGTGAAATTAGTGACTTGTCCATGGTCAGTAAGTGTTAGAGGCAGGATTTGAACTCAGATCCTCTTGACTCCAAGTCCAGCATTTTGTCTACTTACAGAAGTAAAGGGGGAAAGATGAGTTGAAAAGGACTGGGGATAGGGGCTGGTGCCAGATCTGAGCTTAAGATACCTTTTTGTACTTTGTGATAGTAAGCGTGTTGGTTATGTGGAATGAGGAGGGCAGGGAAGGGGAGGCAGATCAGTCACTGGTACTCACAAGCGCTTCAACTCTCCCAGTCCCAGGAAGGCACCAGGATGCACTGTGCTGATAAGATTGTTCTTCAGGTCCCTGGAAGAAGCAGGTAGAGGGAGGAGGCATCGTGACTCTGCCTCTCATAAGACCTGACCAGCCTTCCCAAGGCAGGAGTCTCCTCTTCCCCTAAAAACGTCAGGCTCCTTCGTGCATTCTCTAAACTTACTTTTCCTTCCTGCCTCTGCCCAACCCCAATCCTCCACCTATTCCCCACATGGCAGTCTCCCTTTCTCAGCACTGTCTTCCTCACTTCCTTTGATTGCTGGCCAATCAGAAGCTACAGAACCTAATTTTGGAGAGGAGAAGCCAAAAAGGTGAATAGGGTCAGGGAACTAGGTGGTCTTTTACACAGTGGATTGTTAAATTCTTCTCTACTGATAGGAGAAGGCCATTGAGAACCCTGATCAGTTAGATGTCTTAATTTATTATCCCCCTTTGATGGATAAGGAAAAAGAGGCACCAACAGGTGCCTGGCTATTGGTCACAAAGGTAATTAGTGGGGGCACAGAAGGGACCTTAGGGACCATCTAAAACCACCTCATTTTACAGATGAGAAAAAGAGGTAAGCTTAGTCAGTGAGTCAATAAACATTTATTAAGCACCTGTTATGTGCCAGGCACTGTGCTAAGTGATACAGAGAAAGGTAAAAGACAGTTCCTACTCTCAAGGAGTTCACAGTCTAATGGGAGAGACAACATGCAAACGATTAAGTATGAACAAGCTATACACAGGAGAAATTAGAGATAATCAACAGACAGAAGGCACTAGACTTAAGGAAACAGGAAAGGCTTCCTGTAGAAGGTGAGATTTTAGCTGGAACTTGAAGGAAGCCAGGAAAGCCAGTAGACAAATATGAGGACAGACAGCATTCCAGGTGTGGGAGACAGGGAGGCAGAACCAAGATGGTGAAGTATTAGGAAGCAGTGTGGTAAACTCCCTCCACAAATTCCTCCAAATAAATCTAGAAAATGCACCAGACAGAATCCTGATGGAGAAATCCAGAAAAAGTTACAGTGAGTTATTTGTCCAGTTCAGCACAGCATAGGGATACATGCAGGTAGGTCTTTGGACACTAGGGATGGAGGTCAGATGAGGAGCACACGACATGTGGAGCACTCTCGCTCTCAGGAGAGGTTGTGCAACAGGGCAAGAGGAGATCTTGGACTTACATCAGGGTATCACCAGGTATGGCCCCATACTGGGGCACTGGACTCAGGCAAGTGAGAACTGGCAGCTTTGTTACCCAATACCCAATTCCTGGTCACAGATTCAAGTTAGAGTGAGAACGGAATCTTCTCAGGGGAGCGGTATTCCTGTGTAGGGAGGTCCTGGACAGCTTACAGGAAAAGGAGGAAGTTCAAGAGGCAGCAGCAGCACCAGTGTGAGCAACCTCAGCTCAGGGGCTCACTTCAAGTATCTAGCCCAGCCTACAGAGGATCCTACCAGGCAGGGATCCCAAACCAAAGAGGAGTCTACAATTCTGCCACTCAGATCAACAGAGCTTTCCAGCCCTTGATAGGAGTGGAGTCCAGCAGCCATTTTACTCTTGCATTGTCTTTACTCAAACTCAGGTCAGGAACTTGCAAAGCTCAGATTGGGGGTGGAAGGGTAGTTGGGCAGCAATCAGATTTTGTTCTGAATCAGACCACTCTGGGAACACCAAAAGGTTGTAGGTACCCAGCCTGTCCCTGAGATCTTGGAATAACATAACACTTAATAGCCCAAGAAAACCAAATGTGGAGAAAGCCAGTGGAAATATCCAGTCATTGATGGAATATCTTGTTCAAAGAACTGGATTAAAGAGCACATGAGGTGAGGGGGGAGGGAAGTGTGAGATGTAAGAAGACTGGAAAGGTAGGTGATTGGTTCATGATAATATAGCTAGTTGTGGCAGGACCTGGATTTGAACCCAGCTCCTCTCACTTTGACTGTGGCTTTAGACTCTGCATTTGAGTGCGAGCTCCTTCAGAACAGAGACTGCCTTTCTTTGTATCCCCAGAGCTTAGCACAGTACCTGACACATAGTAGGTGCTTAACAAATCTTTATTGCCTGACTGACTTTAATTCCAGTATTCTTTCCATGATACTGTCTCTTAGTCATAGAATCTCAAAGTTAGAAGGACTCCAGAGACATCTAGCCCAACCCTAACCTAAGTAGGAATAAAGACTGTCAGAATTGAAAAGGACCTTAGAGGCCAGTCTAATCCCTTCATTTTTACAGATGAGAAGACTCAGAGATCTGCCTAGGGTCACAGAGTTTGCTTTTTCCAGTTTGCTCCTGACACATCCAAGAGCTTTCAGCATTCTTTTTCTTCTTCTATAATTCCCAGGTGACATAAACATAAAATATTAGGTGAGAGAAAAGGGAACAAATTATTTTGCAATTTCCAGGTTGTATTCAGTCCAGGGAATTTACTCAGAAAGGTCACAGACCAAGGCAGAGAATTTGGATCTAGCATCTGCTGAGGGACATTCTGTTTTCTGAGCTTATATGAGGCTCCAGGGATAGAAGTCTCCTCTAGTCTTAAAGTTCTCAACCTCTAGAAGTACTAAAACTGAGTCATGAAAGAAAAGAGAATGGCACCTTGGAGCATCGAGACCCTGGCTCTTGTGGATGGTGACCAGAAACTCAAACAACTCCACTGTGAATAAGCCATTCCTTTTCAGGAGGCAGATAGAGACCCAGGCAGATCCCAGCAATTAAGGAAGGGCACGGTGCTGAAGGGACAGCTCCCACACCTGCAAGAACCTGCCTGGCACTGGCAGGGCCCAAACCCTCCTCCCCTTTCAGATTAGACAGCAGTACACAGCCACTTTCCTGGCAAGAAGGATGGGCAGATGTGACTGTTCATTCTCCACTTCTCCACTTTCCCCTCCCTTTCCCTCTCCTCCCCCCACACATTCTGGTGGGAGGAAAGGGAGAAGGGGTGGGGGGAAGAGGTACCAGCTGCCCTGAGCTCACTAAGCTACTATTCTCCCGACCCCAGCACCTGTTGCTGGCAGCTGTCACTGCAGGCACTATTCATATCCTCTTTGGAGAAAAGTCCAGTGTCCCCACTCCCTCTTCACCACTCAGTTGGGTTTATTTCTATTTTCTTCATCACTCTTCCCTTTTGCTCCCTGTGCCCTCCACCCCCTCCTCCAGTCAAAACAATCAGGAGGCTTAGATGCATCTATTCATTTGATAAGCATTTATTGAGCACTTACTTTGTGCAGGGCACGATGTTAGGCACTGGGAAGAATAAAGACAGTTGACAACTATTTAGTACTTTATCACTTATAAAGTGCTTTCTGAAAATGATCTTTCCTCTGTCATACAGGTGAGAAAACTAAGGCTCTTCTTAGAGAGGTTAAGTGATTTGCCCAACATCATGGCTCCTCGTTTCACAAAGCTTAAAGTCAAGGAGGGCAGTCATATCAACCACAAGTCAATGAGCATTTATTAAGTGCCTACTGTGTGCCAGGCACTGTGCTAAGCACTGGAAATAAGATGCATTACATAAATGGCTATAGTAGAAGGCAGAAAGACCACGTATTGCAGTAGGAAAAGTGCTGCTCCAGGAATCAGGAGGCCTAGGTTCAAGCTCAAGTTTTACCACCTGGATGGCTTGTCTTCGGCAGGTCATTTAACTTCTCTAAGGCTCAGTTTCCTTACCTATGAAGACAGTTTGATAGAATTTCCTGCCTCAGAGAGTTAAGTAAAGCATTACATGAATGTAAATTATTGTTCACAAAGTGGCAGCATTTCCAAATTAGAAGACACCAGGGAGGAGAGCTAGTCCTAACTGCATCTGAACAAGAAATCCCCTCCACAATATGTCAATCAACAAACATTTATTAAATGCCTACTATGGGCCAGACACTGGGCCAAGTATTGGGGATGTAAATAAATGGAATGAAACAATCCCTATTCACAAGGAAATTGCATTCTAATGGGAAGACAAATACATATATAAAAACAAGTAGAATAAATATAAAGAAAATAGTATAAAAAATACACTCATTAAATACAGGGTAGTTTGGGTGGAAGGATACTAGCATTTTGAGGGATCTGCAAAGGCTTCATGTAGCGTGTTTGAGCTTCATACTGAAGGAAAAGAGGAATTCCATGAGGTGGCAGTGAGGAGAGAGTGTATTCCAGGCCAGTTTGGCTGGATGGTACAGTGTGGGATGGGAAGTAATATTCAAATGAGTCTGGAAAGATATGGTGGGGCCAGATTGTGAAGGTATTTCAAAGCTAAATAACCTAATGATGTTAAGAAACCATCGGGAGTTCATTGAGTGGGTGAGCAACTTGGTGAGATCTGTGCTTAGGGTAAACTACTTTGGCATCAGTGTCAGATGGTCAACAAACAATTATTAAGCTCCTACTATGTGCCAGACTCTGTGCTAAGTACTGGGGATACAAATATAAATAAAATAGCACCTGTCTTCAAGGTTCAACCCAGGGCATGATAGAAAAGCAGCACAGCTGATGGAAAATAGGAAGAAGAATGTGCTGTGATCTCTCCTGAGATGGATGTTTTGGAGTTCATGGCTCTGCCTTCCACTCAGAGGATCTGATCAGAGGGGCAGAGGGTACTGATGAGCCTGATTCAATTTTGTAAGATAATGGGATTTGTGCATGACAATGAGATAGTGTGCAGGGTCCGCTGGCGTGATGAGAGAGGAGGCAGAGACATCAATCAGATTGTTCCAATTCACCTCGAGAGGTGATAAGGGACTAAGGTGGTAACTATGTGAGGAGAGGCAATGAGTCTGATGTGAGAGATGCCAGAGAGGTAGAAATGACAGAATCTGGCAATTGTTTGGAAATGGGGCTAGGGAGACTTAAGGATAATGTATGCCTAAGCTATGAACCAGAGAGACAGGAAGGATGGTAGTGCCTTAGATAGAAACTGGGAAGCTTGGAATAGGGGAGTATGGGAACAAAGATATTGGATTCAGTTCTGGACATGTTGAGTTTGAGATATCTCTGAGACATCCAGTTTGAAAGGTCCAATAAGCAATCAGGACTGCAGGTTCGGAGAGAGACTAGAGTTAAAAATACAGATCTGTGTAGAGATTATAACTAAATCCATGGGAGCTGATGAGTTTACAAACAGAGCAAGAGTGTATGGCTAGGGTTTCTTAACCTTTTTGTGTCACAGTCCAATAGTCATTAGTCAATAAATATTTATTAAGGACCTACTAGGTGCCAGGCATTCTGCTAAGTGCTGGGAATAAAAAGAAAAATAAGAAAAAAAAGATAGCCCTTGCCCTCAAGGAACTTACAGTCTAAAGGGGGAAGACCACACATAAAAGCTGAAAAGGTGTGTGTGCGTGTGTGTGTGTGTGTGTGTGTGTGTGTGTGCGCGCGAGAGCATCCGAACACTTGAGCCAGAAGGAACATGTGCTGGGGCACGGCAGTTTTGGGGTTGAAACCAAGAAGAGTAGCTAATGGTAAATTTTAAAAATCTTTTAAAGACAAACTGCCATTTTGTAATGACCCCTCCATCTCGTATTAGTGGCTCTGATTTTTTGAATGCAAGAGTGAGGCTTTACACTTGGCTGCTTCTACTTTAGTAACATCTCTATTCACTGACGCCTCCTGGTTCAGGCCCTTATTGCCTCATATCTGGACTATTGCATAGCCCACTGGTCAGTCTCCCTACTTCGTTTCTCCCCCGTCCAGAGTGCATCTTCCACTCAGCTGTCAAATTGATCTTCCTAAAGTACAGATCTGACTATGTCACCTCCCCCTTCACCCCATTTCAGTAAATTTCAGTGGCTCCCAATTACCTCTAGGATGAAATATGAAAAAAATCCTCTGTTTGGTTTTAAAAGCCTTCATAACCTGGCCCCTTCCGACCTTTCCAGTCTTCGTATACATTCCGTACTCTATGAGCCAGCTCCACTGGCCTCCTTGCTGTTCTCACAAGACACTTCAGCTTCTAACCATAGGCCTTTTCACTATTTGGCCCCCATGCCTAGAACTCTCTCCCACATCATCTCTGCCTCCTGGCTTCCTTCAGGTCTCAGCTAAAATCCCACCTTCAGCAAGAAGCCTTTCCTGATCCTCCTTAATGAGATTACTGCTAATTAATTCTGTACTTATCTTGTTTGAACATTGTTTGCACGTTGTCTCTCTCTTATTAGACTGTGAACCCTCAAAGGGCAAGGCCCAACTCTGCCTTTCTTCCTATTGCCAGCAACCTACACATTGCAGATGCTTAATAAATACTTGTTGACGTGGCTTTCTTTGATAGTGCAGTAAGAGAGGAAGGTGGGTACACAGTACCATGCTAGCTCAGAGAGGGAGACAGAGATCACTTCAGGATAAAGGAGGCTGATGTTCTGTATGCCCAAGATGCTACCGCATGAGGCACAACAGACACGCTGAAAATTGCCTACCTAACCACCCCCTCTATCATACTCCAAGCAGGTCCTGAGACCCTCTCAGAGTCTCCAGGAAATCCTCACATCCAGGCAGGGGTTAATGAAATCTACTCTCTCCTATGGGGGGGTAGGAGTGGGGAGGAAGCTGGGGTCAGTGGGGGGAGGCTGTGTTCCTACCAGAGGCATGTTTTGCAGGGCTGCACAGTCACTGAACAGAAATAGCTGGAGAGAGCAATAAAATACCCCACCCAGCCCTTCCCATCAGCAGGGCACTCACATAGCCGACCACCACCCCTGTCCTCCTCTGCTGGGACTCAGCCCTTTCCCTCTAACCTCATTGCTAACCCTGAAACCTAAAGCAGATACGAGGGAGGGTGGGGGCAGGAAGAAGCCAGCGCCAATCCCCACTGCCCCTAGAAGGGAAGGAGTCAAGGGGAGGAAACTCTCAGGAGAAGGGACAGGCCTGGGGATGCCCATACATATGTGCTGGACCAGAACGCTCCCATACAGACATGTGCAGGATCCATCCATGCACACAGATCCTGGGCACACACACACTGCCCTTGGAGCCAAATTTGCCATCTTTCGAAGGGGCAGCCTGGTTCGTCTCCCTCCCTTCTCCACTCCGACATTCCCTGGGGCCCAGGCATTTGCCCCCTGGGCCAGTTGTGCAGTCTCAGACTTTGGAAGGGCCTGGCCTCCCACCCCTCTGTAGGGGGGGTGGGGGTGGGGGGAGGAGTGGCAGAGGGAAACACATTCCTCATCGTGTCACTTCCCTTCATGGGCTGCCAAGGGGCTGAGGCCGCAGCCCCTTCCCTCTCTGCTAGCCAGTGTTTATTCTCATTTCCTCCCCCAGCCCCCACCCTGCCTGCCCAACTGATGCTTTGCAGATGGGGGCTGAGCGCGCCTGGGCTGCCCCTCTACTCAGTCCTCAGTGCCTCTTCCTGCCTTTGGTTTCCTGCATGCAGCCTCTAGACATTGGGGGGCCTCTTGGAACCCAGGGGCCTGGGCTGGGGAGTCTCGTATTCAGGGGAGTGGCAGTGAGGGCAGCCCCTTTCTAACTTTTGGCCAGTTGAGGCCAGTAACTAAAAGAAGGGGAACTGGTGGGCTGGAAATAGGCTGAGCCCACGGTCCCAGTCAGAGCTACTGCTAGTGCCCAGATAATCGTCCAGATCCCACCTGGCTGGGACACAGCTGAGTGGTCAGCTGGACCCTCCCAGTTTGGGTAGAGTGAATTTCTCTCATAGATGCATAAAATGTCAGAGCTGCAGGGGACTCTATTAGAAATCATCTAGTCAAGGGATTCTAAACTTGACATGGACAAAATTCAGGATGTCTGTGAACTTGCATGAAGGAAAAAAATCACATCTTTATTTCAACATGACTGCTTTCCTTTTTAATCTTCAGTCTTTCATTTTATGCATTTAAAAACATTATTCTGAGAAGAGGTCCATAGACTTCACCAAACAGGTCTATGACACAAAAAAAGCTTAAGAACCCCTAATCTAGACCAACTCCTTCATTTTACAGATGAGGAAACTGAGGTCTGAGCAGTAGAAGTAACTTACCCAAAGTCATACAACTATTTAGGGATACAGTTGGGCCTAGAACCTAAGTGTCTTGATTCCCAGTCCCCGGCTCTGTGCAGTCCCCCTCCCCACTCCTACTCTCTTTTTAAAAAGGCCCCTTCCCTCTACTCTTCTCATCCCTTCCCCCTTTACTTACCCAGACACACACACACACACCTTCCTCTGTAACTTAGAGAAGGTGGAATGTGTCAATCAAACTCTCAGGGAGTCTTAGGAGGTACAGACACCCTCACTTATTAACTTTGACACCACACATCTTGTACCTTTACAAAGGGAGCCTTAAGCCACAGGCAGGAGGGTGTCCCAGCAGCCAACCCTCTGACATTCTAGCCTCTACTCGTCAGCCCAAACGTTCATGAAGGGGGCTGGGTGGAGTGGCCCAGAGCTGGCTCCCTCTAGCCCCCACAGACCTCCCTGCCTGTGAGTTTGGAAACCAAATTACAGGGTCTGAGGCCACAGAACAGCTTCCCCTGGGGCCCTACAGGACTTCCAGGGTTAATTAGAACGTGGAGTCTGGCTGACAACTTGTGGAGAACAGCATCTTGGGCACCCACGTTCTGTTTGTCTGGGAACAAATCTCTAGGTGGCAGCTGTGAAAGCCAAGTGTCCTGGCTCCTCCTCACGTCTTCAGGGTCCGTCTCCAGGCTTTCTGTCCTTAGAGTACTGCGGACATCTTGCCTTTTCTCAACACTTTAGTTTTCCCTCCCGGGTCTAAAGGAGAGTGGCCCCTTTAGCTTCTCCACAAGAGGTTTGGTGGCAGCTTCTATCCCAAATTCCTCCCTAGTTAATATGGGGGTGGAGGAAGGAGGGAGGCGGGAAAGGCAGCAGAAGCATCTTCATATCCCTGCCCCCACCCACAGGCTAATAGAAACCACCTGGATTGCGAGGAACACACTCTCTCTCCTACTTCCTCCAGTGCTGATTCTGTTCCTAATGAGTGCCCCAGCACCAGCCGCATACCAGCCCTCAGGGCTCATTAATCTCATTAGGCAGCTACAAATCATTATGGGGCCCACCGAGTTACCTTCCCCAAGCCCTTTTCCTCTGGCTCAGACACACGTGTCTGTGTGCGTGCATCGAGGAGCGTAGAGGAACATGCCTGCAGGAGCACAGAGTGAAATGAGTGCTCCTAAGCATTCTCCTTCTTCCCCTTCGTTGTTTCTGCCCTCAGAGGGTGCTTCTCACAGCTGTGGTCCTTGAGACCCTCAGTGGACTGGGAAAGGTTTCTGGGGGTCGCCCCATTCGACGTTCACAGAGTTACAGACCGTTTCATCCAGTTTCTCATTTTCCAGATGAAACACTAAAGCCCAGGGAGAAGTGACTTCCTCAAGGTCATGCAGCTAGTAAGTGTCAGAGGCAGAATTTGAACCCAGAGCTTCCTAACTCCAGGTTCAGCAAACTATATAAATCACCTATTTCTGGGAGCATGGTATAGTGAAAAGAATCCTGGATTTGGGGGTCTGAGGACCTTGGCTCTTTTATTTTACTACTTGTGTGACATCGGACTTTTTATTTCCCTTCTCTGAGCCTCAGTTTTCTTCTCTGTAAGGGGTTGGAACAGATGTTCTCTAAGGTCCTTTCCTGCTACAAATTCTCTTAATATTCTCCTGTACACTTCTGGCAGAGGGAATCACCATTAGGGGTAGTGTGTGTGGGTGGATGCAAAGGAACAGAGAAAAGAATTTTCAGTCTAGCAACAATTTTAATTTCATTTGAAAACTGCCTGAGACTAGACTGGGTAGGTGGATGCAAATAGGACACACATTCCAGGGGAGGAGAGGAGGGAGCAGCCTTCCCCCCCCCCACCCCCCGCATGTAACCAGGCTGAGCCCTTCTGGGTGGTGGGTGCAGGAGGCTGGATCTGAATCGCTCCTCCTCTTGAATGTGCGCTCTGACCCAGGGCTCCCCAGATGAGACTTCCTGGCAAGGAATCAACTAAGCGCCCCTCCCCTTTTCATATTTTTCCAGTCTCTGTGGTTCCCATCCAAAATCAAAGCCTTAGCCAACAAAACCCTGTAAAAGAAGTATTCTGAAGAGCATGGGGGTATTTTCCCCTCTCCTTTCAGAGCACAGACCTCTGGAGATCATCCCAGACATTTTTCCTGTCTTTACACACTCACCTTCTCTCCCACACTCATACAGATGTGAGTTACCCTCCCTTCCCTGCACAGATCAAGACTTGTACAACTACATAGGTGGCTTAAGGAAGTCCAGTGGGGCAGAGGCAGGCAGAATAAAGGAGAAGAATAAAGGAGCAGAATTTGGCCGGGGGTAGACTGATGGACAGAGAAAGATATCAGTGAGGAGCAGCTTACTATAACGGGACTATTGTTAGACTTGGCTCTTAAGAGACCTGAGTTTGAATCTAGACTTTGACATTTTCTAGCTTTGTGTCAAGCTACTCTGTTACTCTGAGCCTCAGTTTCCTCATCTATAAAATGAGATTGGACTAGATCACCACTAAGGTTTGTCCCAGGGTTAATAGATCATTAATGTAATAATTAGTTAGCTCACTAATGAGCTAATAGCTGGTTAATAAAGGAGCAGACAATCTGGGAAGGAGAGCCCAGGTTTCAGGCACCAAGGCTCTTCTGAACTTAGGAAGCAGCGACCTAGATTCCTAACTGCTTGCGTAGAGAGAGTAAAGTCACTTGGTCAGCTTTTGGCAGCCAGAGATAGTTTTAAAATCTCTGCTTTTGTGTCTTTTCATTTTCTTTGTCAAATTATTTTAGGCTTATCATAGTATAAGTCTTAGAGAATGTACCAGCTCATGCACACATATTATATACACACATTCTTGCTGCAGAGACACACTGAATAGATAGATGCTGACTGTACATCTCCCCCAGTACACACATAAACACGCCCACTGTACATTCACACACACACACACACACACACACACACACACACACACACACACACTCTTCAATATTCAGACGTGCTCTTACTCTCCCTATCTCCTGATCTGCAACCACAGTCTTTGCTCATGGTGCCCAATCTGATTTCAGATTTTTTTTTTCAGCCCCTTCCTCTCTCTCCCTATCCAACCAATCATCCTTGTGTTCCAAATTTCAAGGATCCCAATAGGACCTGATCAGTTTTCTCTGCTCTCACTAGGACCCAAACAGGCACACTTGTGGGGAAGGATCCATTTGATGTTCTGTGGAGGAGTGATGGGGATAGAGAAAAGGTAAGGAGGGGCAGCTAGATGGTGCAGTGGATAGAGCACCAGCCCTGGAGTCAGGAGGACCTGAGTTCAAATGTGGCCTTAGACACATAACACTTACTAACTGTGTGACCCTGGGCAAGTCACTTAACCCCATTGCCTAGTCAAAAAAAAAAAAAGTAAGGGAAGTGGAAAATTTTGAGCTGAAAGGGATTGTTACTGCCTGGTATTTGTTTCAAGTTAAAGGCATCTGAATCAGAAGCCACACCAATAAAGACCTTAAAGATCATCTTTTTTGTCGTTCAGTTGTTTTGCAGTTGGTTTGACTCTTCATGATACCATATGGGGTTTTCTTGGCAAAGATACGAGAGTGGTTTGCCATTTCCTTCTCCAGCCCATTTTACAGAGGAAGAAACCGAGGCAAACAGAGTTAAATGACTTGCCTAGGGTCACACAGCTAGTAAGTGTTTGAGGCTGGATTTGAACTCAGGAAGATGAGTCTTCCTGACTCCAAGACCCAGTGCTTTATCCCCTGCACCACCCAGCTGCCCTCAGATCATCTTTACATCTCAGTAAAAATCTATTGAACTTATTTTACTCTCAAACCCTCATTTTACAGATGATAAATTAAGAGCCAGGGAGGTGAAGGATCTGGGTCACATGACCAGGTTTCTTGAAGTCAAGTCCACTGCACGTTCTGTAACATCATAGATGCTCTCATATAAGCATTAAATCAACTCAACAAGCCTTTACTTATGTATTTCAGGCATTGTCTAAGTCAGAGGTGGGGAACCTTCGGCTTTCAGGTCACACGTGGCCCTCTAGGTCCTCAAGTGGCCTCAAGGCCACAGGTTCCCCAACCCTGGTCTAAGTGATTGGGGTACAAAGATTAAAATGTCCTGCTCTCAAGGAGCTTACCTTCTACCAGTCTAAGTCATGTACACAGAAAACGATAATACAGAATAGAGAGTGAACAGAACAAAAAAAGAGATCAGATAAAGTATACGAGGGCTGCTCCAGACAGAAAACAACACTAACTGGGGGGTATGGGGGAGATGAGGGTGGGTACCTGAGATGAAACTGGAGGATTCTGATAGGTGGGGATGAAAAAGGAGTGTGAATTCCAAGTATGGGGCTGGGGGTCAGGGGGTCGGGACGGCTTGTGCAAACGTACAAAGGCAAGAGATGGAATGCTGAGGTCAGGGAGCAGCTGGAAGTCCAAGAGGGCTGGAAGAGATGATTCTTGGAGGGGAGGAATTTGAAACAGGACTGAAAAGGTGGGTTGCAAACAGACTGTATGTTAAAGCAGAAAGAGAAGTCCTAGGCTTTTATTCTCTTTGCTTCTCCTTAATGAATTTCCAGCAATAAAGAAATCTTTTCCTATCTTCCCTCCCTCGACCCTTTCTTTAGACCATCTGACTTAGGGAATGTCTTTAATAGGACTTGTGATTTTCATCCCTGTGGGATCATTCTCCCTCTGAAAACTACAGCCCCATGTAGGCCTTGGTAGGAAGTCTTCTTGAGTACTGGGCAAAAAATATCCTTAGAACCTTCAAGACTCAAACACCACCTTCTACAGGAAGTGTTCCTAATTCCCCCTAAAGCTAGCACTATCTATCCCTTCTTAACTCCCTTGTCTTTCACCTTTGTTCCAGTTGTCTCCACTCCTGTTCAACTCTTTGTGACCCCATTTGGGGTTTTCTTGGCAAAGATACTGAAGTGGTTTGCTATTTCCTTCTCCAGCTCATTTGACAGATGAAGAAACTGAGGTAAACAGGGGTGAGTGACCTGCCCAGGGTCACACAGCTAAGTAAGTGTCTGAGGCTGGATCTGAACTCAGGAAGATGAGTCTTCCCGACCCCAGGCCTTGTCCTCTATTCGCTTGGCCACCTAGCTGCCCTGGTCTTTAGCTACCTTGTATTTATTTTCATTATATTGATCATGTTTATTTACATATGTGCTTTTGGTCTCCCCCAATAGAATGTAAGCTCCCAGAAATTGTTCTGTTCTTTGTTTTTGCATCCCCATCGAAGCACCAGACGCGCTGTAGGCACTTAATATAAATGCTTGTTGTTTGACTGATTCATTTCTAGGCAGGCAGGGGGATGAACCTCCCTGGACTTGACTGGACCGCAGAGGGGAGACTGTACTGGGCCCATATGCAAAGCCTTCCCAGCCTGGAGAGATCGGTAAGAGTTTGTGCTTTCCTGGAATAGCCCTCACCATCACACGATGACAAGGAACAGGAGCGAGGCTATTAACAGAGATCTCCAGAGTTGTAACAAGTATGGGGTGAGTGGGGCTTTGCCTCAGGGTGCTTACATGGAAGGGGAAGCAAGCTTTCTTTCTGTAACCATGGCAGTGCCTCTGAGTTAGATCTCCCAGTCAATCCTGGCCCCTTTCCAGGGTCCTGTCCTTGGGGCACCCCTCCCAAGTGGCCCTCAGTTGATGAACCTCACCACCCCTTGTTGGGGTAAGAGATGGGCTGTCCCCTCTCCTTAGGTGGCTTATCGTCTGCACTGCCACTGGCCTCCCACCATCCACAGACTGTTTTTTGCCCCAGATGAATATATCGTAGTTGTAGCTGTAGACACTGCAGTATCAAATCACCGAGCCAGTGACCCCAAGGGAGATTTGATTCTGGGCCCCAAAGAATGCCCAGCAGGTACTCCAGGTTGGCTCACGCCTGCAATAGCCAGCAACTAAGAACTGATCAATCAATAAACATTGATTAAGTGCCTACTATGTACCAGGCCTACTATGTGCTAAGCACTGGGATACAACAAGAGGCAAAAGACAGTCCCTGCCCTCAAGGAGTTTAAAATCTAATGGGGGAGGCAACATGCAAACAAATATACACAAAGCAATCTGTTTACAGGATAAATAGAAATTATTAAGTGGGACTGCGGAAGGCTTCCTTTAGAAGGTGGGATTTTAGTTGGGATTTAAAGGAAGCCAGGGAAGGTCAGTTTTACTTTTACTATCATCTCTTACTAGTTCACAGAGCTCACCAGCCCCTCCTCTACCACCCATGTCACGGCCACTTGCCCCTACCCCTCCCAGGGTGGAAGCCTGAAGGGAGATGAAGTTGAGTTTGTCTCAGACACTTACAGTTTCTCCAGCATGTGAAGTCCAGAGAAAGAGCCGTTCCGGAGACTGGTGAGTTTGTTATTGCTTAGGAGCCTGTGATGGGTAAAAAACAAATGGGAAGAAAATTCCTGTTACCGGCAGCAACACTAGGCAGACAAACTGCCCGATCCACCTCGATTCATGATGGACGGGGTCAATAGTAGAATCCAAGCAAAGGTCCCCCCTTCAGATCACAGAGGATAAGGAGGCTGCCCTCTCATCCCTTCCTCTTTAGTGAGACTTCCCAAAAAGCCTTCCACACTGAGGGAAGGAAGCTAGGCAGGGAGAGTGGGGACTGGGTTCCTTTGGTCTCTGGCCCCCCTGGAATGGGAGGAGAAGGTTTGGTGGTTCAGGGACCTCCCAACACTGTCACCTCCAAGCTAACCTCCACCACATTTTGGGTCCTCTACGAAAAGGATGTGGGAGTTTTAGCTACCTGTTTATACCTAACCTTCACCCCCCACCCCTGCCCCCCCCACCCCTGCCCAAAGCCCAGTTTCAGTTGAGGATGAAAAATCTGTCTCCAAGGGGTCAGCTGATAGACTGAAGGCTTTGGGAGCAGCTCAAAGCTGAGTCTTTCCCAGATTTCTTTGGCTTACTTTTTTCCTCAGTCAAGGAGGAGGGAACCCCTATTTAGATGGCACTCCCTTCTCCCATCATAATGCTTTTTCCTCCTCATCCTTTCCACTAGCCCCTTTTCAGCCAGACCCTCAAAAGCTTCAAGTGGAAAGGCCCCGGGTTCATGAGCAGCACAGTATGGGGCCCAGCCAAGGGGTTCAGTCACTCCCAGCTAATTGCTCATTAAAGATATTTAATGAGCCTCTTGGTATCCATTCCCAACCCGAGGCAGTTCCCCTTTCCTGTGGCCTGGGGAGAGATAGGTCAGAGGAGGGAAAGGCTGGGGTTCTGAGTCTCTCAAGGGAAGGCCTTTTAGGAAGAGATTGGAATAGGACAGTCCTGGAGGAAACTTTGGGCAAGTCTCCTAACCTCAGAGATCATAGATTTAGAGCTAGAAGGCACCTTATAGATCATTTAGTAAAAACCAAATATTTTACAAATGGGGAAACTGAGGCCAGGAAGTGTTATGTGACTTGCCCAACATCACATAGTTGTAAATGGCTCATCCATGACTCCATTAAGCTACCAACCTTCCTGGGTCTCATTTTCTCCATTTGTAAAATGAAGGGAGTTAGATGGTATCATCTTTAAGGTAGGATTTCTTAATCTTTACTGTGTCATGGACCCTTTTGGCAGTCTGGTGAAGCCTATGGATTCCTTTTGAGAATAATGTTTTTACTTGCACTTAGATAAAATTCATAAGATTACAAAGGAGGGGCAGCTAGGTGGCTCAGTGGTTAGAGCACCTGCCATGAAGTCAGGAGGACCTGAATTCAATTCCAGCCTCAGACACCAGCTGTGTGAATCACTTAACCCTAATTGCCTCAAAAAAAATTTGCAAAGGAAGTCAATTATATTGAAATAGCTATCAAAATATTAAAAAAAAAAGTTCTTGGACCCCAGGTTAATAACCCCTGCTTTAAGATCTCATCCAGCAGAATAATCCGAGGCTCCTCTCAATTCACTGGAACTGGGCTGCTAGGAAGTGGAAGGACCGAGGTAACAGGCATCAAAGCCACTGGCCATCTCAGCCACCTGTCTGCACTGGGCTGCTCAAGTCTGAGGCATGAAGAGGAGGGAAAACTTATCGGATTAGTGAGGGAGAAAAAGAGACAGCTCCCCTTCCCCTCACTTCCTTTTCTGACGTCAGAGGGAGTGAGAAATTTTAAAATCCTAACAGGGCAGTGTATGAGTGTGCGTGTGTGTGTGTGTGTGTGTGTGTGTGTGTGTGTGTATGTGTGTGTTTTGTGTGCACGTCCCCAAAACATCCTCCCAGTCAATTCGTTAGCCACAAGACTGTGGTTAATAGAGTAAAGCAAATCCTCAGGGTCAGGAGGCTGGAGATAGGGAGCAATGGAGGATCTGGGGGAGCCCAGCACATTGCATTCCTATCCTTGGAGGGGATAGAAGAGAGGCAGGGAAGGGATGTGACGACAGCCCCAGACTTCATATCAGGACTTTTAGCCACTTATTAGCCATGTGACCTTGGGCAAGTAATTTCTTTTCTCTGGGCTTCAGTTTCTGTGTAGAATGAGGAGGGTGGGCTAAATAGTTTCTGAACTCCTTTCTAGTTTAGCAGCTGGATCCTATTTATATTCATCTTAGCATCTAGAATTCTAGGAAACTACACTACCCACTTTGGACCCTACGTAGGGCCTGCCAGGGGGGCCCATTTTATGCTAGATCCATCCTATTTCTTTCTCTTCAATCCTCTATCTAGGGGGTGGGGTTGAAATTGCTAGTTCTTGGAATCTGGAGCAGTTATGAGTTTGGGACTGTTAGAATTAATGGTGGAAAGGGGTGCGTGACTAAATCAAATATAAGCTATTACAATAGGGAGTAATGGATTCCACGCAGTCCAGAAAGGGGAATTTCTCCCGGCCTGGCCTTGGGGACTAAGCTCCCTCATCTGGAGCTAGCTGCTCCATCCCTAACAACCTCTCTAGGATAGCTCTCTGTGTGGGCAAGTCAGCTGCTGACCACATTTCTAGCTTTGCTAATCCACCTCGAACTGGACCCTTGGAAGATTGGAAAGGCAAAGTTCCCAGCCAGAATGTGGTTTTTATGATTGCATAGCTCACTCTCCAAAGCAAAGGTCAAAGGGTGCCAAATGGCTTTCTCATTATCCTCCACCATTAATGTCAATGAGTAAAGACTATTACTCTCTATTCACTGACATTAGCAATACTTGAATGTCAGTAAGGCTCTATCAAGGGGTGTGCTGGTCACTGTTTAACAACTGGCTCTCCAAGAGAAAAAAATATTTTTAAGTTTAATTTGCATTACTAACATTTTTCTCCATCTCTTTCATAAATCTGGAAATCAACAAAATAACAAAGCAAGCCCTGATTTCTAAGTTACAAATGCTTTTGCTCTGAAAAATTTAACAACTGGCTCTAACAAGCCCATGGGAGATGGTTCCAGCACACCCCTGATTCTATCTACAAAAGTGGAGAATTTATGCAAATATAGATTTAGAGCTAGAAGGGCTCCTTTGTTTAACTTTCTCTTTTTCTAAAGGAGGAAATTGAGATCCAGAGAAGTTAAGTGATTTGCCCAAGGCCATAAAATGTCAGAGATGGTATCTGAGGTTGTAGGACTCCAAAACAATTGATCATTCCATTGTGCCTCAAAGACCTCTCCCTCTAGATCAGAGGTTCCCAAACTGATTTGGCCTACCATCCCCTTTTCAAAAAAAAAAATTGCTCAGTGCCCCCCCTGGAAATCTCCTTTCTTTAACCCTTTAATAGTTTTTTTTAAAAAAATGTGCATAATTTCAAAAAATATATAAATTTTAAAAAATGATATATCTTAAATTTAATAATTTATTGTAAATTTGTGGGGCTTTTCCTGCATTGAAATTTTGATGATGCAATATTGTGTCATGTAATGTAACCATATAGTATCATATTGTAAACAAGTTATTACATGTACATATTCCTGCTGATGCATGCTGGACTTCCCCACAATGCATGACACACTTGCCTGCCAACACTTGCTTGTTAAGACCTGTTGGTGGACTTGACCACTGATAGGTTATAACTTGCATTTTGTGTGTTTATTTGGAAAATAAAATGTAATCACTACGATTTTACCTCTGTTACACAACAGATGAAACATGTACAAATGGTTTTTCAACACTTTCTTCTCTTCTTTCCTTATGCTTCCACCATCCCTTTATTTTTATTCAATGCCCCCCAAATGCACCCAAGACTACTACTGCCCTCCGGATCATTCCAGCACCCAGGGGGCAATATCCCCACTTTGGGAACCTATGGTTTAGATGATTCAAGCCCTGGAATCCACCATCTTTGCTTTAGTGATTTGGGTATTTCCAAGAAGTTGGGTTTTGTCCTAAATGACTATGAAAGTTAGTTTCACCTCCCTGCTTTGTTCTGTGAACAGATTTCCATGTATACTTAGCACATAGTAGATGTTAGTTCCAAGCAGTTGTTAAATGAATGAAGGATAGGTTCATTCTTTACAGAGATTGTTAGGATCTGGTATTATTGGAATGAGTAGGCCACCTACCTATACTTCAACCAGCACTGATGAACATGGTTGTCCCAAAGATTCATAGAATATTAGAACTACAAGAGACCTTAGGTTCCTTCCTCATTTTACAAAGGAGGAAACTGATGTCCAGACAAGAAAAGGAGCTAGTTAAGGGTGGAGCTGGGTCTAGAATCTCCTGCTTCTTATTCCATTGCTTTTTCTGTGACAGGGAAATCGAATGAATACTTTTGTCTCCGAGGATGTCTTATGGGGACAGTGGGAGACTGGCAAACACAGAAAGCCATCAGGGCAAGAAGAAGGAGAAAAGAAGGGAAGAAGCCACAACCCCAGCCCTTATGCCACTCTTTCTGGACATGGTGCCGGCCTCTGCCCAGGCTTCACATCCCTCCAGACACCACCTTAGCCTGGCACAACAGGCTTTTCCAACCACACCAGGGACTCAAGGGGCCAGGTGGATTTCCCTTTCCAACCACTTTGGCTCTGCCCCACAGTGTCCTGGCTCTTCCAGAATAAACATTTTAAGAGTTCTCTTCCCCCAAACCCCTGCTTCACCCCACATCCCCTCCCACCATACTCAACCCAAGTACTTCCCGGACAGAGGGGAACCAAATGCTGGAGTCTTAGGCACTGAATCCTAGGATCAAGGGGAGGGGATGTGGGCTGGAGTCCTGTTCTAGTTACTTGCTTCAATCAGAGGGGAAGAAGGAACAAACTTAGTTACCACTAATGAGATTAGAGACCTAAGCAGCAAGGGACTGGAGTTACTGTTGTTTTTCTTTTTTTTTTTTAACCAAAAAAGAAACTTGTTGGATTCCCTTCACACAGCTAGGTGGCACAGTGGATAGAGCATTGGGCCTGGAATCAGGAAGACCTGAGTTCAAATTCAGCCTCAGACACTTAATAACTGTGTGAACCTCTGACTGTCTCAGTTTCTCATCTATAAAATGAGGTTCATAACAGTACCTACCTTCTGGGGTTGTTATGAAGATCAAATGAAATAATAGTTGTAAAGTACTTCATACTGTGCCTGGCACATATCTGGTGCTTAATAAATGTTTGCCTCCTTCCTTTCTTTGAGGGAGGCAATAATGACATAATAATTATAAAAAGCTTAGTACAGTTAGCACATAGTAGGCGCTATATACATGTTAGCAATTATAGCCCAGCCATCCCTTATCAGAGAGAACATTTTTGCAGTCATGAGAGAATCACATAGCTCTCCACATATATGTGGACATAGGCTCCAGCCACACACCAACACACACATCTACAAATCACCACAAGAATAAAACTCCTAATCTGACCCAGCTTCTGATTCAGATTCCACAAAACACACAGTGGAAAGAGGGCAAGATGCCGGTTCAACTCCTCACTCTAGCGTTTACTAGCTGTGCAATCTTGGGCAAGTCAACTCTTTGAACCTCTTGTTCTTGTGGGGCATAGTGGAAACACCAGAAGACTTGAGCTTGAATTCAGGTATTGCCCTCTGCCACTGAGCCTCAGTTTTCTTAGCTATAAAACGGTGAAATGTTTATCTACATCCATGACCTTCCAGGACGATTGTAAGGATCAAATCAGGCACAGACAATATGCTTATCAAATATGCAGGTGACACAAAATTTTACCAGTTAGTGTAATTTTGGCTAGGGGGGTCTACCCACCTCAACTTTGAGTATCTATGGATGAGGGCACAGGATGTTAGAATATGAACTCCCTGACAGCAGGGACTAGAATCCTTTTCTATTTGTACCCCCTTGATTTAGCCCAGTGCTTTGCATACAGTAATCACTTAATAAATGCTTCATTCATTTATTCGATATGTACCTCTACATAGGGTGTGTTCCCGTAGAAGGCTTTTGATGATCAAATGTATTAAATAATATCTGTAAAAGCACTCAGCACAGTGCCTGGCACACAGCAGATGCTTAACCAATGTCTATTCTGTTCCCTTCTCCTCCCCACGCTCCCCTCCCCTTCCCTGTCTCCCTGGCTGCATGTACGGTGAGCTGCCTAAGGTTTTAACATCAAAAGGTTTGGCAGAGATGAGCCTGTGCCATGAGGTCAGTATCAGCTATGTCGTTCTTAGCCCTCCCTGTTCTCTTGGGTTCTCTTCAGGGTTAGAGTTTATGGGACCCTGAGACTCTGAGGGGCAGCTAGGTGGTACAACGGATAGAACACCAGCTCTGGAGTCAGGGGGACCTGAGTTCATATCTGGTTTTGCACACTTACTAGCTGTGTGACCCTGGGCAAGTCACTTAATACTGTTTGCCTCAGTTCCTCACCTGTAAAATGAGCTGGAAAAGGAAATGGCCAACCACTCCAGTATCTTTGCCAAGAAAGCCCCTCAAAAGGGGTCACGGGGGCACAGGGAGTCAGACACGGCTGAAACAACTCAACAACAAGAAGAAACTCTGAAGCTTTGCCTTCAGTGCCAAGTCTGGGGCCAAGGGCTCCATGTGGGAGATCCAGAAACCAAGACCTTTCTTACCTACTTAAAAGGAATTAATAGTTTCGTGCACCTAGAAGGGGCCTTAGCGCTAGAGCCTCACGGTCAGGATACAGAAGCTGAACAGTGGCAGCTCTGGTGCATGGAATTCAATGGCCACCAATGCACCTGTGGGCGATTCCAACCCCTGTGGCAGTGGGAGCTGAGTGTAGAGTAGAGTAGATAGTAAGGGATCTGGCAGAAAGGGGCTTCGAGTACTCCTATTCTGGAGCAGCAGATTATGGATGTTGAGCTAGTTGAGCCCAAGGGGAGATAAGGAAGAGTACTATCTCATGAAGATTCAAAGGCAGCCAGCACCTTGAGGAGTCTTCACTTCCCTTAGATCTCCCCTGCTGAATTCGGTTGTCTGATCTGGACAAAAAGGGAACACGTCTGTATCGCCATGCCGGAGCAGGGCAGCCAGAAATGGTCTCCAGCTATGTCTACGTGGGCCCACCGAGATGGTCTGCACAGAGACATGAGCTAAGTGCCACGACCACAGTCACATAAAGGAGTCAATGATACCCTTAGGACTTGCGTCTAGGTCTTTAGCTTCCAGACCAGAGCTTTTCCCATTATAAATGATGCTGCTCAGTCCTTCCCCAGCATGAGATTGTTGGTTGGTGCTCATGCTCTCCGTATCCATGTCCATTCCTGGAAGGAGAAAATAAATCACTCAAAAGTAGCTCCCCCACCATCTGCCAGCCATCCTGCTTGGATTTTTACCACTGACAGATATTTCACTGGAGTCAACGAGCATTCTCTTTTAAGATGTAAATCCACCGGGGAAGGTAACCTCATTCACACTTCTGTGTGAGGAGTCCATTTAGATCCTTTCATCCCCAATTCCTACCTGACATTCTTTTTTTTTTTTTTTGGCAATATGGAGTTAAGTGACTTGCCCAGGGTCACATGCTAGTAAGTGTCAAGTGTTTGGTCTGAGGCTGGATTTGAACTCAGGTCCTCCTGACTTCAGGGCCGGTACTCTATCCACTGCGCAACCTAGCTGCCTCTGGGACATTTGAGAATGGTTTTGTTGTGTGTGTGTTGAAGGGTGAGGAGGGAAAGAGGGGAATTTTTGAGTAGCTGAGTTGTTCTGCATGTTTTTGGTTAGGTTCAACCACTCATAATTTCATCTTCTTAGGGTTCCTTACTTCATCTCTGCATAGCACATAAGGTTTCGAGGTAGGCAGAGTTCAATATGGCATTGATACTAATAATAACTAGCATTTAAATTGTGTTTTGAGGTTTGCAGAGCAGATTACAAATGTTATCTCATTTTATCCTCACAACAATCCTGGGATGTAGTTGCTATTATCATCCCTATTTTAAAAATGGAGTAACTGAGGCAGACATTACTGAGTAACTGAGGCACATTTCTGAAAGAGCCCTAACAATAACCATCCCCCCCCTCCAAATAAAGTCACCAACCCAGGCACCAGCAGAGAGCAGAAAGAAAAACCAGGAATTAAGTTAAGTGACTTGCCCAGGGTCACACAGTTAGTAAGTGTCAGAGGCAGAATTTGAACTCAGCTCTTCCTGAGTCCAGGTCCAGCACTCTAGCCACTGTACCACTTAGCTGAGAAGAGATGATTGTGAAACACAAGCAGATCTGGGGTTTTTTTATACCTGTCTGCTGTCCTCCTTCCCGTTTCATTTACAAAATTTCTTGGGCTTGTCTAGACCTCATGCCAAGTGCCCCATAGACTTGTTTTTTCCTTAACTGTTTTTGCTGTTTTGTGTAGTGACTTCTAGATTCCCCCTCTAGTGTTTTGCAGCTGAGATTCTACTCCAGAATGAAGACTACCCTGTCATCATTTCCCTCTGCTTAGCAAGAAAATTGTATAAATGCTATATAGATAGGGGCAACAAGCTGAATAGGAGTGTTTTGATTTAGATTGAGGATATATTACATCTGGAAAATTACACAATACTTTCAATAATGCCAAATTTCCCACTGTTACAAAAGTTCATCTCTTTAACACCAATATTTACGGAATTTAAAAAAAAATACAAATAATTATAAATGAGTGGGACAGTCATGTAATGAGAATGGAAAGCAACAGATGGCCAACTCCAGATGATGCCTTATTACTTTTGATTTGGAGTAGGTTTAGTCCCTAAGATTCCTTCTTGTTCTAAATCCTTGGTTCCATCATTAACCAGAAGGTTTGAACATGGAGTACATCCTCCATGGAGGATTTATGGGAAAACAAAGACAACATACACTGAAGATGAAAAGGTATAATGGGATTTTGATCTGTGTAGACAGGAGGGCACATGCTGATAAGATCATGAATCTTCTAGAATGTAACTGATTGGATTCTCACCTACTTGGCTCACCTCTCTATGTGCATGAGTACATATAATTATTGACCACCTAAATACAACCAGCACCCTTTTTATATTTCCCATGTTGGAGGAGGTGTTCAATACCTGCACTTCCCTCTTCAAATGGACCTGCCCAGGTTCAGGTGCTTCATTTCCCAAGCCATAAGAAGATCACACCTATTCTAAGGATATGGGTCCCAGGGTCAGTCTCTCTCTTCTACTATCCTCCTAAGAGATTTCCATAAGAGAGGAAGGTGATAGGAGATGATCGTTAGGATGTTTGATTTAATATCTTCACTGAAGTTGTCCTGTACCATAATGTCTCCTCATGAGGTAGAGATGATCCTGGGTTCTCAAAGGGTATGTCAGCTGACTACCAGCTCCAGAGGGCTCTGCCAGGTTAGAAAGGCTTCAAGTACAGGCCTGACAATGGACCATATGTCTACTGAATGACAGCCAGCCTACCTAAGTTAAGAGAAGCTTACCACCAAAGGGCTGATGTCCCTCTGATGAATATTTTTGACAACTCATGAAGACTACCTCTTAAGGGCAGCTCGATGGTGCTGTGGAGAGACCACAGGGCCTGGTGTCAGGAAGACACCAGGTTTAAATCTGACCTCGGACAGTTACTAGGATGAGACCCTGGGCAACTCATGTGACTTCTGTCTGCCTCAATTTCCTCATCTGTAAAATGAGGATAATAAATAACACCTACCTTCCAGAGTTGTTGTGTGGATACAATGAGATAATAATTGTAAACTACACAGCACCTGGCACATAATAAGTGCTAGATAAATGTTTATTATTAATATTATTCTTATGATCTATGTGAGTGGAGGGAGGATCTACCAGAGACGAAATAATGGGCACACCAAAGTATAGGGCAAAGATTGCTGGTGAGCAGGGAGGCATGCTTAGTATGACAGCACACTGACACCTTTCAAACTAGAGACAGCATGATGGAGGGGAGAAGATAAATTTGAACTGAGGAGGCTTGGGCTCAAATTTCACCTAATCTATTTACAACTTGGGTGACTCAGGGAAAATCACTTAATTTCTCTAAGTCTGTTTCCTGGTCTGTTGTTGTTGTTATTCAATTGTTTCAGTCTTGTCCAACTCTTCTTGACCCCATTTGAGTTTTTCTTGGCAAAGATACTTGGGATAGTTTGCCATTTCCTTCTCCAGCTCATTTTACAGATGAGGAAATTGAGGCAAGCAGGGTTAAGTGACTTGCCCAGGGTCACACAGCTAGTAAGGGTCTGAGGCTGGATTTGAACTCAGGAAGATCATTGAGCCACCTATGGGAATAATAATGATTGCCCTACCTTGTCACAGGGCTGTGAGGAAAGTACTTTGCCATACCTCAAGTGATCCAGAAATATGAATTATTATTTTATTGCTTGGAATTAACTTTGAGACATGTAGTTCTTGCCTCCCCAACTAGACTGTAAAGCTCTCAGAGGGCCAGAATCTGAGTCATGTTGGCTTGTATTCCCCACAGCACCCAGTGCTATGTTATTGGACAAAGTGGTAGATCAACAAATATGTATGGATTGAATCAATGGGTGTCTAGGCTGGATCGGGTTCCAGGGAGGAGGGAGAGAGAGGGAGTGAGGCAGGTCAAGAAAAGGGAGGTTGGAAGGCAAAACCTGGCTAACTCCTGCACTGCCTATGCTTCTCACCAATCACAAAGGCGTTACCTCCCCATCACTCCCCACCACTATCTCCATTAGTGGAAAGTTCGGTCTGACCTCTAGGAAAGAAGACCACCCCCTAGTGAGCCTCACAGTTTGGCAGCAACAGAGGCCCCATCTCAGGCATTAACTTGCAGCTGCTCTCCCCCACTGGGTGGATAAGCCAGGAAGCTAAAAATGGGGGTGGGGAGAGATTCTAGCAAGGCTTCTCTTAAAAAGGGGCATGGTGAGTGGGTGAAGCCTTGGTGAGGGGGAATCCCCTCTCTGGGGCAGAGATGCCCCAGAATGAATGTAAGGGAAAACTTTCTAAGGTCCTGACAACTTCTATCTGCCCCTAAATCTTTTTAATCATAATGATGATGATAATGATAAGTAGCATTTAAACAAGTGCTTTGAAGTTGGAAAAGCATTTTACAAATATCTCATTTCATCCCCACAACAACCCTGGGAGATAGGTGCTATTATGATCCCCATCTTACAGATGAGAAACTGAGGCAGCCAAAGGTTTAAGTGACTTTCCTAGAGCCACACAGCTGGGAACTATCTGCGGATGGATTTGAAATCTAGTCTTCCTGACTCCAGGTTCCTTGCCACCTCAGAGCCACCATCAGAGCCACCAAAACCGCCACCACCACATATTCCTCTAACGCTTTATGAGTTACAGGACTCTTTTAAAACATACATTCTCTCTTTTAAGCCTGACAATAATCCCATAAGGGAAGTTAAGTTGTATAAATACTACCCTTATCTTACGAATGGAGACTAAACCTTGTGATTTCATTGGTATAGAGACCTCCCAGATGAGTAAACTACCTTTATCAATGCAGGTTGCCGCCTTCTCTTCAATTTATATTCTTAGAGAGTTTTCTAGAACATTTGTGAGGTTAAGTGACTTGCTTAGGGTAACACAGCCAGGATATGTCAGAAATAGGTCTTGAACCCAGGACTTCCTGGATCTGAGGCCCACTCTCTCTCTCCACTATACCTCTATTCCTCAGAGTACAGATAAGGAAACTGAAGCTCAGAGAAAAGAGATACTTTGCCTAAAATCACACAGCCAGTAAACCATGGAACCAGGAAAACAACCCTATACTTCTACCTCTAAATCTAATATTCTTTGTTCTTTTTGTGCAATCTCTACTTTTACTTTTCAATTCTACAAGCAATTATTAAGCACCTTTTGTGTCCTCATTTCTTTCTTTTTTTTTTTTTGCCACCTTCTTTCCCAGGGCAAAGGACTCTGCCTCAATTTCTCCGTTTAGAAAGTATGTATATTTGGGGGGGTGGGGTAGATGGGGAAGGTTGGGAAAAGGAAGGGAAAGAATTGGTGACAAGGACCTAGAGCCATAACTAGGGTGGGGTGACTAGGACTTGCCTGGGGTACCCAAATTTAAAGGGCACTGACAGTATTTTTCCTGTTTCAGTAGGTGGAAACAATTGAGCTTAGTGTCTTATTAATGAGAATAACTAGTTAAAACAGGAAGATACCAGATGGTGCACTTTCCTCTCTATTGGCTGTACTCCAGGTGAGTTCAGCTCAGGCCCAGACTTACCCCGTTCCCTCCGTCAGTGCTGGTGTCTCCAGCTGTGGCCTTTCAGTATCCTTCATCTTCCCCCCTCCCTCCTAACTGAATCTGTCTTAAAAAGCTGGATTGAGGCAGCTCAGTGGTTCAGTGGCTAGAGCAGAAGATCTGACTTTGAATCCGACCTCAAACATTTACCAGTTGTGTGACCTGAGCAAGTCATTTAATCTGCCTTAGTTTCCTCAACAGTAAAACAGAAATAATAATAGTACTTATCTCACAGAATTCTCGTACCGATCAAATGAGTTAGCATGTATAAAGCTTACTATTATTTTGTGCCATTTGTCCCAGGGGTCCTAATTGCTGGTTCCATTTCTGCAAGGACATTTCTCTTTCCTGTTTTAGGAAGTCTACTTCATATCTCTTCTTTCCCTCAGGGTTCACATGCCCGTTGACCCCCTTAGCCCTTGAGATCCCTGATCACCTCATTTTTTTTCTATGCTGCCTATAAGTGTCTTTTTTGAACTTTGGCAGTAACTGGTGTTTCAGGCTGAATTACTTGGACTTTGGGGCGATAGGAACTGTCTCAGTTACCTGTTTGCATTTCGTGGTGGGAGGTGAGATTATCTCAACACCTAAAGAATTCACAGTACTGGGGATGAGGACTAATCATCCACCAAACAGTCAGGAAGCTTCCTGACTGGCTGAGAGGGAGCGTGGGATGGAAGGAATAGACCAATCACCTCAGCCCAGGCAGCCCAGATAAGCACATTCCAGTCTAGGCTTGGGTATGTTCTGAAGGGAAGATACCATCATCCTCTAGGACCAAAGCTGAGTTGAAAGTGACACTATTCCCAGTCTGTGGGAAACGAGGATGGCCAGGCTACCTTCTTCAGGGGTGTTGTTTAGTTGTTCAGTCATGTTCAACTCTATGTGAACCCATTATGGGGTTTCTTGACAAAGATACTGGAATGGTTTGCCATTTCCTTCTCAAGCTCATTTTACATATGAGGAAACTGAGGCAAACAGGGTTAAGTGACTTACCCAGGGTCACATAGCTAGTAAGTGTCCAACCTTGGATTTGAACTCAGGTCTTCCTGACCCCACTGAGCCACCTACCTGCCTCCTCAGGGGTAAGGAAGTTTAATTCTAACATATTTAAAGTACTTTAGGACCATTTAAGCTAAACTATCTAGTGGATTTTTTATATATTTGTATACGATATAAACTATATATAATTGGATTCCATCTGTGGAAATAAAATCTCTAACAATGCAGATTACACCCTTCACCCCCTTCTGTGACTTTGTAGATGGTCTTAAGGTTAAGAAATGCTGCCTGCTGTCAACCTGGTATTGGGCTCTTCAAATCTGGCTAAGCTGGGACAACAGATATACACTCAATTACTGGGTTTCTAATTACTTTACTCTGGTGTACTATTTCCGAATTCGCGTATGTGCTTTCCCCTTACAAATAAAGACTAGAAAACACAGTCTGGCAGCACTGAGTGTGTGGAGAAGGAGGAAATAAATGCTAGGAATGGTTTCCTGAAGATGAGTGCAGCAACACAGGAATGGGGTGGGTAACTACTAAACTCAAGGAACTAAGTGGTGTCATTGGCCATCAAGGTCCAGGAGCCTCAGGGCTTTGATCAGGGGTTCAGGCATCAGGGAAGTTAGGAGTACAAAATGAAAGAGCCTCTATGGAGCTGAAGGTAATCATGGCCCACTGGGGTGGTGGTGTCCTGGGAAGCCGACTTCTGGTTACAGAGGACCAAGGCCCAGGGCTGGATGCTGGCTTCCTCTGCTTTGCTTTCAACCTCTCCTATGAAACGGAGGCTTACTGGCACCTGGTCTCTGCAGAAGTAATCTATTCACCAGAAAGATCACTGTGCCCAGCTCGAAGCCAGAGGAGGAAGAGAAACACAAAGGGTGTTTGAAAAAGGGCTGGATGGAGGGAGAATTGGTAGACTGGATCGTTTCCCATAGAACTGGACACGAGCTGTGGCCTAAATAAAGGACATGTGGTCCCAGCATGTGCTCAGACCCTTTCCTGGGGGAATCACTCCAGCCTACCTTCCCCACCTCCCTCCCCCACACACTTAGAAATGTGGGCCTGCAATTTTCTTTTTTTGTCGTTGTTGCTTAAAAAAAGGTCTTAACACTCAAAAAGGTTGGGAACTACTGGATGAGATGACTGGAAAGAACTCTTTCAGTTCTGATTCAATTCCATAAGCATTTAGTACATGCAGTGCTAGATACTGTGTCTACAAAGACATAAAATTATACCATCCCTCAAGGAACCTTAATACATCATGTTCCAGGTTAACAAAACTAATATAACAGAACGAATTCCTAATATTAGAGTCACTCCACTGCATGACACCATAAAGTGGGGCAGTGGTGAAAGACCCCCATTAAAACTCCACTAGCAAAGTAGCCTGGGTTCATCTGTCAGTTCAGCTAAACACTACATTCCCATCTTCTATCTCAAGCCCACGGTGTCTTTCAATCCCCTATCAAGACCTTTTTCTCAGCAACTCGGACGTAGCTTTGTAGAAAATTACCGGATTGAGAATGAAAAAGCCTGGGCTTAATTTTTGGTTCAGTTACTATCTGTGTGACCTACAGAAAACTACTTCTCTTGAGGCCACAGTTTTCCCATTTAATAAGGGCTGAACTCCTTCCTTTTTTCCCCTTTGTTGTATAACTCAGAAAAGTGACTCTAATAGTGAGAATTTCAGACAAGAATTTCAACCTTAGTGTCTTCATCTGACATTTTTTCAATTCTTTAAAACTGGAAAATGGCTTTACAGATATTATTTCATTTGAGCCTTCCAACAACCCTAGGACAAATAGTCTAGTGGTATTGTTATCACTGTTTTGCAAATGAGAAAACAGGCTCAGAGAGATTAGTGACATACCCAGAGTCACACAGCTTTTAAGTGCCATAGGAAGGATTTGAATCCAGTTTTTCCTGACCCTAAGTCCTGCACTCTACTTATACTAGGTTGCCTCATCTGCAAAAAAAGAGAAAATAATAGCTCAGATTTATATAGCACTTTCCTTGCAACCACTCCATAAAGTAAGTAATGCAAGTATTATGGTACCCATTTCTAGATGAGGGAGCTGAGACATAAAAAATGACCCCCAAGAAGTGCACTATTTACCTTCATCAGGTTGTGGTGAGGATAGAGCTTGTTATAAACCCTAAATCCCTATATGAATTTGATTATTATTATTTTACTACAGATGAAAGAATTGAGACCAAAAAAGTGACTTGCCCAGGGTCACACAGTGAATGAACTCATGGCACAGGCAGGATTGGAATCACGTGACACCTGTAAGGGGAAATGTCCAAATGAGAGGGAGGAAGGTACTCAAGACACATTTCATTTTTTTGGGAGGGTGAGGCAATTGGGGTTAAGTGACTTGCCCAGGGTCACACAGTTAGTGAGTGTTATGTGTCTGAGGTCAAATTTGAACTCAGGTCCTCCTGACTCCAGGGCCAATGCTCTATCCACTGCACCACCTAGTTGCCCCTCACACCATTTTCTTCCTAATTTTTTAGATGGGTGTGGCATCCCTTGCTGGGCCTTGGCATCTAGTAATGGTGACCACATTGTCAGAACCAAAAAAAAAAAAAAAGCTGACAATGAGTATTCTTTCAAAGAGCCTCTTAAAAGTACTTCCTGAAATAAGGACTGTCCTGGAAAACCTAGCCCTATGGTCACCACTATGAGAAAAGCCTCTCTGATCCATGGGCAGATTTGTACATTAGGCCTCGTTTCCCAGCAGCCAGATTGCTACCCTTTCCAGTTCAGGCAAGAAAACCCTCCCTGGTCCTCACCATTACCCCACTGATCCTCCTCCTCTCCCTCACCTGCCCCTATCCATCTCCATGGCTTCTCTGACTCCCCGTGCCTCCCCTGGGAAAGGAGGGAGTCTGGAAGCCTCATCCCATAGGGAAACAGTTGGTCCTGGCAGGTCAGTGACCAGCAAGCGTGGGGCATTCTGCTAACATATTCCCCAACCCCCACCAAATCCTGAAAGTAGGAGAATATTTTTGAATCTTTGGGGGGGCAGGAGGGAAGGAAGGGGAGGGGGAAGGAGGAAAGCGAAGGAAAGGAAGGGGGGGAGGAAAGCGAAGGAAAGGAAGGGGGGCCATTGATCCACCCCTCAGTGTCAGAGCTGGAAATAGAACTGAGTAGCTAGTCTTGGAAAATGAAAATAAACAGCCCCTCTGTGCAGCCCACTCTGAGCTGTTGCTGGGATCTTTCCTCCTGTTCTTCTGTTCTGAGGCCCCCAGCACCACTTCTATCCCTTCCCACATCTTCCTCTGGCCAATCCTCTCTTCCTTTCTCCCCTCTGTCACTGCTGGACAGCCCAAGTGAAATACAATTAAGATCCTTCCCTTGAGGGGGTAGGAGGATTCTGGTCTCTGGCTATGTGACCTTAGGAAACTCAACTCCCTTCTTTGTGTCTCAGCTGGCCTCAAGGAAAAGAATTTCTGGCCCCTTTATGTTTCATGGAAGGATTGGATATATAAATCTCAAGGTGGCTGCTTCTTTTCCCCTTACAAAGGGTGGGAGGAATCCTGAAGATACCCTCTCTACCTCTGACCCCCAATGACATCCACAGGAAATAAATTTAGAAGTTTACCCCTCCCAAAATGGGATATAAAATGTTGGTATTCATGGCTTGTGTTCTGGTTAGAATAACTGGGCATTACACATACCTTTGGGAGAAGCCCCTTCCCCATCCCTTTTCAGATCTTTCCCCAATTATCTCTGACAAACTAAGAAGAAAGGGAGCAGAAAAGGAAAACACTTGCTTAGGGTCCCACTCTGGGTGTGTCTATACAGAACCTCGAGAAATAGAGAGAGACCATAGCAGAGAGGAGTGGATGAGCAGTCAGAAAACCTGACTTTTCAGTCCTTCCTTGGTCACTGATTAGCTGGGTGACCTTGGGGAAGTTAGGTAACTCATCTGAACATAGGTGTCCTCCTCTACAAAATAAAGCTACCAAACCCTGCCCTACCTACCTCAAATGTCAGGGAATCAAAAGTTCATAAGAATTGTAAGAGGTTTTATTATTATTTGATGATTTACCCAGGTAATCCTGTCCATGTAGAGTTTACATTGTAGACAGTCTAGGTAATTTAAGACAAATTAATCCAGTGTGTGTGTGTTTGTGTGTGTGTGTGTGTGTGTGTGTGTAGAATTTTCCCTGCCTTTACTTTCTTCCTCTCTTCTCCTCTCCTTCCTTTGTAATTTCAATCGTATAGGGAAATCTAGCAGGGAATTTTCTCTACCAATGAAGACTGGTACTTTTCTCTTGCCTGGGACACTGTGACTTATCCAGGGTTTACATGTACAGGTAGAATTTGTCAGCAGCAGGACTTTTGAATTTAGTATTCCCTGACTCCTAGGACAATTCTCTACTTAAACCACAGTGTTGGAGCAGAGGAGAGACTTGGAATCAGGAAGACTTGAGTTCAAATCTTGTCTCAGATATTTGCTAGCTGTGTGACTGTGGGCAAATCACTTAACTTCTCACCCTTAGTTTCCCCATCTATAAAGTGGGGTTAATAATAGCTCCTCTTTCACAGGATTGTTATGAGGATCAAATGAGATAAAACATGTAAAGTGCTTTGTAAACCTCAAAGCACTGTATAAATGCTAGCTATTATGATTATTATCATCTTTATACATCATATTAATTGGAGGAATTTTCTGATCTCCATTCTACTTCCTGTCAGTGAACCCAGGAATCTGGCTCTCAGTCCTGTCTTTGCCTTGTGAATGTAGATACACAAAAGATTCCCTGTTCCCAGGGGCCCCCCTCTATTCCGCTTATGAGAGGCATCCTAGGAGAGTTTCCTAAACTCCCAAAGAATAAATTTAGCTCCTAAGGATTAAAACCTGAGGTGACTGCCCCTATCTTGAACATCTAGGACCAGATAGAGAGAAGTTTAGATTGCCCCTGTCACCCCCTCACTGACCACTTTCCCTAGGCATGGGGCTTTAGGGGCTGTGAAGGGAAGCTACGTGATGGGACTCCTCAAGTGACTGGGAATAACTGGAGAGCCCTGGTTCCCTGTCATATCTCTCTCTCTCTCCCTCTCTCTCTCTTCCTCTTCTTCCCTCCCTCTTTCTCTCTCTCCCCTCTTCTTCCCCTCCCCCCCGCTCTCACAAAAGCTCTCTGTACACAGCCACTTCCTCTGGCTGCTGTCTCTGAGCCCAGACGTTATGAGAACCATATGGGAAAAAGAGGGTGGAAGGGAAGGGGGGTGGGGGAAGTAAGCACGTGGCCCCACCCCTCCAGCCTTCATCCTTCTAGACAGACAAGGCTGTGGAAAGTGGGATACTGGCATACCCTTCCCCAAGTGCCTTTATTGAACTGTAAGAGCAGGGGATCTGGGGCATCCCCACTGATACAGGGACCTGCTCCCAGGCATGGGGTTCAGAAGCAGGAGGGAGGTCTGTGGGCTGAGGGCCACTTCCCAAAGGCCAGAGGATTAGTGATGCGGTGAACTGGTATCATTCCACAGCTTGCCCTGTACCACTCACAAATACTCTACCCCTCCACCCCAAACCCCTTGGGTATGGTGCAACAGCTCCCTATGTCCTGCGTACAACTGATCCAGGTGCTATGCCAAGTACCAGCTGGTGAGCTTGATAAACACCCTCCAGCAAACGCTGGTGCCCAGGAGGAATCAGGGTCTTTCTGTCCTAAGGAAATCCAGGGCAGGTCTCTTGATCCAGAATGTCCCTTGTGCAGAAGAAAATTAATCTTGCCAAAAAGGAGAAATGGTGTTTCTTATGTATATACACACACACACACATATGTGTACAAATTATATGCATATATTATACATGTGGAATGTTCCTCAGTCAGAAGGACATTAAGTCCTGCCAATAAGGAGATATGGTTACTAATATGTATGTATATGAATAGCATCCATGTATTATGTATAGAGAACGTTCTTAAGTCAGAGAGACATTAAGTCTTGCCAATAAGGAGATAAAGTTACTCGGGAGCATGTATATGAATGGATGTACACATGAGAGAGACAAAGTTGGAGTGGGGGTGCACAGTGCCTTCAATGATCCTAAGAGGCTTTCCTCCTCCCACTTCTTTGCTATTGCAAAAGTCTACCTCTTTAATACCAAAAGCTTCCCAGGGAGGATATATGCCTGCAAATAATGGAACTGTATGCTCTCTGTACAACTGATATTAACAACAACTCAGAAGTCAAAGAGAAGATAAGAAAACAGCCTGTTACCAGAAATGGTTTCTGATTGAGAAGGGGTACCCAATAAAAAAAGCCATTACCAACAACATGTATGGTCAGAAAAGGAGGTTGACTGGTCATGGAGTAGGACTCAGAAACAAAAGACAGCCCAAGTAATATAAATAGTCTCTGCTACCTTCTGAGATACTAATAAAGCACCATTGGCCGCTGGCACAGGAAGGGGTCTGCAAGCTCATAGTGGTCACTTAATAAATGTTGAGTTGAGTGGATTGGGAGTTTCCTCTGTAGAGGATACAAGGGAAAACATGGACAAGAACTTCTCAGAATGAGAAGATATGGTGGGAAGTACCCACACCTAGGAAATCATGAATCTAATAATAACTAAAGTCTTATTAGATTATAATTTCCCTGAGGACAGAGACTTTTATTTTACTTCTGCATGTGCAGCACCTAGCCCAATGCCTAGCACTTAGCAAATGGTTAAGAAATATTTGTTGCCTCCCTGTCACCCCTCAGTAGGGGCTGGGGTGCATAGGCATGGGACGTTATAGTTTTTTAATACATTGATCAGTTTCAATGCATTTTATTCTCTTATTTCCTTTTTTTTTAAAATAAATTCTTTGTTATAAAGGATGGCCCTCTGGAAGGGGAGGGGGACATATATGCAGGGAAATCTGGGCAATGTCAAGACAAAAGACATCAATAAAAATAGATTTTAAAATGTTTGATGAACTTTTTTTAAATCAAAGTTTTGTTCCCTGTAAACACCCCCCCCCCCAAATATTTACAGCACCCAAGTCATGGTGTTGAGCTTTTTCAAGTCTAATAAAGTAAGGTAGATCAAAGGTTTTTGAGCTAGGAGAGACTTTAGAAATCATATGGTTCAGTTTTAGTTCATTTTATGAAGAGTCAATTGAAATGACTTGCCTAAGGTCACATTTGAACCCAGATCTACTGACATAAGGCCTTTTTTCTACTATACCATGAGGCTTTTCCTTGGGAGAAAAACACAGGACATGAAATTAAGATACTGTTCCACTGGAGGGGACTGATTCTTCTTCTCTCTGGAAGAACCCTAGAAGTAGATCTACTCCAACCTAGGCCTAATCACTTTTCTTCTAGGGTCACCTAATCCCTTCCCAAAAGAAGTTCCCCTGATGTGGAGAGGAAGCAATAAGAGACTATTCTTAGAACCACAGTATGACAACACCACTTGTATTTGTGGGGACCAAGGAAAGGAGAGAAGCAGGGGCTACTTGATATCTGTCTGATCATCTCTCCTGTCTTCAGTGTCTTTCTGTTGCAGAGTTTAATGGTCATCCTCCCTGGGGAGAAGCCTAGAACTTTGTAACTTTGGATAAGAGTATCCTTACTCTGGAAGTGGCCATGATATCATTGCAGATGGTGGCTGTTGGAATGTCATGGGGTCAAAAAGATGGTGGGGTGTGGAAAGGAAAGAGCAGGGGGCAGATGAATCAGGAAGGAAACTCTGTGTTTTGCTTTTCTGCAGTTACACAAATAAAAACTAAGGTGGAGGGGGTAGGGGACAAAGTAAATGAGAAAGGGAGGAAGATAGGGGAAAGATGAACATAAAGAAAAGGCATAAACTGAAATGATGGAGCTAAGCAGGGGGAAGATGAGTCCCATTTCAGTAGAGTAATTAAAACTGCCCAACAACAGCACTTGTTAGTAGGTAGTGAGTGAGCTTCCTGTCACTGGAACTGTGTAAGCATAGATTGGATGACTACTATACTATGAGGAATGTTCCTATCTTCATTAAATTCAATGGATGGTACGGGGGGGGGGGGGAAGCATACTTCCTACTCTGAAAGAGTTTATGATCTATTGGTGTGTGGGGTGCACTGGGAAGGAGGATGAACTAGAGGACTATGGCCACTGCCAACTCTAGCATTTTATGATTCATCTCCTTGGTGTGTTAAAGAAAGCAATTTTCTTCAAGGTGGACTCACGAGTCCTATAAAAGTGGAAAAGATGTTAATTTCCTGATGTGATCAAGATCAACTTTGAAGTATGCTAAAAATCTCAGAGGTACAAAGAACTAGAAACAAATTAGATGCCCATTAATAGGGAAACAGCTTTAAAAATTGTGGTATATGGCATATGAATACAATGGAAGTGCTGTAAGAAGCAATGATCATGATGAATACAGAGAAGCATGAAATAACCTACATGAACTGATGCAAAGTGAAGTAAGCAAAGCCAGGAAAATCACAGAAGCAACTACAAAAATGGAAATGGAAAGAACAAGACAATTAAAAATGAATACTGCGAAATGATAGACCGAGTTTGGTCCCAAAGAAAAAATACAAGAAGAAGATTCTTCCCTCCTTATTTGCAGATGTTAAGTGCACTGGTATATCACATTGCATATAACAGCAGATTTTTTTTTGATGCATTCATTGGTTTTGCTGAATCTTTTTTTTTTCTGTTCTTTCTTTTAAAAAAATCTGTGTTGTAAATGATGGCTCTCTGGGAAGGGGAGAGGGTGAGATCCAGAGGAAGGTTAGGAGATATAAAAACAAAAATATAAATAAAAATGTTTTTAGAAAAAAATGAAGTGAAGGCGGCAGAGAATACCATCTTCAGGCATTCAATCCAACACGCATTTGTGAAGTGCCTACCATATACAAGGCAGTGTGCTAGGCATTGGGGATACAAAGACAAAATGGGAAACATCTCCTTCCTTCAGGCAAGTTACATTCTACTCAAGGGATACAAGATGTAAGCATGCAGTATACCCACAGTAACTGGAGGAGGGACAAAGCAAATGACAAGTGGGGGAATCAGGAAAGCATCCTTTGTAGGAGAGGGCACATAAGCTGAGCCTGGCCTACTATATGTAGAGTACTGAATACAGTCCACAAAGCCATCTGGTAGGCAAGAAGAAAAGGTGAGACTTAGGTTAAGGAAAAAAAATCAACCCAAACTGATAAAGTACAGAGGTCCAGAAGTGAGGGTAAGAAGGATTTAGTGTATTAAAGGAATCTCGTGGAAATTTATAAGAACCTTGAACTCAATACCCTTTTGCCTTGCTACCAGGCTGAAATGGAAGCTTTGTTAAATTTTAGGGAATAGGATAGCTTTAGTGAAAGAGGGGGGCAGAATCTCAAATCAGGCATTTTCTTCCATATCAGGTTCAGAATAAAGTGTTGGAGTTTGAGGGAGCTTGGAAATTAAGAGGCCAGACAGGGGACTGAACTCTGACCAGGATGTGTTGGGGATAAACATTGGCTGAAGGTGAATCTGGGTCTTTTCTTGAAAACAGAAGTCTGCTCAGGCGATCTTAGATCTGATGGGTCATGGTTCTCTCTCTGTGTTTCTTCTGGGTTTGGGGAAAAGAAGCCAAGAACCATATTTCACCTGAGGAGGACGGGATATTAGGTTGAATGGGCAAAAAACTTCCAAAGCTCATCAGAGGTATGTATGGACACCTCTGCTGAAATAGCTAGTCCCTTTTCAGAGCAGCAGCTGCTGCTGCTGCACTTTCTCCTTCAGCTGGAAGGACTCTGAAACTCCAAGGGCTTTGGACCTATGAAGGGGGGGAACCCCAAAACAAAATAAAATACCCCCCCAAAACCCCAACTAGTTGTCACACTTACCATGGCCAGGCTTGGGGTGCGGAAGGTGAGCTTAGAGGCAAATTGCAGCCCTGTCATTCCGTGAGTTTTTTTCCCTAGGGACTATTTCACCTCCCCACCTTTCCCCTCAAAGTAGTGTCAATGAGAATTAGCTATGAATGGAAAGCAATAGAAGCCAAATCACTTTAGGATGTACAGTGGAATGGCTTTCCCACATTATTCCTTCCCTCTACTTTCCCAGGGCTTGTGTCTGTTAGGAATCCTCAGCACAAACACACAGACAGGGACCCACAGATAGGAAGATATCAAATATATGTGTGACACATGCTCACCACCATAGATAAAGACACATATAGGAACATACTCAAATGGACACATATATAATAGGGGTACAAAAGAGAACTCAGAGGAATGCCAGTCCCTGCCTATCCCTCTCAGGGAGACAAATATACATACTGAAGGGCATTTTGGCTGAAAACTCACAGAGGGCAGGCATTTTTCTTCTCCAGAAATTAGCAGAAATGAGTCTGTCCTGCCTTAAACCTCAAATCTCTGGTACCCAGAATCACCAGTCCCTGTTAGCAGTGGGGTCACTGCTGTCTCCACTAGTTGCTGCCAAATTGTTGAACTTCAAGGAAGTAGGGCAAAGCAAAGCAGTCCCCCTACACACACACAAACACACACACACACACACACACACACACTAACACACACGGTGTCATAGGATGACCACTTGTGTCCTGTCAGGAAGCAAACCATCCCTAAACTCACCCAACCAGAGAGAGATATTACTGTACAATCTGAGGCAGTTATAAGCCAACCCCCAACTCTGGGAAAGGGAAGATGGGAAAGCGGGTGATTGTCTGGGGAGAAAAGGGAACGGAAAGGGCTAGGGTGATTTTGTGACAGGCCACAGGGATGGTTGGATCCACATTTTGTGGTTCTTGCTTAGGGACTTCCAGTGAATGATCTGCTTAGGAAATTGAGAGAATTGGTGTGTTTCCTAAGTCTCTTCTTGATTTTCTGTGACCTCGGATTCCATGGATTCAATAGTTGGGAGTTAGGCCTGCAGTAATGAAGGGACTTTAAGACATCCTTTCTGTAAAACCATCAGCCAGCCTTCTAAAGAGGAGACTAGGATTACACTGAATGAAGAAAGATTTCCCCACAATCTCTTCAGTTCAGAAGCTACTAAAGAAATACTCAAGGCTTATCTATTATGCCCAGAGGACAGAAGGAAAGGGGAGAAGGGTGTAGTTAAGGACTTTAATGTGTATATGGATGGATGATATCTGGATGTGTGTGTGTGTGTGTGTGTGTGTGTGTGTGTGTGTGTCCATAGTCATGCTCGAATATTTAGGTTCTGTGTTAGTCGATTTATTGCCTGTGGGAGGTAAGGAATAGCTCAAACACTGATTTGAACGAAGAACATTCGGATCTTTAAAGGACAAGATGATGCTTAAGGAGGTGGGTTTTTTCTTTCTTTCCTTTTTTTTCCCTGTTTCTCTGAAACTAGGTAGAACCCTTCTCCAGGATGAGATGGCAGGCTGGGGGGTAGGGGCTGGATGACCCTGGTATGGAATCCAAACCTCTGGTCAGTCCTGTCCAGAGTTCTACCGGGCAGGGCGGGGGGGGGGGGGGGGATATTCTCTGGGATGGGGGTGGTGTAGTGACCATCAACCAAATCAGCAATCATCTCTCTCCCTCCATGCCCTCTCTGAAGTCCAAAGCTACCATGCTCGTATGGAGGGAAAGGAGATGGGGGGATGTCCTAACTTTATCTGATCCGGCGAGCAAGAGCTACCATATCTCTCCCATCCCAAAGCATTCATCGTGGTTTTGGCAAAGTCCCCGGATCCCCTCTCCAACACCTAGAGGCTGATAAACAGCACCTCTCTAACCACTCTCCCTCCAAGTCCAGTGGTCCCAGAGAACCCTTTTCTCCTTCCCAATCCCTCACTCGGGCGCTGGAGAACAGCACCTCGCCAGCCGGCCTCCGGGGCACAATGCTGAGAGGCGAATGGCATGCCGTCTTTTCAGTCTGCCCGTCCGTCCCGTCAGAACTGCGCGGGCATGGCACGGGACGGTACGGGATAGGATGAGATGGGAAGGGATGGGACGGGATGAGGCAGAGGCGACGGTACTTACAGGGTGACGGTGCCATTGGGCAGGAGGCCAGGCTCAGGCGGCTCCGGGAGGTCCCCGCCACTGCACACCACTCTCCTTCGAGCTGGGTTGGGTGCGCCGCCGCTCAGTCCTTTGGGCCGCTCTCCGGCGCACTTGCAGCTGCGGATCGGCACCGGGCAGCCCCGGCCACCTCCCGACTCCAGGGCCAGCAGCAGCACCAGCAGCAGCACCGCGGCCGCCCCCCGCATCCTGCGGCCCCCGGCGCCCATCAGCCCATCGTCCCTCGCGGGGACGGACAGCGCTGGCACCGGGATACAACCAGAGGCGGGCGCGGACACCGGCTTTGGCTTTGGAGGGTGGGCTTAGCTGGGGCCGGGGGAGCCCATGGGCCGGGCGGGGAGCCCTAGGCGGAGGAGAGCCCGGGGGTCCCCGCCGCCGCGCCCACGGGGCATGTCCGGCGAGCTCGGGGCCCCTGCCGGCGCGCCCCGGAGAGGAGGACGCGGCTGTCAGCGGGGCTCCGGCTAGGGCTGGCCCCGCCGGAGCGGCCCCTGCGCCCTACTCTCCCCGCCGGACTGATCCCCTCGGTGGCACTCGCCGGCTGCGCACTCCACTGGGATCTAGCGGATAGGGCTGGGCTCCTGCCGCCGCCGCCGCCGCCGCCGCTCCGTGCCATGGATGGAGGCAGCTCAGGCGCCTCTCCCACCGCCGCCGACGCCTCCTGCCCTAGCCCCAGCCCCCTCCTTCCTCCCTCGCTCGCTCCCTCCCCTGCACTGGCCGATCTATCCGCAAGGCCCTAGCGCCTCCCGGATACCCCCTGACCGGCCACTGCGCTCTGAACTTCTGACGCCAGACGCCTGGGGAGCCCTCCGGCGGCTCCCCCAGACTGTCGCCTTCCCATGTTGTTCTGCGGTTCTTCCTGGGTTTTTCTTTCCTCCACGTACCCCGGGTTCGAGTTTGTACAACTTTCCTGAGTGCGATGCAGACAGGCTGCACCGAATGGACGGCTCCAGCTCTCAAGCTCCCTAAATGGTGATAGTCCTAGAACCCCAGCATTAGAAGAGCCTCAGGAGTTCAGCTAGGCCAGCTGGGACCTGAAAAGGTGAAGAAATCTCCTTTACAATATCCATCTATCCTCCACTAGAAATCTCCGGGGAAACTCATTACTGCGAAGTCTGTGTAAGCCTGTTGGTTCCTTGAGCTCTGGGAGAACATGTCTACACCTTTTGACCAACCTTGAGATTGGTGCCTGTCTTTCCTCCCTGGTCTCTGACCTTGTACTTTCTTCCCCAATAGCCAGTGTTACCTGATTCTTTTCATCAACCATCTAATTCTCTTCCAGAGCCATTCTGATTTTAAAGCAAGAGCATTTATTTATAGAGACAAGAATAAGTTAACGTGAGAAAATAGTGAATTTTTTTTTTAGCTGTCCCAAATACAGAGCCAAAGGTGTAGATAACTTAGTTACTGATAGATATACACAATAAAGGCAGGAACTAGAGATCAGAAAAGTGAAGGGTAATATAGCCTTGATTCCTTCATTTAGCTTTTGTTCTGAGTTAAATTCCTTTTCATGATGATTGGAGTGGAGCTTAGGAATGTCTAACCCTAAGTCAGATAGTTTTCTGGCTCAAAGGACTGATAGTTCCAGGCAAAAACACTTAAAAGAAAAAAAACTTAATCAAACTCAGAGGCACTTTCCTTTTGGTACCCAGTTGTGGTGGCTCATAGCCTCTGTCACTTTGTCACTAAAGAGCTGTCACCTTGCCCTTAATGAGAGGCTTTCTAGTCCCTGCACCATAGCAGTCTAGAGCTGAGATGACCTGCGGATAGACCTGAAAAAAAGGAAGTCTAGAAGTCAGTAGCAGAGAACAACACTTAGTAGTGACTAGGAGCCCAGTAGAATGATGTACCCAATGGAAAGCAGAGAAGTCAAGGGGAGACTCACAGACAGACACAGGCAGACAGACATAGAGACAAAAAGAGAGAGACACCAAGATAGACAGGGCAGGGAGGACAGGGTGCAACAGATATACATTGTAATGGCCAAACACAGGCCCAGAAAAGAGCGGGATCTAGCAGGCAGCAGAGCTTGAGAGAACAGTGTAATGACATTAACAGAAAAAATCTGTAGAATGGGAAGCATATGTTCCCTTTCTACATGTGTGGCTACATATATGTTCCTTGTGTATTCACTGGTGACATATGTCCTTTACATGTGCCCCAGGTTTATCCAGTGCATGTAATATTACCATTTTTCTTACTATACTCTTACTATTCATTAAAATGTCTTTGCTTTGAACTAATTGTATCTTCTAGGTAATTAGTGAAAGTAAATATAACACTGATACCTTGTGAGTTATGGTTTTAAATAGATATGGACACATATAGTGCCTTAAACCTAGGGTGATTTTTCCAAGGTAAGAGGGGGCTACCTCCTGTAGAACATATAGATAAGACTGAGGGTTTAAGAAAATCATTGCAAAGAAAAAATCATGGACCGCATTCACAACTGGATGACTCTTAAGCTTCATAAACATACTAGTTGTCCAGCTAGTTTCCTAAAGCTGTTCTCTTGGCCTGAGGCCTCAGGTATTTCCTAGCCAGACCCAGATCCTAATCTTTCCTGGTCCCAGACCAGCAAATGGCTAATCTCCTTCACTGGACTCTGCCTTGGCTGGTCTCAGGCTTCTCAACTTCCTGAGCCAGGCTTGGCGTTAACTTGCTGATAAATTGAAAAATCTTTGGTCATACCTTCAGCCCACCAGGAATCTTCAGCTATGTAGGAGTAGGCAAGGTAACTGGTATCCTCCTGTACACACCCAGGTAATTACTCATTAATACAGTAGTGACATTATTAATAATCAGAAAAGGGCCTCTAGCTCATTGGGTGGATCTTCTTTGAAGGATTTTTTCAGAAAGAGATAGATCATAATGGTGGAGTATATCCACACTGAGAAATCCTGGATCCATTGAACTATTGAAGGAATAGGTAGTTAAGTGATACATCACCAAGATCCCTAATTCTTTCACAAAAGTTCACAAAGACATCCTATTTCTTCACAGACCTTCTCACAAGTACTGACCATATTTTCACAGACTCCATCTAGTATATTCTTGCTTCCTCTCAGAATCTTGTGTTTTGTTTTGTTTTTTTTCCTTCCCAGGCCCCAGTGCCCCAAGCTTGGCCCTGCTCAGCTTTTGGCCTCTTTGGCCTTGGCTATTGGTTTGTTCAAAAATCCACAGCACGTTCTTAGCCAATCAGGGATAGCCACAGTAATACCTGGCTGGGCCCTGGCACTCTGCCCACATGCCCACATGTGGTCACTCTATGTATATAACTAAAATATGCAAGCCCCCAAGATTACTACTATCCCATCACCAATTTCACTCCCAAGAAGTCACTAGGACACACCAGAGACTCTTAGTGTGTATGTATGTGGTGGAGACCTTTGGTAGCTTGGGCCCCCTTTAGCTTGGGGACTTTTTGAGTTTTGGGGGTGGGAAGCATTGGGAGAAGAGAGAAAAGAAGGGCCATCTGGATTAGTCTCCATTCCTTGTCTTCCTCCTAACCCCCTCAAACCTAACTCTCCAGTCTGATACAAAAAGCACACACTATATTCTGGGAAAAACCTCCTACTCTTTGCACAACACTGCTGGGGGGCAGGCTGGCCTGTTCTCCATTACTCTCTTTTACTGGCTTCCATACTAAGACACACATTGGCTCCTCCTGGGGGTCTCCCCCCTCCTTGTCTTCTCCTGACTCACTGCAAGCGCAGAGTCCTATTCTTGGCTCTACAATTCCTCCTTATTTTCTCTTTTTCCCTGCCTCCCTAAGACTGTTGTGTTGCAGGCACAGGCTCATTGAGTTTCCTAAAATAAATAAATACCAACTGCAAATGGAGGAATAGAGAAGAGGGATAGAGTCCCCACCACTGCAGGGGCCCTCCTCCCCGCTAGCGAAGACTGCAGCGGCCAGGAGAAATAGAATTCTTTCAGAAAAAGGTCCTCACGGATTCCCTCATCTGTGACAAGGCGAGGGAGCAGATGTCCCAGTTTTTGTGGAGAATGACTGCCTCTCTGGAGCTAGGACAGTGGAACAGGAAAGTTCTTTGGGGTGTCTGAGAAAGGGCGGCATACTTGTAGCATTCTGTGCTGGACTCAGGCAGTCCTGACTGAGTCAGGCTTCTGATACCAGATAAAGCATGTGAAGGAGCAATTCCCTTCACTTCTTTAAGACTCGGTGTTTTTGTTTTATTGTGCCGTTTCAGTCATGGCCGCCTCTTTCTGACCCCATTTGGGGTTTTCTTGGCAAAGATACTGGAGTGGTTTGGTATTGCCTTCTCCAGATAATTTTACAGATGAGGAAACTGAGGCAAACAGGGTGAAGTGACTCACTCAAGTTCACACAGCTAGTAGATGTCTGAAGATGGTTTTGAACTCGGGAAGATGAGTCTTCCCGACTCCTGGGCCAGATGCTCTATCTTCTGTGCCTCCTAGATGGCCTGAAGAGTTTGTATCCTCACCTGTAAAATGGAGGTGATAATTTCTGCACTATGTGCTTTCTAGGGTTGTTGGAATTCATAAATCTTGACGCATTAACTAGTGTTACAGATTGTCTCCAAATGGAGATAATCTTTCTCTAGTCTGGTTTCTTTCTCCTGTTTGCCTTTGCTCTATTCCTGAGAGGCCAGCTGACATAAATGATCCCAGTTTACCAAAGGGGTTGGGAAACCCCAACTTGCTGAAAGGGGAAGTGGGTTGGTTAACATACCCCTAGGATTTAAAAAAAGATAAGCTCCAGGCAAAATTGTGAAATAGGGGAAGATTATGCATCCCTAATGCTCTCAGTCTTCTCCCTGCTGCCTCATTCTGTCAGCCATCCCTTCCTGCCTTCTGTATCTAAACTAGCTCTTCGGAAAGGAGCTATCATCTTTTTATATACTTATAAGTGTTCATGTTCTCACTCCCGTGAGAATGTAGGTTCCTTGAAGGCAGGAACTACTTCACTTTTGTCTTTATATGTTTATTCCTTAGCACAGTGCCTGGCATATATAGTAAGCGCTTCTGATTGAGTGTTTGAACACTAGGGAGTAGCTGAAAGAGGATTTGCTAAGGTGTGGAAGGGAAGTGGTTCTGGATTTGAAATCCAGTTGTACTATATGTTAGTTTTGTGACATTGGCTAAATCACTTCATCTCTCTGAGCCCTCAATTTCCCCATCTGTAAGATGATGAGCATTCCCTGCCTCACGGAGTTGTGACAAAATTACTTTATAACCTTTAAAGCAATGGAATCCTAAGTTACTGTTGAGTCCCCACCTCACCTCCCCAAGGTTAGAATCCTTTAAACCATGTCTCTAATTGGCTATTGAAGGACTTTGTCTTTGTTAAAGGAATGGAGTGTGTGAGCTGTAAGCTGATTGGTATGTTTTAGTCCAAGGGGACCCTAAATCTGAAATCATTCCACTGAGGTCCCAGAGCTGGACTTTTTGCTTTCATGCCTGAATAGACAAGAACTTGTCTCATTTTAAGAAAATCTGTGTTCGGTTTTTTTTTTGTTTTTGTTTTTTTAGACAATTGGAGTTAAGTGATTTGCCCCTAGTTCACACAGTTAGTAAGTCTTATGTGTCTGAGGCAGCATTTGAACTCAGGGCCTCCTGACTCCAGAGCAGGTGCTCTATCCACTGCACCAGGAAATCTGTTTTTAAAGATCCAAACCTACCAAAAAAAAATATGGAACAGTAGAAAAAATGTTGGGTTTAGAGTCCGAGCACCTGAGTTCATTCATTCAATAAACACTTATTAACTGCCTACTATGTGCTAGGCATTGTGTTAAACACTGGGGATACAAAAAGGGGCAAATGACAGTCCCTGCCCCTCAAGGAGCTTACAATCTAATGGGGGAGACAATATGCAAACAAATACATACAAATCAAGCTATATACAGAATAAAGAGGAAATATTGACAGAGGGAAGGCACTGGAATTAAGAGGGGTTGGGGAAAGCTTCCTGTAGAGGGTGGGGTTTTAGTTGGAATTTAAAAGGAAGCCAGGGAAGGCAGTAGGCAGAGCAGAAGAAAGAGAGCATTCCAGGCGTGGAACCCAGCTCTGCAGAGCTGAGAGAGGGAGGGTCTTGTTCTTGTAAACAGCCAGGAGGTCAGTGCCCCTGAATCAAAGAGTATGTATGTATCCCCCCTCTGCTTATTTACTATCTGTATAACCTCGAGTAATTCTTTGGGTCTCATTTTCTTGCTCTGTAAGACCAGGAGGTTGGACTAGCTGACCTCTAGTGTTATATGGTCAAAATAGAGGACAAGTGGCTGGTAGGGAGAGGGTTGTGATTATTTAATCTATTAAAGGAATCAATAGCAGTTTCCTTCAAATGCCTAGCTTACCAGTGTAACAAATTGAAAATATGATCTAATTTATAAAGATTCACTTGACACAGAGCTCTTCCCAGGAATGTGCTTATTTTAAAGCAATAGGTTTTTTTGTTTGTTTTTGGTGAGGCAATTGGGGTTAAGTGTCTTGCCCAGAGTCACACAGCTAGTGAGTGTTCTGTGCCTGAGGCCAGATTTGAACTCAGGTCCTCCTGATTCTAGGGCTGGTGCTCTATCACTACACCACCTAGCTGCCCCTAAAGCAATAATTTCCAGGCTTTTTTTGATCATGTACACCATCAGTTAAAAAACAAACAAAAACCTGAGCATACACCCTCTATAAATGTACATGTATTTACTTATAAATTATATATATGTACTACTGTACTAATGGTTATATGCATTATAAGATTTATAAAATTAGAAAATTTTAAAAAAGACAATATAAAGATGAAATCACATTTGATCTTAGAGTCAGTAGGGAATCACTAGAATTTGCTGAATAGGAAGGAGGCAAACATGCATTTATTTATTTATTTATTTTTGTGAGGCAATTAGGGTTAAGTGAATTGCCCAGGGTCACGCAGCTAGTAAGTGTCGAGTGTCTAATCTGAGACCCGATTTGAACTCAGGTCCTCCTGACTCCAGGGCTGGTGCTATATCCACTGCACCACCTAGCTACCCCAAACATGCATTTATTAAGCATCTGCTATGTACCAGGCACTGTGCTAAGTGCTTTACAAGTATCTGATTTGATCCTCATAACCACCCTGGGAGCTAGGTGGTATTATTACCCTCTTTTACAGTTGAGGAAACTGAGGTAGACAGAGGTTAAGTCATTTGCCCAGGGTCATACAGCTAGTAAATGTCTGAGACTGGACTTGACCTGAGGTCTTCTTGGCTCCAGGCCTAATACTTTATCCACTGTGCCATCCAACAGGAGGGAAATGACATCACTGGATCTTGGCTTTATGAAAATCACATTGGTACCTATGTAGAGGGTGTATCAGAGGAAAGACTAGAGGTCTTCATTAGATTGTAAGATTGAGGTCCTAATTAGATTGTACTTAGCACAGTATCTGATGCATAGTAGGCACATAATAAATATTTATTTACAACTGACTATTAGAACAGAATTAAGCAACCTACTTATGTACTGCATGGAAGGAGACAGCACTCACACTGTACTACCTCATACATCTCACACAGGGCATAAAGACACCTACTTATACTATGGGCAGACTTGCTTACTCTAGTCTGCTCTCACACTGGAAGGTCAAGGTTCTCAAAGAAGCACCAGAACCACATGGTTACATCCAAACTCTCTCAGGTCCTAGGAGTAACGCTATTATGGGGGAAGACATCCCTCCTACTCCCTACTTTACTTCTGGAGTCCCCACTAATGTACTTTATTTATACAAAACCAGCCACTTTAAAATGATGACACATTTAAAATTCAAACATAACCATTTTACTCATCAATAAGGAAGGAAATAGAATTAAGAATGATGTTATGGGTACTTGTATACTAGCAAATGCAGGAATACAAAATACATTAGAACACACACATAAACCTGGGTCATACTCTCCCATCAACGTCCTTGGTATTTGTAGAAAAAAATGGGCACACACAGAAACCTGGCATTGAAACACACAAGTGAGGAAAAACCATATGCTCGCAATAGCTCACAACTCTGGGTTTGTAAACTTCTGTATTCTCTTTCTGTATCAGGAACTGTTGATAAAAGTTCCTCAATGAACCTAGCTTCTTTGTTGAAGAGATGCTGCTACAGGGGCAGCTAGGTGGCACAGTGGATAGAGCACCAGCCCTGAAGTCAGGAGGACCTGAGTTCAATCCGACCGCAGACCAAACACTTGACACTTACTAGCTGTGTGACCCTGGGCAAGTCACTTAACCCCAATTGCTTTTTTTAAAAAAATTAAATTAAAAAAAAAGATGCTGCTACTACTAAGCTGAATCAATCCATGATGTGCTTGATTAAAACCTCACTAGGCATGATGTCTTGCCCACTAGATGACTTCTCTGAGATTCTGTTCCCAAGCTATTCCTCTGCTCACCTGGACTTATTCCTCAATTGTAACATTGTATCCATAACTACTAGCTTCAAACTTAGCTGCTGTAGTTAATGAAATCTATCCTTTTCTATCCCAGCGTCTGTCTTATCTTTTTGCTAGTAACCAGATTCTCACCTTCTGTTTATGATCAGGTAAACTATACTTGTCACACAATCATTTAATAGTTTTGGTATCTTTATTTCCCTAATGATTAACCTAAATGTTTTCCAATTCTTCATCTCCTATTCATATCACTGAAGCTTACTGTATTCTCCATTTGCTCCAGTTTTCTATAGCTTATAACATTCAAGACAAGCAACTGCTATCTCAGAATTTAGACTAATTGTTTCTCTTAGAACTCCGAGGAGACCTATGCCCCAGACAAGTGAACTATCACTTCTCTACACTTGTAACTCCTCTTGCAGGCTGCTGGAAAGATGTCCGTATATAAGCCTCATCCAGATCTAACACAGTTTAGCAATTCCACTAAACAGCCATTTCACATTTCATCTCTGTGACCAGTTTTCTTTTCAGTGGCCTCTTTCCTGGCAATGATCAAATTATGTGATGCTCCCACTTCCCCTAGGAGTCAGCCACTGATGCTCTGGGGGACACCACTGTAACCATTTTGCCGATGGAAGATGCCAATGATACAATTTCTCCAGACCATTCAGCGTTCACAATGCCAATGCTAAAGGGAGGAAACACACAAGAGAGGCAAAATGAGCCAGGAGCCCAGGGGTACAACAGCCTGCCTAGTTGAGACCCTGCTCCATAAGCAGCAACATCTGTTACTACTATGTTGGAGGTAGAGTAAGGCTGTCCTCCATCCCTTGCTGAGATCACATCTTGTCACCTGGAAGGCTGCATCTAAAAGAGGTGAAAACATTTTCTTATTTTACCAGGTGTGGAGCCCACAATCGTTAACTCTTCCAGTTTGTCAACAAATCAGGAGACACCCAGTGATAATGACTAGATACTAGCCTCTCCCCTTTCACCCTGAGCTTCCACAATGTTCCTCAGAAGCAGGCAAAGAATAGTTACATGTATTCTGTGTATGATGGTGGTGGTGGTGATGGAGGCTCTGTTACACTTTTCTAAAAAATTCTAAATCATACCTTTATTACCATGTTATTGGCATTTTATGAAAGCTCTTATATTCAAGGGGAAAGCAACATTCCACTGGTAAGGGATAAATCCAAAATAACAAATAGCTGCTAACTGCTACAATGTCATTCTTCCCAGCATGATAGGTTCTGTTCAGGAGATCAGAGAAATCTGCCACATAGAATAATTTGTTTTGCAACAGGGTCTGCTTGAGATAGATGTGGAGCAAAACAACATCCTCTGAAGTTGATGGAGGTTTAGTGATTAATATCAATCTCAAACTTGTTGCTTCTTTTACTAAAAGGAAGAGGGCACCACTGCTTGCCCAATGTTATCTTCATGTACTTTTTATGTTATGAGAACTGTGGAAGTAGGAAAAGCTCATTCCTAAAAAGTTGGCAAGGTACCAACCCTCCTTTCTGGGGTATACACTCACCCTTGCAAAAAGAGTATCTTTTGGGGTACATACTCACCCTTGCAAGAAGGGTGTCTGTTGGGGGTACATACTCACCATTGCAAAAAGGATGTCTTTTAAGGGTACACATTTACCTTTGCAAAAAGGGGTCTCATTTAACTACAACATTTTCCTCTAAAAATCATGAGGTTGAGCCCTCTTGAGGGGATGGAAGTTTGTATAGTGGTGATGCGTATAATTTTGAACTTGTGTAAGGAATGCCCTAGTGGTGTGGATTTCTATTACAGTTAGGTTATCCAGCTTGTCAGGTGCTTCCTGCTATCTGACGAAACTGTCGATATTTTAGCTATTAGAGTGCCCTATGTATCCTTAATCAGGGTCTGGATCTCACATGTCTCAGGTTATCTGAGGTATGCCATATAGTGAGAGCTGGGCATCAGGGGCAATGCTTCCTCCTTTTGCTCCTGATGCCATATCTCCTCCAATTTTTCAACATCTGGGATGTATCACTCAATGCTTCTGTCTCTGTTTTAGGTTAGTTGCTTGCCAAAGAAGCACTTCCACAGATAAACCAGGCTGAAAAGGTCCCAGCTCCCCTCTGATGAGGTAGATATTGTCCAGACTGAAACTGGGGATGATGGTTACCAACTCCTTCTTGGTCAGAAACTCCACTTCATCTGAGTCCATGAGTTTGGGGTCATCCCATCCACCACTCACCCATTTCAGAGGCCCCATTACACTTACATTCATTTGTAAAGAAGAATAGTATTTGTTCATCTCTCCCTGTAAACTCAATTGAGATGGTTGACTGCTACCATGTAGGACCTTGGACAAGTCACAACTTCTGCCTCAGTTTCCTCAACTGCAAAATGAGTATAATAATAGTACCTACATCCCAGGGTTATTGTAAGAACCAAATGAGATAACACACGCAAAGCACTTTACAAAACTTAAAATGCTATATGAACACTATTATTATTTTATTATTATTATTATCTCCCCCCCCATCAATTCTAGCAGCAAGTTTGATCTGTCCCAAAGGTGAACTACTATAACCCAAAATGACCTGTTGCTACCAGCCAGACCAGCCCTCTAAAGGGTGGATGCCTAGCCCAGAGAGGTCAGATTATGTGTCGATAAAAAAGGAAATGGAAATGAGTGGAAGAGACCTTCCTGACTCATGAGAAGGGTGGGCCCTAAGCAAAACTTAGCATTAGGTTATACCTTCAAGGCCCTTTCTTTATGCCCCATTCTTTTTTTTTTGTTTTGTTTTGCTTTTTGGCTTGGCAATTGGGGTTAAATGACTTGCCCAGGGTTACACAGCTACTCTCAAGTGTCGTGGACATAGCACGTCCATGTATGAATGGGCATATCCACTTTCAGCTTTCTGAAGGGTTGAAAAGCAACTCATAAATTCATACTAAGGTGTTAATAACTGATAAGCACTAACATCTTTCCCTCTCTGAGAATAAGCATTTATTGTTTGTTGTTTTTGTAAATCTGATTTCAGTGCTGTGTATTCCTGCCAGAAGCACAGTGTCTGAGTTGAAAGGGACCTCAGAGGCCATCAGATTTAACCCTAAAACATAGCTCTGACTCAGTCGTCCCCTGTTTGTGAAGCTCTAAGGGTAAAATACAGATTCCTCTCTTTTATATTTAAAGCCCTGCAAAGTCTCCCTCCAGCCTATCTGCCAGGCTTATTATACATTTTTTTCCATTATATACTAACAGTTCCAGACAAATTTTGCCTTTCTTTGTATCCGCCATAGATAGACATCTCTAGCATCTCCTACCCTTACCCTTCTCCAGGGAAGGCTGATTCCTGGCAGGAGGAGAAGCAGGAAGTTGGGGCCAGATCCTGGCCCCTTGCTCTCCTCAGAAAGATGGGGTACAAGGCTAGAATTATATCTTTCTGCTCCTTTAAGTATTATTAATCTAGCGTACATAATTTTTCAGTTCAAGTTAACTCTTGATCTCTCTTTTTTTTTTTTTTAACAGAGAAAGCTTTATAGCTAAGGCTTTACACCCTTTCCACCAAATACCAGTTCTACACTGGACACACACATATAGAAACCCATTTATCCAAGTCTATAGAAAAACAGAAATTAGAGAAAGTACGCAAAGGAGGATACATAGCAGACAATACAGAGTGAAGGAGCTCTCCTCCTGGGAGCAAGGTAACTCATCTCAACCAAGAGAGAGGGTCCCAGATCTCACGCGAAGGGGAAATTGTTTGAAGTCTCTACTGTATCAAGCTGTGGATAGAGACATGACAGAGATGTCCAGTTCCTCTCTTGTTGGCATATCACTGTGCTAAGTGCTGGGGAACCAAAGTCACTAAATAAGCATTTATTAAGTGCCAACTATGTATACCACTTTGCTAAGCACAGGGGGAGCAGAGAAAAGCAAAAAAGTCTGCTCTCAATAAGCTCAAAGTCTATTCTAAGAAGAGTTTACCAGGCTGCCAAAGGGGTACATGCACCCCCTCCAAAAAAGTTAGGAAGCCCTGATTTAGACACATAAACACATACATACGCACAGAGAAAGTTAACTAATAATGCAAGACAGTGTTGGATAAAGTAAGTAAATACAATTGAACTTCAAAGGACAGAGAAAGCACTTCAAGCTGGAGGAGTCATGGAGGACTACATGAAGATGTTAGGATTTGAACTGGAGTTTGAAGGAAAGATAGAATTTGGAGGGGTAAGAAACGAAGGGAATAGGCATTGTAGGCAGAGCCAATAATCAGTAATGGGCTGAATAGATGCACAAGGCATGCTACAGAGACACTAAGATCAGTAGATGGACAGTTCATGCTGGGGAGTCATCAGAGAGACAAGGTTGGCAAGGCAGAACCTAGGATTCTAGAACTGGAAGAAATAAAATGATTGGGACGTAGAGATCTTAGAGGTGAAACATACTTCATCTAGATCAGAAGTTCCCAAACTTATTTGGCCTACTGCCCCCTTTAAAAAAAATAATTTCTCAGTACCCACCTGGAAATCTACTTTCTTTAACCCTTAAATGCTTTTTAAAAATTAGCATCATTTAAAAATATAATTTTTTAAAATGACACATCTTAAATTTAATAATTTATTGTAAATTTTTTTCCTGCAAAATTTTGATGATGCAATATTGCATCATGTAACCGTATAGTATTGTGCTGTAAACAAGTCATTACACTCACATATTCCTGCTGATGTGTGCTGGACTTCCCAGCAATGTGCAACACACTTTTCTGCCAACACTTGCTTGTTAAGACCTGTTGGTGGACTTAACCACTGATAGGTTATAACTTGTATTTTGTATGTTTATTTGGAAAATAATGCAATCACTTCAATTTACTGTGTTACGCAACAGATGAAACATGTACGAATGGTTTTTCAAAATTTTCTTCCCTTCTGCTTCCACCACCCCCTTATTTTTATTCAACACCTCTCAATTGCACCTGAGGCTACTACACCCCCCTGGATAGTTCCAGCACCTCCCAGGGGCATGGTATCACCCACTTTGGGAACCTATACTCTAGACCAATGCCCTAGCTCAGAAAGGTTTTCTCAACTCCTCATTGCAGTACAGCCTAGATTCGATCCTCTAGCCCTTTATACCCTTTACTAGTTTTTCATATGTCTTAGTTTTGTTTTCCCAGCAAGTTTCTAATCTCCTTTAGGGCAGAGATCCTGCATCTCACTTTTTTTGTCACCACTCACGGCACCAAGGTAAGCAACAGATTACCTGTTGAATTGAATGGGCTTAGCAGGTATGAAAATTCATCAGTTTTGGAGCCAGGGCATCCAGGCTCAAATCCAGTTCTATTATTTATTACCTATGTGACTTTGGACAAGTCCCTTTACTTCTTTTAAGTTTCTAGTCTCTTTATCCAAAATGAAGGCAATAGATAAAACTATCTGGAAGGTCCCTTCTGGCTCTCTACTTACAGCTCTTCAGGAACAGGAGGAGCAAAAATATGAGAAGACATTGTCAGATTTCAAGCATCGGGGTAGGGACCAACATGAGAGCTTGGGGCTAGATGAGCGCAGGTTTAGATTGATGGACAACTGAAAGAGAAAATATGAAGAATGAAGATAACTTTTTGTAGGTTTATTTATGCTTCCTTTGCCTTTTGCTATTTCTGGGGTGATCTGCTTGCAATCTTCTGCTTCACTCCTCAAGAGTGTTTTATAAATGAGTTTGTATTTGAAACTAGCATTACCCTTAGCGACAGTGACTGCCATGTCTCTCTGTTTCTCAAGGACAAATGTTTTCTGGCTAAGACTGTTCCTGTGCTCTTTTGGCCTTTTCATTGTGATGGATGTTTGAAATCATTTAAGCTTTGTAGAAAGTGATAGTTAAAAAGGCTAATATCTGGGCATTTTTCATTTCCTGTTTTTCAACATGGAAAGCACAGTTGAATAGGTTATTTCTCATCTTTATCTTTTCTTCTAAGTTGATGTCAATATTCTGACTGCACACAGAAGCTGATTCTGATATGACATATATTTATAACCAGTCATTTCCAGGCTGTTAAGATACACCCAATTTCATTTTTTGGTGATTTTGTTCAGTGCTCACCATACCCAGAATCTTCCAACTTTCATAAGAAAGTATTCATATTCCATAGGCACAATCAGTTTCCTAATTAGCTAATCTGCAGCTCAGGGCAAGCATCCTAAAACACTTCTGGGGCAATCAATACAAAAGCCACATTCAAAACAACTTGAACTCATACTTGAGACTCCAAGGAGAGAGACACTTTGGGACATTACCCCTTTGGGGGCATGGAGACAGTAACCCTGGAACACCCACAAGACTGCTTCTGAGCAGCTTGCCACCAGTATGAGAACAGGACAGGGCCAGGCCATTAGGTGAGTTCACTTAGCATCTAGCCCCTGGGAGTATAAGGAATATGCCAGTTAGTAGTTGCCTATTTTGACTAATCATTTTTGCAAATGAGGTACTAAGCTCAACTATTTATAATTATTGAAGGAGCATAAGTATTGTCAATGCCCTCTAAATTTTGACTCCCTGGAGCAAAGCCACTCACCCGCCATGGTTTCAGTTCAGAACATGAGGCTTCTGAGTTGTCCATGACTTACTCTTGGTTTCTTTCTAAAATATGACACATAGTTTCTAGTATATTTTTTGTTATCTTCTCCTGCACTCACCTTTTTATTCATTGGCATTGCCACGTATCCAAATGTATATCGTTGTGGTTTGGACAATCTTGCCAAGTATTCCTACAATTTTTCTATCCATTCATCCTCTGAAATAGATGTTGGGAAATCAGCAGTAGTTATCTTCATGGTGGTCTTTTGCTTATGTTCATCATGAGCGCTGCAGGACAAGTTAACCAAGCATTCCAAGGAATGATATTTCTTGTTGTGTTTGGGTACACAATGAGGTCAACCCCCCCCCCTTCCCCATTCCTTTGTTTGCCTCTCCCAGGAGAATGGAGGCTTTACTTCAATATAGCTTGAATTTCCTTTTGTTTTCTTGATTGATTTATAGGGGAATGGAAATTTTGAGGTGGTTCAGTTCAAGTCTTCCAATAGTATGTCGGTTCATTGGTTACTGGAGGAAGGTCTCATTTTTGGAGTACCAACAGTTGAATTAATATTTATAGCTGGTCTAAAAGCAATGCTATTCTTTGTCGCCCCTGATCTTTTTGCTGTCATCCCCCACTGTGAAGGCAGAAGGACTGAGAGTCATCTAAAAAGTTTTCTTTGCTTGACGGTTTCTCATATTAAAATAATTCATCACTTAGTGGCCCCCACTCTCTTCCTCCCCAGCTTACTGGGTTATGTTGGTTAGTTTGTGTGTGTCTCTCCTCTTTTTTTTTAATTGATAATTTTTGGTTTAACATGTCATACAAAACCTAGTGTACTCACAATGGAATTCTCCTGAGTGTGTATACTCAGACACTTAAGTAACATAGCATAAAACAGTAATTTGACTAATAACATATGAAAACTTATGCCTTAGTAGTTTTCTATTTGTTAAAAGAAAGAATGGAGATCCGCTTTATAATTCAGTACAAATGTTGTCCAAGGATTTTTCATTTGAGTATTTCTGATTAAAACTGTTTGCATTTACGTGGCTGTAATAATAGCTGTAATCATTTGTACACATTTGGTCCTACATTCTATTTTGTTCATTCTGTATCATTTCATTCAAATTTTCTCATACTTCTTTGAATTCTTCAGATTAATTTTTTCTTACTGTTCAATAATTGTTCCATTACTTTAAAAAAACCAATTTGTTTAGCTTTTTCAATTATTGGTTTGTTTTCATCCTTTTGTTATTGCAAATAGTATTGCTCTGAATATATTCATTCACATAAGTCTTTTATTTCCAATAATTTCTGTGGGCTATAAGTTCAGTAGAAGGATCACTGTGTCAGAGTGTATGAAAAATGTTGTAACTTTTCTTGCATAATTCCAGATTGGTTTTCCAAAACGATCAGACTAATTCACAGCGTTGCAAGTAGTGAATTAGTGTGACTGTTTCCCTGCACTCAAGCCAACCTAAGTGTAGCTAGAATAGTGTAGGAATGAGGGGGTGAGGGGAGGGAAAGGGGTGATTAGAGGACCCGGTCATCTGAGTCTCCTCAACTCACTAGACAAAATTCTAGGATATAAGGTGTAGGTCTCAGAGACCTTCCAGAGGTGTTAAAGTTTTCTCCCTTTCAGACACCGTATTCACAGTTTATAAACGGTGTGAAAATCCACTGTGGCTCATAGATGGAGTGCTCTATTCCCAGATTGTACAGGGTGCAGATTATACAATGGTAAGAACTAAGAATGATTCATCTTCACCCATGGGGAGCCACATAAGGACACTGTGAGAAGAGAAATGGCATCTCTCTCTCTGTTTTTTTTTTTGGTCAACTGGGGTTAAGTGACTTGCCCAGGGTCACGCAGCTAGTAAGTGTCAAGTGTTTGGTCTGAGACCGGATTTGAACTCAGGTCCTCCTGACTTCAGGGCCAGTGCTCTATCCACTGCACCACCTAACTGCCCCTGACATCTCTTTCTCTCTGGCAAGTACCAGAGGAGTGACTTGCCTAAGACATACATTCTCTCTGCTATTGTACTCTACATATGCGACTGCTCTTCTCGCATCAGACACTATGTGTCAGGTCAGGGGTGGAGTGGGGTGAGGTGGGAGGTTGTAGCTACTGTTCTTACCCACTCAGTGAATGCCTTTCCTTTGAACTAATTGTATCTTGTGGCCAACTATTGAAGGTAAGTATATTGTGTATGGCTTGTGAATTGTTTTAAGAGTGAAAAACCCACAGAGTACCTTGAAACTCCCAGGGAGACCCAACCTGCAACTGCAAGTTGGTGGGGTAGCCTACAGGGAAGTCCCAGGGGGGTGACTCAGGTTTAAAGGAACTCTGCAGGTTCATATGTCTAAAACTCAAGTGTCCCTATCAATGAGCTTACATTTAACAGTCAGCCAGTAGACTGACACAATTAGCTCAAAGCAAAGGTATTTACGCAGATGAGATAAGAACAGTAGCTACAAACATCCTCCTCCCATAAATATGAGACATATTTTCCCACAAACACCTGGATTATCTGTGGGAAAATATAAGGTACAGAATTCCCCCACCTAGGGAATCCTGCATCTCCCCCATAAGCATGAGGTGTTCTTTTACTACCAAAGGAAGAAGCCAAAGAGCTCCAGACTAATTATAGTTAGTAGTTTAATCGATTTGGGATTACTTACACTTGCAGCAGTATGATGGATCCCTGCCAAGATATTAATTACATCCTCTGTCTGAGACAGCAGCCAAATCAATCAGTGAATCCCCTCTAAAGAACCCCAAAAAATCCCTGTGGTAATTATAGAAAACAGACAAAGGGAGGAGGATCTAGAGAACGCATCACTACTGATTGGTGAATATTTTTGGCTTTCTGCTTAGTAATGAGCTTAGGAGTTAAGATAATGTTATGCCCAAACATAAGTTTGTGTATGGATCATGCACCGGTTACATATGGCTCACAATAGTCTTATGGCTTTCATAGGTCATAGAATCTTAAGTTTTGACTCAGTATCTAAAATATAATTTAATATCTAAGTTATGATTGTAAACAGGTCACCATGTCCACTTCCACCTTTCACAAAGTTTAAGTTTTTTATGGCTTTTCACTTATTACTGTATTTTATGGCTTTTCCCTCATAGGGACCTACAGAAAAATAAGCACAAACTCAGAGAATAATGAGAAGTGAGGCACATAAGTAAAGCACGCATATAGCCAAAGAAACTTGCTTCTCTGATACAGTAGGGTCTCAATGTCCTCTTGCTTCTTGTGGTATCCTTATGCTATTTCTACCTTTCCTCCCCCCAACCCAATTACATCATCTCTGCTGGCAAGTTGTTCAGTGGGGCTCCCTGGGTCTGCTTCTCTCCATGACTTGACTTGATTTCCAGAGCTAGTGCTCACTGGAATCCTAGTTAGCTCTCTTCTCTTCTGCCAGAGGTCTCACTCCTTGACATTTCTTCTTTCCTTGAATGTTGATTTTTTAATGTCTGTGTCTTTCTGGAAAGTGTTTGTCTCTGCTCCTTGTCTCAAAGTGCTCAATTCTTTAAACTCTTCCTTGCTGGATGCTACATCTGCTGGGTGAATACCTCTGACACCATGGCCAATGGCAGAGAAAGAAGAGAAAATCACCTATTCCCCTGCTACTCTCTGGTGAAGGTGCAGGGCAGGGATGTGCTGGAGCAAATTGAAAACACTTTCAAGAGCCAATTGTTGATTTTTTTTCTTACAGCAAGGAAACTTTAATTAGTTTTAAGTGGAGTTTATAACACTAAGAGATAAAGGGTTAACAAACACAATAACAAATGGACATCTGATTGGTAGGAGGCATTAATTATCCTGTACACATCGTATGGTGGTGGTTGTGTATCCTCAGTGCATTGCATGGAGCCACTATTGTTAAATTTTGAATGTGAGCATTTATACCTCAGAAATTAGCAAATGCTACAAGTCAGGGTGTGATTTATTATTTTATTTATTTTCTAGACTTAAGAAAGTGATGGAGGAAATTTTAATAATGAAGATGAAAATTAAAAGTTTGTCATTTGTATGATTTTTTTGTGTGTGTGGAGAAAAATAAGTTGTTAAACATTTACTAGCACACCCCAGCACAGGGCCCATTCCTCATAAAGCTGTTTCCTGCTTCAAATGTCTAGAATTCCCAAACTGCTTTAAAATATCACTTAGGGCTGGGAGGTTTATCTTTTAAGGGTCATACAGGTTGTGATCACTCTGCTCAACCAGCTATCATTTTAATTTTATAAGGAAACTGTTTCACAATTTGTCAAAGAGTAACATAATAGTCTTGGCATTTCATCATCACGTTAATACCTTCTTACATCTTTTATCTAAGCCTCAGTTTCCTCATCAGTAGAATGGGGATAATATCTATAGTAAGTATCCTACATTCATTCTGAGAATTAAATGATAAAATGTATACAAGGCTCTTTTTAAACCTTAAAGGGTTACATAAATGTCAGCTGTCATTATAAGGAATTGACACAAATAATAATTTTTTATATACTGTTATAATGTGGAAGTAGCATAATGAAGAGAGAAGAACACTAGATTTGGCTCTGGAGGTATTTTTGTAGGGGTTTATTAAAGCCTTATTCCATTTCTTCTGAGACAAAAATATTTATGTTATCTATTTCCTATTTTGTTAATTCTGGCATTTTAGGTTTTTATAGATATTTGTTTTTCAGTTTACGTTTTCAGTTTTGTTGCCATATTATTTGGTATGCTTCCAATCATTTTATTTCTTCTCCATTTGTTGTGAATACTTCCCTTTTATTTTTTAAAGTTTTTTAACTCTTTTAAAATTTTTGTTTAAATATTTTATTAAAAATAACAGTGGGGGCAGCTAGGTGGTACAGTGGATAGAGCCCTGGCCTTGGAGTCAGGAGGACCTGAGTTCAAATCCAGCCTCAGACACTTGACACTTACTAGCTGTGTGACCCTGGGCAAGTCACTTAATCCCAACTGCCACACTAATAAATAAATAAATAACAGTTAAAATGAATACAAGCAACTACACTTTCCTAGTAACTGTTTATACTTAATTAGTTTTAATTCACAAAGTATAACCAACTTTTCAGTTACTCTATGACCCCATCTGCCTTCTTTATTTATCCTTTTATTTTTACCCACATCTCTTTTCCTGTGATTATGGTGTGACCTTCCATCTTCAGGTTCTGCTTTTTCTCTTTACTTTGCATTGTTATGTAAAAATCATTATAGGGATCTTTGTTTTCCTCATATCTGTTGGTCTTATTGGTATCGTGGCATCCCAATTACATTAATGTACCGTAGTTTATTTTTTATCCCCCTTTTGTTGGGATTGCTTCCGCTTTTTCCCCCCAGTAACATATCATGCTACCCTGGAAATCTTTGAACAGATCATAGAATCATTGAGCATTGATTTAGAGTTAGAAGGGACATTTGAGGTCACCAAGTGTCCAGTCTTCTCACTATCCAGATGAAAACTGAGGCCCCAGAGAGGTTATGACTTGCCCAAGGTCACCCATGACCTCTGACTCTAAATTCAGTATTCTTTCCACTGAACCAAATGACTTCTTGTAGATAGTTTCATCATCATTGTTGTTGTTGTTTTGACACTTTATGGGTGTGTTCCCAACAATGGAATTATCAGCTCAAGATTCTTTTTATAACTTTTTTGTATATTATCTTAGAGATTGCTCTCTAAAAAGATTCTGCAAGTTTTTAATTTCACCAGTAATTAATGTGTATTGATTTCTCTACAACTCTGCTAGCGTGGAATTCTGTTGCTTTTAATTATCCTCCCCCCTTTTATTTTTTTCTTTTCTTAATTTTTGTGTTCACTTTTAATAAAGTAAACTAACATAAAAACCCCAATTATTTGTTTATATAGGCAATATTTTAATATTAAATTATATCTAGCTCACATTTGATTTACAAAACTTTCTCTTTTGTGCTTGTTTCAGGACCAATTTGTTTATTTTTCTATATTTTAAATTGAACAAATTATCAATCTTCTCTTTTGTTAATATGAGGGCTCAGGAACATAAATTGTCCATTAGTGAATGCTTTAGTTGCATTTCATAAAATTTCATATGTTTTGTGATTCCCCAGTGAAGTGCTACTTCAATATCTCTTTTTTGGAATGGAAGTGATCCTAGATTTTTAAATGGTGTGACAGAGAGAAGCACACAGAGAGACAGACAGACAGAATTTTGAATGGCTGACCTTGGAGCCATAGACATGTGTGGGATCTGGTTGTATCATGCTCTGTACCTTTCAGAGCTTGTAATTTTAGAGATTGCTAAGAGTAGACCTCCCTTGGGGAAGATCATTCCCTTTCTCCTGGTTTGAGTTGAGATCTTAGCTTGCTCCCATCCAAAGAGTTCATTTACTTTTGTGTTTTCTTTAGTATATTCTAATCTGTAGAACTTCTCCAATTTGTGTTTGCCGTTTTGTTTGGATAAATGGGTTTACTCATTATTGCTATTCATGGTGGTCTTTTGTGTAACTAGTGTTTGGTGGTAAAGGGATGATCTGGCAAATATATGCTAATATCTACTTAGGAACAATCAAAGAAATGGTTTTACTTCTGAAGCTCTGGACATTGTACTCCTAGACTAGAAATATTTGAGGGCTGGAAGACAGATTTAATTCTAGAGATTCCCCAGCTTCCTGTGGTTCTGAACACTGCTTGCCCTCCCTCTGCTGGGGTGCTAGTGGTGCTAGGATGGCCCTGTTGTGACCCTCTGCAAAGGTGGGCCAGACTTTCGATTATATCTGTCCATGACCCCCATGAGGCACGTATACATATTTAGATAACACATACACACATATCTTATGCAAAAACATTAACTTAGTTGTTGACTCCCTGATGGTTATCTCCTTTTCCAATGATCAATGAATGAACATATCCCTGAAAGAACTGAATCTTATTAATCTTGATAGTATCCCTATAAATGAAACCAGAAGACTTTAGGGAGTTGCAATTAAAGGGTGACAGTTTTTCCTTGAAGAGGAGAAAAAAGAATTGGAGGAGTCTGTTTTATTGTGTATCCAAAGGCAACAGGAAACATCATTTTATGGTATGTTTGGTTTTATGTTTGTAGTACTCAGATACAAGTTTTCAAGTAGAACTCTTTGAAAATAATTGCAGCTTATGCATCAACATCTTTCATAATAGGTAAATAAGTAGAAAAATTAAATGAAGAACTCAATAAGAGCCTCTAAATTAAATCAACATATACTAAGGTACCCAGGGATTTTTAGTAAACGTTGGGTATATGCCTTGTGACTAATTGATGAGAAGATATGGAAGAGTGATGCACAGATGGGCAGACATTGATATGTATTTTTGTAGGGAATGCTTGAATTTATGAGATTACAGATCCATTTGTGTATTTAGGCATGTCTCATTATCATAATTATGTTATTCATACCATGCCATTCATTATTTAAATTAATGTACTGATCTTTATTCAGTTTTGTATCTATTGTTAAACTTTAATTTACTAAATATAATTTTTATGTTATGGCTTGTAAAAGGTATAAATTATAGGAAATAACTTTGTATAGCTTTACCTTTCTCCATTTGTTTGTGAATTATGTGTGTATTTGCACATTTTTATGGTGGGCTCATGGAAATCTGATAATGTGTGTATTCTCTAATACTCACATTCAGAAGATCTCAAATGTCTATCAAATTCAGTCTTTCCAATAGTTTTCATCTATAATTTCCCTCTTGTTTATTTTTCTGTTGGATTTTCCAAGTCCTTCAGAATAATGCTAGTCATCTAAAATTAGTGTCTGTCTTTTTTCATTTCAGTTAGCTTTTCCTTTATGAACTTGGTTGCTGTATCATTTGCTGCATGTATATTTAATAACAATGTTTTTCATTGCATATGATGCCTTAATAATAATAAAGCTTTCCTATGTGTCTCTCTTAACAGTATTTATGTTTGTTGTTATCTTATGCAATATCATGATTTCAACATCTATTTTTTGAATTCAGCTACATACAATAGATTTTTATTTCACTTTCACTTTGGATCTGTTAGAGTTAGTCTATGTCAGGGGTTGCTAATCTGGGATGCATGGATAGAGTTGATGGAGATCATGAACTTGGATGAGAAAAAATTAAATCTTTATTTTCACTAACCTCTAACTGAAATTTATAATTGCTTTCAATTATGAATGTAGGAAAAATAATATTCTGAGAAAGAATACATAGGTTTCATCAGACTGCCAAAGGGATCCATGATCAAAAAAGTTTAACAGCTCCTGCTCTGTGTATGAGATGTTTCTTGTAAGCAGCAAATTATTGGCTTTTGTTTTCTAATCCTTCCTGCCATTAGTTTTCTTTTTATTGGTGAATTCAGCCCATTAACATTATTATTAGTGGCTTTCCTGCATTACAGCCTGTAATATTCCTTTTTTACTGCTTGTTTTTACTAGTAACATTTTACTCAATTAGTTTTTTAATAGCCAAATCTTATTATTCATTCATTCATCCAACAAGCATTTATTAGGCACCAATTATGCATCAGGAACTGTGCTAGGCACTGGAGATACAAAGACAAAAATGAAACATTTCTTATCCTCACGGAGCTTACATTCTATGAAGGGAGAAAATATATACATATATAAGTAAATACAAATTGCACAAAGTCAATATTAGGTAATTTGAGGGGGGAGGGTACTAGCAATTAGGGGAATCAAGTAGGATGTAGCCTTGAAAGAAGTTAAAGATCCTAGGAGTGAGTTGAGGAGCAAGGGAATTTTAGGCATGGAGAGCTATGTCTACTCAACACAGTGACAATATACCAAACATCTTCATGATATGCAAAGGATAATTATATTACTATTTTAAAGACCTCTGCTTTCATTCAGGTTGGTGCTCCCTTCATGGACATTGATTGCAACCTTTCTCCAATTTATCAGATGGTCTTTGAGAGTTGCTATGGTTGAAAAATTCATTACCTAGGAGAGCTTATGTTCCGATGGCACATGATGCCAGTATATCATTGACTCATGTTGACATTGCAAGACACTAAGGCCTCCTTTTCCCCTCAGTTTTTTTTTTTTATAACATTTGAAAAGATAATTGATGTTGCTGGCACAAACACATTGACAAAAGTAAGGAAAGGAGAGGAGAATCATTGGATCATAAATTTAAAGTTGGAAGAGATCTTAGGGATTATTTATTCCAACCACTTCATTTTACAGATGAAGAAATGAGGTCCAAAGTGGTAAAGTCACTTGTCTAAAGTCATACAGGTAGAGCCAAGATTTGGACCCAATTTCTCTGACTCCAAATTCAATCTTTTAAAAAAAACCCCAACAACTATTGATACTTTTTTGGACTGCTGTTACTTCCCAATAACTCTTCTCCCTAACCACTGCCCATATCTAACAATGTATCAAGTCAAGTCAACAAGCATTTATTTAGCTGCTACTGTATGCTAAACACAGTTCTAAGTGCTGAGGATACAAAAAAAGGTTAAAGACTGTCCTTGCTTGCAGGAAGTTTGCAGTCAACAGGGTGACAACACGCAGACAAGAAATACACAGAATAAAATAGAGATAATGTTGGAGGGAAGACACTAGTGTTGAGGGAAGCAGGAAAGGCTTCTTGGAGAAGATTGGATTTTTGTGCCTGGTTCCACACCTGGCATCCATCATTTCTCTGTTGAGAGGAGGGAGAGATGTTTTATCATCAGTCTTTTGCAAATCTAATCTTTTCTTTTCATCATTCAGAAAACAGAATAGTTCATTACCAGCACCCAGTTTACCCATAAAGTTCACAAAATGCAATACCTTTCATCATAGGTAAAGAGAAGAAGAGGGAGAAGGAAAGTGATGGGGAGTGAGAGACCAAAATGGAGACTGGCAGAGGCAGATGGAGTTAGGGGAATTGGAGGGACTGGATACTAGTGTGAGATTAGGTTAAGAAAGAGGCCTTCAAGTGAGGGTCCTGCAGAATGGCCTCCTTCTTAGAATTTAAGGGATTGTTTTATTTTTGTCTTTGTACCCCCAGCACCCAGCATATAGCAGGTACTTAAATATATGCTTGTTGATGGATTGATTCTCACTTTTCTCCCTCGCTGAAGTCAGGGATGTTCTCCTTTGAGGAATTAGCAAGAGTCATGGAAGCTTTCTCTTTCAAAGGCCCTGCTAGTCTAGGCATATTAGTGCTGGGTTCCAGACCCCAAAAGGGGCCTCTCTGTCAGGAGACCCTCTAAGAACTCCCAAATACCAAGGTCCAGGAGTGGCAGCGCCTCAGCCTGGTCTGCACTGCAGCTGGAGATCCCTCCCCAGCCCACAGCCCAGGGGCCAGTGTCGGCAGGGGCTCCCTCCGTGCAAATCTCTGGCTTTTTCTACCCAACACATTGAAACCATCAGTGCTGAGGCCCCCTGACTTTAGCCTTTCCAGCTCCTCAGGCTACACTTCCCAGAACACTCCTGCCTGCCTTCAAACCCTCACTTGCCAGCTCTGCTGGGTCCGGCACAGTGGGGGCCCTGCTTCGCACCCCCATCTCCCCTAGAGGCAAGCTCAGATCTTTGTAATTTTACTCCCCAGGTTGGAACACCTCCCCAGGCATTCAGCCAGCCACATCCCACTCCTGTCCCTTTCCCCTCAGTCCTTCAAGGGGAATTTCAGTTGATGCTATGAAAATAGGGAATCCATGGGGGCCTCAATTGCTGAACTGCCTCATCAAAGCAGTGAATACCCTTCCATGCTCCATGTTCTGAGGCAACTTATTCAAAAGCTAACCCTGAACTCCTCTTGCCGGCGGCCAATAAAAGTCTTGCTTTAGCAACAGCTTCCTCTGCTGAAATCAGATATTCAAGTAATAAACAAGTCCCAAAGGCAGGAAAACCCACTTCGCTCTCTTCTGATTAGTTTTTCTCTTCTTTCTACTTCATATTTTAAAAAAAAATTTTCTTCTGAAGCAAGGGATGCCTTCTCCTAGAAATATAAGCGAAGGGATTATTCCTAAGCAACTCTCTTTCCTAACCCCCATGTTAGCCCAGCACCTTCCCTTCTTCCTTTATCCCCTTCCCCCCACTCCTTTACCTACTCCCAGGCCTCAATTATGGGGCTGGGTGGGGCCCATTTCCCCATATGCTGAGACCTGACTTGGGTCAAAGCCAGGTCAAGAGTAGGCATTAAGGGTTTATCAGTCCAAAGCTCTTTGTAGACTTGGCCCTCTGTCCACTACAGACAAAAGTTCCAGGCCAGCTATAGTCTAGACCTGGTATCCCTGCTCTTGGTAGTGGTGATGACTAGGGATGGGGAGGTAGAAATATGGGGAAGAATTTCCCTGAAGATGATATTCATGCTAAATCACTACTTGGTTCTGGCTGCTTCCAGTCACCCTTAGAGGACAGACAGCTGGAAAGCTTCAAGATAGACAGAGGCCCCTTGGAATTCCTCAGCACGAACAAGAGACCATAAACAAGCAGGCCCCAAAGAGCTGGTGCTGAGACCCTGTCTCAGATAGGGCAGTACTAGGGCTCACCAAGAGACCAGTAGAGAAGAGGCGCCTGAAATGGTGTCTCATGGGTCCAGCTGTAAACAGGCCCGGCACCCCCTACCCTTACGTCAGCCCCTCCTCCTCCGTCTTCCTCCTCCGTCCTCTCCCCTCCTTCCTCTCTTTGTCACGTCCTAGGGTAAACGATTCCCCATATGTGCCCCGCTGTCAAGGATATTCCCTCCCTGGCTCGCTGACATCTTCCCTCTTTCCCCCCAAATAGGTTTTTAAGTGACTTTGTCCTCAGAAGATGCGATTCCGTTTGTTTTTCCTTCTGACATTATCTCTCTGGAGAGTTTCTGGTTGGGAGAATTATGTCGAGGCTGCAGATTGCAAGAGAATTGCTCCTAATAGGGAACAGACAGACAAGACACCTTTCATGTCCAGCCAAGTTTTTCTTTCTTCCTCCCCACCCCCCTCCCCCACTTCTCATCTTCCCTTCTTGGCTTCCACATTGGCCCTGCTTTGTGCTTGTTCCTTCAGGACATCTGGTGAATAAGGTCACACATTGATTTTATTTTGGAGATTGGCAGCTGGGTCAAGCACAGACCCGAAGGCTTGCCAGAGGCCCACAGCCCTTGTCTCAGAGTCCAAGGCAAGGGTTGAATGCACTCTTGAGGACTTGTAGGATGGGTGATGTTGGTGGTAGGGAGCTTGAGTGAGCCCATCCTGATAACAAAAGAACAGAGCAAAGCAGACCTTGTTTACTTTGGCAATCGGGTGTCAGAGATTTTCAGAAGGGACCTCAGGGATCATCAAATTCAATCCACTTATTTTATAGTGAAGAAACTGAGGTACAGAGATGTTACTATGTGACTTTCTCAGGTCACACAGCTGATAAGTGGGTCTTTCTGACTTCAAGCCCAGCACCCACAGACACCATACTGCTTCTCAAACCAGGTCCTTTGAAACTTGCTTGGATTTGCATACATACTGATCATCTCAAAGTTTGAGAGCCTCAATCTTTAAGAAATTAAAAAAAAAAAAGAAACCTAAGTGGGGATGAGGATGTATGCCTCTAATCCTTGCTACTGGGGGGAGGCTAAGGCTGGTTGATCACTTGAGTTTGAGAGTTCTGGGTTCTAGTGGGGTTAAAGCTGGTCTAACTCTGGCACCAATATGGCAGGCTTCTGAGACCAGGCCATCTAATGAGGGGATACCAGCTCAGGTTGGAAATAGAGCCGATCAAAGCTTTTGTCCTGATCATCAATGGGGTGCAGCCTGTGAGTGGCTGCCTAGGCGGGGCAAAATTGGTAGACACAGTCTCCAAAGCAAAAAAAAAAAGGATTTAAAAAAGAAGAAAAAAAAGAACCATAGATACCCAGAATGTCAGTTAAAAGGGACTTTAAAGATCATCTATTCCAATTTTTTTTTTAAAAGCAGAAACTGAAGCTTGTGACTAGCTGAGTTAAGACTCAAATCCTCGCTTTCTGACTCCCTAGTTCACTTTCCACCCTAACACAAATCCTCCTGAAGTTATCAAATCTCCCTTCTCTCAGTCAATTTAGTTTATCCTTTCCCTACTTATAAAAGAGATAGTTTAGAAATTTAGATTCTTGGGGACCTGGTAATGGTAACAGGGGAGGAAAAAAAGAGTTATGGGCCCTAGTGCCCTAAAAGTAACAACTGATCCACAACCTACCATTGGTGCCAAGTGGGTAGAAAAACCCTTCCCCTCCCCCCACCAAGAAAAAAAAAAAGAAAAAGAAAAAACCCTGGCCTCTTGAGGAGCAATAAAACATTTGGTGGACTGTTTAGAATTCTTTGTACTTAGTCAGGAGGCTGATATCACAGCTTACACCCATAAGCAGTCAAGATAGTCATAGTTCCCAAAGAGAATCATTTCCTATTGCTCCACTTATTCTTGTTTAAGCGGAGTGGGGAGGGGAAGCTGTTGGGGGAATCTTGTCCTTCCAAGCTTCATGAAGAACGGCATATCAGCTCCGTAGAACAGCTTGGATCCTGACTCACTTTCCAGATGTTTTTGATTCCTTTTCACCCCTGTCCCCCAAAACTATTTCTAGCTTTGGGAAATAGCTACCACTCTAGCCCCTATAAGGGAAAAGAGGGATAGAATTCTATCTTTAGTCCTAAGGCAGCTAGGTGGCACAGTGGATAGAGCACTGGGCCTGGAGTCAGGAAGACCTGAGTTCCAATCCAGCTCCAGATACTTATGAGCCAGGTGACCCTGGGCAAGTCACTTAACCTTGTTTGCCTTAGTTTCCTCATCTGTAAATGAGTTGGAAAAGGCAAACCACTCCACTTTGCCAAGAAAACCCCAGATGGGGTCATGAAGAGTCATGATTTAACACAATTAGCCCTAGGACCCAAGAAATATTCCTAGAGGAAACTGGAGTCAGATGACCCGAGTCTGAATCCTAGTTATAGTACTTATTAACTGTGACCCTGGACAAGTGGCTCCTAAACATCAGATACCTCCTCTTTAAGTGAGAATAATAACACTTTACCTACCACACAGGACCGCCATGAGCATCAAATTACATAATATTTGTAAAATGCTTTGTAAGCCTTGCTTTGTCAGTTTCAGAAGATGACCATAGACTGCAAGATGAATTTACTTTGATGTATAGATTTCAAAGTAAAACCTGCAAATCTGGATTAAAAGCATGCTTATTAGGAGGGGGGGGGCGCGACAATGACGATACTGGACAGCTATCCCTCCAAGTTGAAGATGTGTGTTAAGCGTCTGAGGATGAAATGCAAACCACCGTCTGAATACAGAACACCCTCTTTTCCCAAATCTAACTTGTGTAAAACCAAAGTGCTGCTCAATAGTGTTATTTTTCAGCATATACCTTTTTTTCCTTAACTTTCAAAGAGATCTTCATCTTGTGATACTGTGACCTTCCCCCCAACTCTATCACCTGGTAACCAGCCTTCTGATGTTGCACCTCCCTGTACTTAGCTAGGCTGGTCCATGGACAACAGACAATGTTTCCAGTTTTGTCCAGTTTGGAATTTCATGTTTCACTGGAATAGCCAAGAACCTACTGTCACTTCCATAATGATAAGGCATCAGAGGACCTTATTTGGACCAGCAAGGCACATGTGAAAATGATTTGAAAACTGTAAAAGTGATACAAATATAAGGTTTATTATGTTTTCCTTTCTGGAAGGAAATCATTTGAATGTTAAAAGGTAAAAAGACATTTTGGGAGGCAAGGTAGGCTAAAAATAGAATTTAAAAGAAATTTAGCTTAATTCAAAGAGGAGGGACACAATAGGTTTATCTGAAGAAAGGAAAGGAGAGAGTATGCCAGACCTTTTGATCCTGACTTCAAGGAGGCCAACCCCACCCTTGCCCAACGGGGCTCGGTTGTCACTGTCAGCTACAGGGCTAGGATAGGCAGACAAAGGATCTGACTGGAGCACAATCCTTATGCTCTTCAAATGGGCTGCCCTCCCTGTGGGAGGCTGCCCTCTTTCACTCACCAAAACCTAGGTGCTGTTCTAGAGTTAGATTCAGGGGGAGGTTCCCTGCCAGCTTCCCAGGCTCATGGTTCCCTTTCCTTCAGGGTCTCTCACAGCTATTCTGCTTCCTCCTTTTGGCTTATCTGAGCCCCGGGGTCCCAAGGACACCGCTACTGCCTCCTCCAAACCTCATGGCAAAGACAAGAGGACTTCTGCTGCTCAGACTCAATCCTCCCTACAGCCTCCAGGGCTTATCAGGCCCCTGGAGTTTGCAGGGTTAGGAAATGTTGCCATCTAGAGGCATGTTTCAGCGAGTACAGGAGGGCATCGGTTTTCAGCATGTAATGAAGGCTGCATCAGTCACCTCAATAATTTCTGGGTAACTCTTTTTTCTCTTTCTTTGGATCGATAATCCCCTTTTTTCATCCATTGCTGAAGTTTGGTTACAGCACTGATTTCAAATGAAGCCCATTTCTAAAATGGAATGAAGCCAGCTAAGCCGCTCCCTATCATTTCAAGGACCTAGTACACGCATTCACTACACCAGAGTATAAAAAAAATAATCTTTTAATTGCTTTGTAATTGGCACAGATGGCATAATTCAAACTCATGTTTTTATTTAATAGACTATGAACCATCACACTGTGTAGCTTTAAAAGCACAGAAATCATATTGGCTTAAGAATTTTTAAAAATTACATTCACATAATATTCTTAAGGTTAATCCATAAAATTAAGTACAGGGATTGAATAAATTGAGGAAAAAGCTAATTTAAGAGAGGAAGTTCCCAACACACACATTAAAATCTTTTTTCATGAATTTGCAATAGTGCATTTTGGCCATTTTCATGCTCATGAAAGCCTTGCTACTTTGCTAGCAAACAGGAAAATTTACAAAACTATTACTTAAAAATATGGTAGGGTGGGTATAAAGTTGGCTGCTGGAATGCTCTGTAAGGAGAAGTCCTCAAAGTCAGTCCTGTTTGAAGCTACTGACCTGGTCTAGATTTGAAGGGCTCTGTCTGTTTCTGGAAAACCAGCATTATTCACTATTAAATCTCACCACCAGAAACAAAGAAGCAGATTCATGTCACCACTTGACTGGGGGAGGGTTCCCTTCCCTAGAAGGGCAGGAGGTGAGATGCAGCTAATCACAAATCCTTTTTCCAGGATCAAAACAACTGAAAGGCCAATCACACAGAGCGATAATTCATCAGCAGCCTTTTGGGTGTGGAGCACAATATGAGCCATGAAATTGCCTGTTTCAGCTACTCTTCAGTAGAGAAACTGAACATCATCTTTGGGAATTATCATGACAGGGGAGAGAAGATGAGAGGGACTGATCCTATCTCAGGGCAGATGTGGTGGCTGCTCTGGAGGGTCTCCATCTCTATAAAAGGAGATGAAGCCCCAGTGAACAAGGGAAGAGCAACTGAAAATACCTTTGACAGCAATAAGTATAGGCTTTGGTGCACACATTTCAACTTGCAAAAGGCATTCATGATTAGATCGGACTTCTGGACAGGGTTGAGGGTTAAGTGATTTGGTGCCTTTCCTGATGAAATGCCTTGATTCTCCAGTTCCATGACAAGCTTAAGTCAATGATCTAAATGGGCCTACGGTGTCAAGGATGCCAAGTGAAGATAATTTCCACCCACGCAGTAATGAGTAGAGCTCTCTGGCCCAGGTTTTAACAAAAGCACTGCTGTGCCACAACCTGGGATATGAAAATTAAAATTTGGGTTAGTGCATAGTTAAAAGTTTTCCACACCAGTTTTCCGCACATGGGTGGAGACCTGCTGCTTGTTCCTTTCTGGGTTCAATGCTCTTGGGCTACCTCCACTGTGGCCTTTATGTCCGCTGTGGCCTTGTCGACAGCCGGTTTCTTTGAGTAATCCCGTTCTCCAAAAATAGTACTTCCTATACGGACATTGGTGGACCCCACTTCGATCTGGAGAGAAACGGAGAGAGTCGACACTGAATCCTGAATAACAAGTGACGCCTAGGGTATACTTCTCAATGTCTATCTCATATACATAAGGAGGCAAAGAACAGTCGCAGGGTACCAACCAGGGCACTTAGAGAACCACCTGTCTGTGATCTAATCTTGTCTTGTTGCCTTTGGCAATGCGGCTGAGGCAGATACAGGCCTAGTGCACAGAAACTTACCGCGTGTTGGAAATCCATGGACATGCCCATACTCAGTTCCACCTGGTCAATGGGGATGCTGAGCTTCTCACACAGCTCCTTCCGCAAGGACAACAGAGCCTGGTAGAACAGTCCAAAGGAGGGAAGGGTCAGGTGAAAGATATCTTTTCTGAAGTCAACTGAAGGGGGCTGCATTTAGACTTCTGTCAGAGGTTATTAAGTCCCTTTGGTTCAGGAGGACCTCGGTTCTCAGAGGTTCCAATGGAATGTTTTCTGGGAAACTTTGCTTATGTCATCAAAAATTTTCATCAGAAAAGAAACCAAGGGCTCATTCTTCTCAAAATATATATTCCAACTGGATGAAGAATTGCCTATAGGATATTTCTTTGGAAAGCTACTCCTCCCCTGTGCCCTAGGTGAGGTTGCCATGTGTTTGACTTTAGAGGGAGTTTTAACTTGGCACAGATTTGGTTAAAATCTAAGCTGCCTTTGAAGTCTGTCACTATAACAAACTACACAGAGCACTGTCAATGTCAGAGCCAGAAGGGATCCCAGAGATCATCTACTCCCATGCCTTTGCCCTACAGATTAGGGAAGAAAGGAAGCACCTCCCTCAAGAGCATTGACTGGTGAGTGCCAAAGTCCAGATTAGAGCTCAGGGTCCAGTGTGCCATCCTCCCACAACACTACTGCCAGGGCTGGTGCCTGCCTGCCACTGTACCTGGAAGTCTGGGTTGGGCCCTTGACTGAGGTCGTATCCAAAACTCCCAATGGTCATCAGACCCACAAACTCCAGGCTGGGACACTTGGCATTGATATGTTCCACCGTGGCCACTGTCTCTGAAGGTGGGAGCCCATGTTTACCTTCATGGAGAGAAAGATTCACATCCAGGAAGCTTTAAGTGGTAGGAGACAGCCTCATTTCTAACCGAACTCCTCCCCCCCCTCATCCCCCTCAGGATCAAAACAGATGGTCCTTGGGGAAAATGCTCTTCTCTTTAAGAACTCTCAAAGAATGTCCAGCACAGCCTTTAAACTCAAGCTCTCCAGGCAAGAGATTGTCTGAGATAGGGCTGCCCTCTAGGACTGTATGCTACTCTCCCACACTGAAGAACTCCCAAGAAGGCTTTGCTGGAGGACATCAATGGGAGCTACCATGCTGTATCATAAGAGGAGTCACTGAGTTAGATTTTTCTTTATCTATGCTCTAAGAGTTTATGAAGGTTTTATTAACATTACAGTTCACAGGATCATAGATTTAGAGCTGGCAGGGATCTTAGCAATCAGCCAGGCTAACTTCCTCACTCTACACATGAGAAAACTCGGGCCTAGAGAAGGTAAAAGACAAGGTCACACAGACAGCAAATAACAGAGCCAGTCAATAGAATGAATATTAAGTTTGCATGTTTACAATAATAAATTTGCTTCTACGTACATGGTAAGATATCACTGAACCTACTGGAGGACTACTACAAGAATTCTTAACAACAGCTGACTATATGATTTATCACTGGCTCTGTGGTTACAAAGCAGCCTTATTTACGAGCTGGGGGGCCATAATCCACAGGTTCCATCACTTACTGAATAGAGTATCTGGACTCACTTGTTCTCTGAGCAATAGCAATAGCAAATTTCTGCCTTTCACTAAGAAATGGTGCCACTACAAACTGTATCTGCAGCTAAGTACTGAATTGCCCATGTGCGGGACGCAGCAGAATTGGGGTTTATGGATGTGAATAAAGTGGGGAAGAAAATATCCAAACTGTGCACTCCCCTGTAAGTTAAAGAAACTAACTACGAATGAGCACCGGCTTCATGATGGCTGTGAACAAGAGCTGCTTATCAAGTCGGTTTGTAAAATAATAATAATAATCATGTATCCCCTCAACCCCAGCGTGCCAAAGAAACTTACTGATAAAAATTTACGTTGATTTTTCAGCACTTCCTACATTAAAGCAGTGCTGAAGAGGAGAATCTATTTAAAAATTTAAATTTAAAAATAAAATTTCCATTCCCTTGCTGGACTGTTGGCTGTGCTTAATCAGGCATTCTCAACAGGCCCAAATCACCCCTATTCCCCCTCAGCTGCTCTTTACTTTAAAGGCGGGAGCAGCCAAGCTCCTGTGGGTGTGAAGCTGCTCCACCTGCACGGCTGTGCGCTCGGGTCAGCAGTGGCTTTCACAGAGTTTGACAGGAACCGACCTGGCCACATCAGCTCTCCTAGAAGATGCTGGTGTGCCATCACAACTCACTTACAAAGCACCTTTCTCGTAACCGCCCGTGAGGCAGGTAGTTTAAGTGTTCTCATTTTATAGGCTGAGAGTCTCACTCATCCCGAGGGAGGTAAAAGCCATTCCTTAGGTCCGAGTCACTTACTTTCTTCCCCACTGGTGTTAATCTGCACCATGACTTTTAGTCTCTCTGGAGAGCCTTTCTTCTGCCAGGAATTGTTTACTTTGTCTGCCAACTTCACAGAGTCCACGGTTTCCAGCATGTAGAGGTTGGGGACAGCTGCGAGAAGGAAGAAGTAATGGAGCAGACTTGGTTTCTTACTCCACCTATTCCTATAGGCTGCTTGCCCTTCCTTATTGAGTTCTTAAGCATAATAATGTTAATAATAACAACTGGCATTTAGATAATTTGCAGAGTATTTTACAAATACTATCTCAATCCTCACAATAATCCTGTGGGGTAACTGGTATTATTATACCCATTTTACAGACAAGGAAACTGAGACTGAGAGAGATCAAATGACTGGCCCAGAGTCAGTTATTCAATAAGCATTTATTAATCACTTACTATGTGCCAGGCACTGTGCTATGCACAAAGGATGCAAAGAAAGGCAAAAGACAGTCCCTGCCTCAAGGAGCTCACAGTCTAGCTGACATAGCTTGTAAGTACTTGAGGTAGAATTTGAACTCAAGTCTTTCTGATTCCATGTCCAGCATTCTATTTGCTGCTCATCTAGAAACCCAAGAGATATTATCACTGGGTATGAGCTAGAATGGATGTTAGAACTGTTTCAGCAGCAAGGATCAATAAGGGAAATACTTAATGTACAGGATTAGACACCAATATCCATCAATGTGTAAAATTCTCTTTAGTTAAATTCAACAATCATTTATTGATGTACAAGGTCTTTGTTTCAGGGAGCAGCTTGGGGTCACTAAAAGTCCTCAAGAGTTTCCCAAAAGGAATCTGGTTCACTCTCTTCCTTCCATCCAATTCGAGGCCATCCACAGTGACTAAGAAATATGTACACATACTTTAGATCCCCTCCGAAGGTTGCTCATCCAACAGAATTTCATAATCAAGGTAACAGGTAATCTTGATCTACTTGGTTTTTTCCTATATGATCTTTTTAATATTAATATCCTTGATATTAAAATAAGAATGCTACATGGCTAGAAGGCCTAGAATACCACATTGAAATTGCAATAGGAAATGGAGAGGTGCTTGATGGGAAGTTATTTTTTTACAAGTATGTATAATCTCTCCTTCCAACTATTCTCTACTCTCCCCCTCTCAAACAATTTAAAAAATAAAGTCCTTAAAATCAATATGCATAGCTCCGCAAAAAAAAAAACAACAAAAAAAACTACATTAGCCATGTCCAAAAGTATATATCTCATTCTGCATTTGAAGTCCATGACACCTCTGGCAGGAGATGTGTGGCACATTCCATCATCAGGTTTCTAGTATTTGAGTTTAATCATTGAATCTATCAGAATTCTAAAGTCTTTCAAGTCTAAAGTCTTGCTTTTCTTTATAACACTGGCTGTGATTATATAAATGATTCTCCTAGATATGCTCATTTCATTTTGCATTAGCTTATATAGCTGAACTGATACAAAGTTTGGTTCTATGTTCAATAGTTTCTCCTGAAACTGTCCATTTGGTCATTTCTTATGGCACAATAGTATTGCAATACATTCATATACCATGACTTGTTTTGTTATTCCCCAATAGGTGGGTCCTCCATTAGTTTCTAGCTTCTGGCTACTACAAAAAGGGCTGCTAAAAAGAGTTTTGTACAAATAGATCTCTTTCCTCTTTCTTCGGGGAACAGGTCTAAGAGTGGTACTGATGGGTCAAAGAGTATGCACAGTTTGGTAACCTTTTAGGGGTAGTTCCAAATCACTGTAAATGGCAACATCTAACCAACAAATAACTGTGCAGACATAAAGGTTGTCAAGAGAGAGGAATGACCAATGAACAGCCCATGTTTACACTGGCAGCCATGCAAATGTCTAGAGAGTGAGAAGGAGGAAGCTGGCGTATCGGATAGACTCCCCATGCACAAGAGATGCACAGGCAGAGAAGGAGTGGATGACCTAGAATTAGTGCCAACGGAGAGTACCCAAACTGATCCACCAAGTACTTGATTATGGGCCAAACACTCTGCTAGGTACTGGAGACATACGATAAAAAATGAAATAGCCCTTACTCTCAAGGAATATATTTATATTCTACTAAGAGAAACATGACAGGTATACAGATTCGTGTAAGGTTTATGCAATGATTCTTTACCCTGATAATATTAAGAACCTGAACTTCTTACCTGAAAGAAATCTATCACCACCAATATCAGGTGAGTTTTCACTTGAAGCTTTTTCTCTCACCTTTCATGGAAAATCGTTAGTTTATATCCTTACCCATCAATTTGTTGATATTGTGTTTCTGCAGGTGGCCGATGAAATGCCATTTTATCTCAGGACATGAAGATAGAATCTGAAGAAAAAGAGGTAGGAGGAACGGGGAAAGTTTGGCTCTGATCTTATGGACGCACATCATACTGCTAGCAGTCACCTCCTGGCTGGGGATCTCTGCACGTACCTGGTTCCATCTCCTGAAACACAAGAGCTCCAGGTGTGCTTACTAAACCACTACTCCTATCCTTTCTCAGCTTCCCAATAGACTGGAAGGAGATTCAAGTATGGTTTTAGGACTCCTGCCTCATCTATTCACCTGGCTGGTTTCTGCCCCCATCTCCACCTTACCCCTGGGGGAGAGGTTTTACATCCAAGTTTATCAGGGCTTTTAACTTTCAAATAGATCCCAAGACCACAGCAATGTAACTAGACCTTTGTTGGATTTTTCTAGTAGAAAAATCCAACAAAGGTCTAGTTACATTGTACCATCACATGCAGAAGTGGAAGGGATTTTACATGAAAGAGATTTTCCTTTAGCTGGAAAAAACATGGGGCCAAACAGGAATGGACAAGGTGCCGAGCTCCTTACCTCCCCTACCATAAACAGCCCAGGGAGAAAGGTCAAGACTGAGAACGAATGTAAAGAGTCTATAAACCCCCACTTACTTTAGTATTTGATGCTTTTTCTAACAGCTCCTGAACCTAAGAAGATTAAAATGAAAATTGCATGAGTCTGAAGTTCAGCCATTGGGCCTCTTCCAAAGTCCAGTCAGATACTTTCCCTGCAGACTTGGGGAACTCAGAAAGGCCACTTACATAGTTCTCTCCAAAGCTTCTCTGTCCATGAGCATATGCCTCAATCACCATGTCAGCAGGCTTGGTTTTGCTCACAGCTACTAGCCGGGGTTGAATGGCTGGGAGGTCCTGCCAAGGGAAAAGTGTCATACTTGAGTGAAAGGTAGATACTCACCTTGAAATAACTGGCAGTCAGAAAGATTTATCCCAGTAAATCTAATGGAAAAGTATTGCAACAAGAGCCCTGACAATCCTAGTTTTAGCTCTCTGGTTCTGTAGGGAGTAGTATTCTTTAACTTTAAGTACATGGGACTTCCAGTTAATCTGCTGCCCAAAAAGACTTTTCCTCCTCAGCAGAAGCAGGAAGAAATGGTAAAGTTGCAATCCTTTGACCAGAAGGAAACCTATTTACTGGGCCTTGAAGCCTCAGAGTTAAGAGGGGCATGTTGCACTAAACTAATTTTCTGTTCCTTTGTGTTCCCTAAGCCTGAGTAACTCAGTTTCAGAGGAGGGAGAAAGGGAGGGAAGAGAATTATCTGGAACTTGTGACTCAGAACTGCTTAGAAGGAGAACAATTTGGGGTTTAGTCAAGAGAGATATGTTCTACTTCTTTTTTCTTTTTTTTAAAATTCTTTTCTTTTTTATTTTTAGTTTTCAACATTTACTTACACAAGATTTTGAGTTCCAAATTTTCACCCAATCTCGCCCCTCCCCCACCCCAAGATGGCATGCATTCTGAATACCCCTTCCCCTGGTCTGCTTTCCCTGCTATCTCTCCCCCCCTTCCCCTTCTATTTTCTCTGTACCCCATTTCCTGTATTTCTTATTTCCCAGTTGTATGTGAAAACATTTTTTTTTAAAACATGTGTTTTTAAAACTTTGGGTTCCAAATTTTCTCCCTTCTTCCTTCCCCACCCACCTTCACTGAAAAGGCAAGCAACTCAATATAGGCTATACGTGTGCAGTTATGCAAAACATTTCCATAGTAGACATGCTGCGAAAAACTAACTCTATTTCCCTTAATCCTATCCCGCCCCCCCCATTTATTCTATTCTTTCTTTTGACCCTGTGCCTCCTCAGAAGTATTTACTTCTGATTACCCCCTTTCCCAATCTGCCCTCCTCTCTATCATCCCCCTACTCTCTTGTCCCTTTCCCCTCCTATTTTCCTGTAGGGTAAGACAGATTTCCATACCCAATTGAGTGTGTATGTTATACCCTCCTTAAGTCAAATCCTATAAGAATAAGATTCACTCATTTCCTCTCACCTTCCCCTGGTTCTCCTCCACTGTAAGAGCCTTTTCTTTTCTGTTTTTTTTTTTGTGAGATAATTTACCCCGTTCTACCTTTCCCTTTCTCCTTCTCCTAGTGTAATCCTCTCTCACCCCTTAATTTTATTCTCCAGATGTGACCCCTTCATCTTCAACTCACCCTGTGCCCTCTATCTATCTATCTATATATACATACACATAATTTCTTCCCTCCAACTACCCTAATGCTGACAAAAGTCTCACGAGTTACAAATATCATCTTTCCATGCGAGAATGTAAATAGTTCAACTTTAGTAAGTCTCTTATGATTTCTCTTTCCTATTTACCTCTTCATGTTCCACTTGAGTCTTGTATTGGAAATTTCTATTCAACTCTGGTCTTTTCATCAAGAATGCTTGAAAGTCCTCTATTTCACTGAAAGACCATTTCTTCCCCTGAAGAATTATACTCAAGTTTTGCTGGGTAGGTGATTCTTGGTTGCAATACTTTCTCCTTTGCCCTCCGGAATATTATATTCCATGCCCTGCGGTCCCTTAATGTAGAAGCAGCTAAATCTTGTGTTATCCTGATACTTGAATTGTTTCTTTCCGGCTGCTTGTAATATCTTCTCCTTGACCTGGGACTCTGGAATTTGGCTACAATATTCCTAGGAATTTTCCTTTGTGGATCTCTTTCAGGAGGAGATCGGTGGATTCTTTCAACTTCTATTTTGCCCTCTGGTTCTAAAATATCAGGGCAGTTTTCCTTGATAATTTCTTGAAAGATGATGTCTAGGCTCTTTTTTTGATCATGGCTTTCAGATAGTCCAATAATTTTTAAATTCTCTCTCCTGGATTTATTTTCCAGGTCAGTTGTTTTTCCAATGAGATATTTCACATTGTTTTCTAATTTTTCATTCTTTTGGATTTGTTTTACAGTGTCTTGATTTTTCATGAAGTCACTAGCTTCCAATTGCTCTATTCTAATATTTAAGGAAGTATTTTCTTCAGTAATCTTTTGGACTTCCTTTTCCATTTGGCCAATTTTGCTCTTTAGGGCATTCTTCTCCTCATTGGCTTTTTGGGCCTCTTTTGCCATTTGGGTTAGGTGTTTTTTAAGGTGTTATTTTCTTCAGTATTTTTTTGGGTCTCCTTTAGCAAGCTGTTGACTTGCTTTTCATGATTTTCTTGCATCACTCTCATTTCTCTACCCAGTTTTTCCTCTACTTCTCTTACTTGCTTCTCAAAATCCCTTTTGAGCTCTTCCAAGGCCTGGGACTGATTCATATTTTTCTTGGAGGCTTTGGATGTTGGAGCTTTGACTTTATTTTCTTTTTCTGGTTGTATGTTTTGATCTTCTTTGTCACCAAAGGAAGATAATATAGTATGACTCTTTTTGCATTGCTTGCTCATGATCCCAACCAATTACTTGAGTTTTAAACTCTTTGTTAAGGTAAGAGTCTATTTCCAATGTGGAGAATGTACTGTCCCAAGCTTTGGAAGTTTGTACAGCTGTTTTCAGAGGTAGTTCTAGGGACCTGTAAATTTTCAGTCCTTCCAGGGTGGTATGATAAGGGGCGAGGTGTTTCGCCTCCACAGCCACAAGAAGCTCCACCACATCACGCTCCTCCTCGCCCCAGGACCGCCCCTCAGAACTGTGACCCAGATCCAAGCACGGGCAAAGCAAGAGATTCCTGCCTCATCACTGGCAAAGAGAACCCTGCAATGCCCCTCTGATCAGCCATTCGATTCCCCCTTAGCCTGTGGACCAGAAGCTCAGAAGCCAGCCGCTGCCCTTGGGGCGGCTGAGATCTAGCTTCTTCTCTCACCACAGTAAAAGACTTTTCCCACTGACCTTCTAAGTTGTCTTTGGCGTTCCTGGGTTGAGAAATCTGGAAACTGCCACAGCTGTCCAAGATTCAGTCCTCTAAGGCCTGTTCCAGGGTCGCTGCGGCTTGAATGTCCACGCCCAACTGTGCTCCTCTCCCAGCCCAGCTTGATATACTTTTCTGATCAGCCATCCAGGTTGTCTTGGGCTGGAAATTTGTTTTACTCTGTTTTTTTGTGGGTTCTGCTGCTTTAGAATTTATTTAGAGCCATTTTTTGTAGGTATTTGGAGGGTTTTGGGGGAGAGCTCTAGTAAGTCACTGCTTTCCCTCCGCCATCTTGGTTGTGCCCCCCCCCCCCCCCCGTTCTACTTCTTAGAGGGGGGTCATGGCCACAGCCAGTTCTAAGGCAATATTCTTCAAAATTAAAAACAAACAATCAAACAAATTTAACATCCATTTGCAACTTGTTTCTACCTCAAAGAAAAGAGTTGAGAAAAGGCCTAGTTTTGGAAATCCAAAGGCTATAGCAGTGATGAGAAGCCAGCCTAATTTTTACTAGGAAAAGAAAAGCCATCTGTTTTTATGCAGTAATGCTTTGACTGGTCCCTTGTAGATTCCTTAATACAAAGTAATCCAGCACTAGTCAATGGACCAGTATCACTGTGGGGACCAATAAAGAAGCAGGCACAGACCAGATCTTGAGCTTTTTGGCAGCTGAGTTTGTAAAATACATTAATTTCTCTTGAAGTACTCTCTTTCTCATTATATGCAGTTTTAGATGGCTAAGAAAGGACACAGGAGATTTAGACAAGAACAGAAGAAAAGTCTGGTGCTTCAGACATCCCATTCCCACCAGCTGATGAGTTCTTCAGAGGGCTCTACCTAATGATCATGATGACAAAAGGAGCTAAAACAAACCTAAAATTTTAGACATGGAAGGAACCTTAGAGATCAACTGGTCCGATCCCTCCATTTTAGAGAAGAGGAAACTAAGGCCCAAGGAATTAAGTGATTTGCTCATGGTCATACAGAACTAGTTAATGGAAGAGGCGGGACTTTACTTCCACTTTGGATTAACTGCCTCCCTCCTATCTCAATTAACACTGGTTCACAACACTCTCCCCCACCCAACACACACACACACACACACACACACACACACACACACACACACACA